>NC_070567.1:4215496-4529933 GCF_026914185.1 Puccinia triticina | reverse complement strand
GCCTGTGGAGAAGTTTATTAGAAGGTATGAAAGTGCTGGAAGAGATGATGGTGCTAACTCTAAGGAACTAGCTGGACAAATCATCGCTTTTATCAAAGGACTGGACCTAAAAGATGAAGTGGAAGACATGTCAGGCCATGAAAACTTGGATTGGGAAACCTTGAAGAAACAGCTACTCACCAGGTTTGGAACTTCTCAGCCCTTGGTCAGATACACTAGGGAGGATCTCAGGAAACTAGTCTACAAATCTTCTCAGGATGGAGGAATCAGCACCTTGGAAACCTTCAACACATTCAGAAACAAGTTTGAAACCATCACTCACTATTTGTTAAGAATGGGGTATAGTACCAGCTTGGAGGAATTCAGACATCTTCTCCTGGAAACTCTCCACAAGGATTTGGACCAAAGGGTTACTAGGAACCTGATGAGGGACAATCAAATGCTAGCTTCAAAAGATGGAGGTGATATTTTGCCAGACACTGAAACCCTTCTTACCTACATTCACCAGGAGGTTTACTCAAGATCAGTGGTCAACAGAAGGACTGAATGGAGGGCAGAAGAGAAATTCACTTTGGACACCTCACCTAGGACCTCCAAACCCACACCTGCTACTCAAGGAGCTGCTCCTACTGCTTCTACTTCTCTGGACAAACAAGTGGAACTCCTTACCAAACAACTTGCATCTCTCACTGCTGGCAAAGGACTACCTCCCCACATGGACAAACCTGCTAGGACCTGGCCATTCAAATGTTATTATTGTCACCAGGAAACCCATGGAACCAACAGCTGCTCTCAACTTGCCCAGGACATGTCTAGTGGTGCTGTTATCAAGGATGGAAGAGATTACAAACTTCCAGAAAAATCAGTTATTCCATGGATTCCAAGCAGGCCAATCAGAACCCCAGTGGAAGAGTACTCTAAAACTAAGCTCACATCTTCTTTTGGCCAATTAGAGGAGGACCCAGCCTATTATCAAGCCCATAGTTATGAAGCAGACCTTGGAAAGAGGACCAGAAACAATTCTAAGGATCAGGATGAGGAGGAAACAGCCAAGTCAGACAAAAGGATCAGAAAGGAAAAACAGGACCTAATGGACATGGATACAGAGGAATTACTTCACATGACACAGCCCCCTACTCCTAGTGCTTCCAAATCCCCTACTTCAAAAGGCTCCCCTCAAGTCAGATTCCAGGATAAGGACAAGGATTCAACCACTGCACCTAAGGACAAACCAGTTAAGAAGACCTATTTGGAAAAGACTTTGGCCAAGGAGTGCCCAGGAATTGAGGAGGAAGTGGCTAGTAGGATGTTGACTGCAGGAAAGATGGAGTTGGCCTTTGGAGAAATCTTTGCTATATCACCAGGAGTTACTGACTGTATCAGGAAGAAGATAACCAACAGAAGGGTCCCATTGGATGGTGTCAAATCAGCAAACTTCACAGACATGGAGGATGGAGAAGAACCAGCACAGGAGCAACCCACTACTCACTACTCCTGCCCCCTTGGATACATCACCATCACTATTGGAGGAGAGAAACATCAAGCACTCTTAGATACTGGCTCTATGGTCAACATTATTCCTGAAACTCTTGCACATAAACTTGGATTAGTACTCACTGCTAAATCTATGAAGCTCAAAGGAATTGGAGGTCACCTTACTGATATACCTGGAATTGCTGAAGATGTGGAGGTAACCATTGGGAAAGTAGTCAGGACAGTTCATTTCTGGGTAGCCAAAGGACCAGTTCAGATGATTATTGGAAAGCCTTTCTTGATGGATGTCTCAGCTAACATCAACTACAATGGAGCCAGAGGAGAAGCACTTTCAATCATGGATTCAGCTGGTCAGACTTTTTTGGTTCCAATCATACTCCCCAGTAATCAGAAGTGGGAAACCAGCATACCTTCCAATTCTGGACTGGTAAATTTTTTAGATTGAGACCAGGTTTTCAGTTCCCTTCCCTTACAACTGCAACCCTGGAAAACAACCAAAAGCAACAAACTGTAGTCACTCATTCAGCAAAGTATAAATCAACTCTAAAAAAATAAAACCAGTAAACCAACCAATGCCATTATCTCTCAATCCCCCATTATCAAGGCCACCACTCTCAAGAGATCCTTACCTCACTCCTTTAAGCCCTTTTCCTCCACCATTCACTCCTACCTCCAAGATTACTCAAGAAAGGCTGGACCTCATCAATTTTGGACCTCCTGGATGGCTTTCTCCTCAAGAATATCTCCTGCTGGTATGGGTAATTGTGATTAGACAAGGTGCTTTGGCTTTTGTAGAAACAGAAAGAGGCCTTCTTAAACACACCTATGGACAGCCTTATATCATTCCAGTCATTCCCCATGAACCTTGGCAACAGAAACCAATTCCAATCCCTGCACCCATCAAAGACCAGGTTATAGAATTGGTAAGAGAAAGACTCAGCACTGGCCTCTATGAACAATCCTTTTCCAGTTATTCCAGCCCTATATTTTGTGTAAAGAAGCAGGATGGTAAGCTCAGAATTGTACATGACCTTCAGAAACTCAACAAAGTCACCATTAAGGATGCTGGACTACCACCAAAGACAGAGGAACTCATTGAATCATTCACTGGAAGGGCTTGCTATGGACTAGGTGATATTATGGGAGGATATGATGAAAGAGAATTAGCTCCAGAATCCAGACCTTTGACCACCTTTGAAACACCCCTTGGAAGATTTCAACTTACCAGATTACCCCAAGGAGCCACCAATTCAGTTGCAGTTTACCAGGCCCAAATGATGTGGATACTCCAGGATGAATTACCTCAACATATGGGAATCTTTGTGGATGATGGAGGTATAAAGGGACCAAACTCTGACTACAATGAAGAAACTCTAAAGGACAACCCCCAGATCAGAAGATTTATCTATGAATATGCCATTAATCTGGAAAGGATTCTTTTCAGGATTGAAGAAGCTGGACTCACCATCTCTGGGAAGAAATTTGCTTGCTGTGTACCTGCTCTGGATCTGGTTGGCCATGTGGTTTGTAAGGAAGGCAGAAGGATATCCATCAAGAAGCTCAACAAAATTGAAACCTGGCCAACTCCCACCACTCCTTCAGATGTCAGAGGATTCCTAGGTATCTGTGTATATGTTAGAATGTTCATTAAAAATTATTCAACCATTACTGCTCCACTCAGAAGACTCACCAGGAAGGACTCCTCTTGGGATTGGACTGAAGATTGCCAGGATGCCTTTGAGGACCTTAAAAGGATTGTTGGAACTGATATCACCCTAAAGAAATTGGACTATGGACCTGATGCTGGCTTAATCAAACTCTCAGTGGACTCCAGTGTTATTGCTGCAGGTGCTGTTCTTACTCAACAGGATTCTGATGGATTGGATAGGCCTGTGTTATATGAGTCAGTAGTCTTTTCACCCAGGGAATCAAAGTACTCACAATCCAAATTAGAACTCTGTGGTGTTGCCAAGATCCTCAAGAAACTTCAAACCAAACTGTGGGGTCAACATTTTCAACTCAGAGTGGATGCCTAGTGCCTTATTGGAATGATCAACAACCCTTCACTTCCCAATGCCCCTATGAACAGATGGATTGGATTTATTCAGTTATTCTCCTATGACCTTGTTCACACTCCTGGAAAAACTTTCACCTTACCTGATGGACTTTCAAGAAGACCCCCTGATTCTGATGAAGATGATTGTCCTAGCTTTGATGAAGATGAAACCTGGATCAAACCTCACCCTGGATTTGGAACTAAACATTCTTCTTTTGGCCTGCTTCTGGGGACATCAGCTCAGTTGGGGGAGGGGGTAAGTAACTTGCAGCAAGGAATTTGGAAGCATCTCCAGGAATACCTTTCAACCATGAACAAACCTCTAGGATGCAGCAGCCTGGAATTCAAGCAAATTTTGCACAAATCAGCCAACTTTTTCCTTTCCAATGGAGTCTTGCACAGGATCAACAAACCATTCTCCCAGATAGTAGTCACCTCTCCTTCAGCTCAGAAATCCATCCTCAATTCCCTTCATGAATCCTTAGGCCACAGAGGTATTGCTGAAACCTACAGAAGAATTAAACTCAGATTTTGGTGGCCAGGTCTCAAGAAAGGTGTTACCAAGTGGGTCCAGTCTTGTGAAGCTTGCCAGAAGAGGAGTTCAAAATTGCCAATGGAACCCAAGAAACCTACAGGAGCAGCAACCATCTTTGGAAGAGTCAGTTTGGATACAGTTCACATCAAAGCTGGCAAATGGAAGTACCTGGTAATTGCAAGAGATGACCTTTCTGGATGGGTAGAGGCAGTTGGACTAGAAAAGATTCAGGCAAAGAAAATCTCTCAGTGGTTCTTGGACAACTGGATCTACAGATATGGAGCCCCTTGGTCAGTCACTGTGGATGGAGGCTCTGAATTTGGACAACAATTTCAAAAATCCCTTCTGGAATCTGGAATCAAAATCAAAGTCACCACCCCTTATTATCCTGAAGCAAATGGTATGGTAGAAAGAGGACATCAGGCAATTAAGGATACCTTGGTCAAGCTCTGTGGAAAAGAAGGCAAGAAGTGGAGAAATTATTTACCTTTAGTTTTATTTGCAGACAGAATTTCCACCAAAAGATCAACTGGTTACTCACCTTATGAACTAGTTCTTGGACAGCCTCCCATCTTACCCATTGACCTAGAATTGGAAACCTTCTTTGGAGTGGATTGGTCAAAGGTAGAATCAACTCAGGATCTTTTATTGGCTAGGACTCAGCAGCTTGAAAACAGGGATACCATCTTGCAGCAAGCACACCATCAGCTTATGGATTCCAGGAAGAACTCTGTGGACTATTGGAACAAGAAGAAAACATCAAGACAGCCACTAAAGAAAGGTCAATTAGTAGTAGTGTATAATAAATCTTTGGACTCTCAGTTTGGCAAACTCTTTGAAAACAAATGGAATGGCCCTTACAGAATCAAGGCTCAAAAACCAGGAGGATCTTACATCTTGGAAGAATTAGATGGCACAGAATTAGCCAGAAGGTTTGCTGCAGTTCATGTCAAGGAATACCACTCCAGGTGAAAACAATAAACAAGGAATAATCAATGCATTTCTCTTCTCTTTTTCTCTTTCTCATCTTCTTACACAATAACATAAAAACAAAATCAAATCAAATCTATAAACAAATCAGAAACAAATCAGAAACAAATCAATATAAATCAGCTGCAAACAATCTCAAATAAAATAACTAAATATAGAATCAAAAGCTCACCTCTTCTTCTTTTATCATTACATCACCCTCTTCCATTTCACTTTCCTCCTTCTCCTTCTCCTTCTCTTTTCCCTTCTCCTTATCTAAAAATAAAAAAATAAAATCAAAAGACATAAAAATAAAATTAAAGCATAACATTAGTAAAAATCCTCAATAAAGAATAAAAATAGAATATATTAGAACTTACCTTCAGCTCTTATCCTCTCCATTTCTGCTTCTACCCTCCAACCATCTTCTTCCTCTTCCACTTGGTCCCTCATCCTTAATAGCTCCAGGGCATTCCTCTCCTCAGTTTCCTCAACCATGGCCTCTATGATGGAATGAGTATCCATCTAAAAATCAAAATAAAACAGGAATAAAAAATATTAGTATTGTAATCAAATCTCTCTCTCTAAAAATTCTCTTCATATACATACAGAATCAAGTCAACATACATGTGCAAAAGCGTTGTGGAACCGGCTATACAACCTAAGGCGTGCGTTTCGTGCGGCAACCGGGTCGTCCAGGTCCTCGCGAGCAAAGGAAAGGAGTCCTTGTTGGATGTAACGGCGCAAGGCATTGACCTCTTTGGGCTTGAAGCTATCCCGCATGCCAGCGTTGTACGCGTGGACGTTGTCGACGAACGAGTGCGCTCTTCGAATAGAGAACGGTATTTCATAAGACGGTCTAATGGCGGCCTCTTCGTCTAGATGCGATGACAAGACGGAGGTATCTGACGGGTGATTCACAGGAGTACTAAGGTTTTCTTGAGACAACGATGGCGGGGAGGAGGCGTTGAAGAATAACATTACGGATAATGATGGATAACGGAACTTTCCGTTGGCCGATGACCAGGGCCTTATATTTACGTTCTCCTCTTCATTCTATGATGTCACTATGGACGCCTTCACATTTCAGAAGCATTTGGCGCGGTTTTTCTTTCATTTCTTTATTATTGACTCTGGTGTTCGACCCAGTTTAATTAATCCTTGGATCACTTTTGGATCGCCTACACGTCATTCATTATTCCTAAAATCTTTTTCAGTCGAATGGCCAGCTTCAGGAGTCCATTTGGACAGTTTCTCGGCGGTACCTTTGGCTTATTTCATTATGTATTCCTTTAATTTCAACTCCCTTGCGGCGGAAACCGCGGAAATCATAATGAAACTTTGAACCATTCCAATAACGATTCGGCCGACCTCAAAATTAACATTAATCTTTCCAGTTTTCATCTTCCCGATCTCACCTTTCGTTTGAACTCGGTTTCAGCCGATTCTATCGAGCGGTTTCGGAATTATACGCGCTCAAAGTCACCCTAGTGTTTCCACGGGCTCATTCACAACTTTCATTCAGTGTTCACGGCGACCTATTGGTTGAATTAATTCTAAATATACCGTAATCCTTAATTTATCTTCTCTTTCCGTTCTTTCAAACGAATCCGGAATTAGACAATTCCATCGACTGAAAGCTGAGTTATATCCGAAAACAGTTTGCCTTATATTGACGCGGTGTTACTACTACGCGCACCCGCGGATCTCGCTTGGATCTTTAACCGGCCCTACACAATCGATACTCAACCCTCAAAAATAATTAGTATATACCATTTTAATCTAGAGAATCGTATCTTTCGAATGAACTCGGTTTCAAGAAATTTCATCGAGCCGTTCCGAAGATACAGGTCGACCATTTCCTACTTTTCTTTTCGTCAGTCCGCATGCGCGCCTCCCGCACGGAGCCCCTGCTCAGACATCAGGACCCCTCTTGCGACAGCACACGCGCATGGACCCAGGTTCCATTCCTCATCTGGACAAAATTCAAGGCTTTTTTTTGTAGAAATGTTGAAATAAAAGACCATTATCAATGATTCCTCCTGGGAGGAGAGGAGGGATTTTTTCCCCTCCATCATCAGAAAGAAAAGAAGAAATCATTCATTCATTCCTCATTGACAATTATCAATCATCCAATCATCCATCATCATTCCTTACCATCCCATAGCAATGACTGGACATCCAACCACCTCAATACTGGAATTTCCTCATCATCTTCACCATGTATTCTAAGAATTATTGAACCATCAATTCAAACAGTCATTCATTCACCATTATAATCAATTTCTTCCAACACATGGCAGCTCAGAAACCACTCAATTTGAGCAAGAATATTCTTTGGACAACTTATCAACTTCTCTGGACTTCAACTTCTCTTCACAGAACTCTACAATATATATTCAGATACTCAGAAATTCAGTCATTCAACTTCAAATCATTCACAACCTTCAGAAATTACAATTATCAACCCCATCAATCAAACATCATCAATCATTGCATTCTTCCATTTGCCTCAGTTAGGCAGGAAAATTAGTGTATTCTTCAGAATGGAATCTAGTCTAATATGTGTCTGTCTCAAGGATATTGCCTTCAGCAGAGTTAGATCTTCTTAAACATTCACCCCTCATTGATAATTGGACCTTCTTTTGGATACTGGACTCTTTGGATTGGATACTGGACTATGGATACTCTGGATACATAGGACTATTGGACTTTGGATTGGACTTGGATACCTTGGACTCAGATATACTGGACTTGGATTATACTTGGATTCTATTTTGGCTTTGGACACTGGACTTTGGATTTGGATTACTACTCAGGACTTTGGATTTCACCTTTTGGAGGAAGGACACTGGACTTTGGAACTTTGGACTCTTGGACTCAACATTCTTCAACTCTTTCTGGATCACTCTTCTCTTTGGTGCATTGCCTGGGGACAGACAATAAGTTGGGGGAGGATGTGGTGCTCCATTCCAAACCATAAGTAGTGTTTTATTGCTTTTCTTTACATACATTCATCATTACATTTCCCATTTCCCCCATAACCCTTCACAAATACTTCATTATTATTGCATATTCAGATTCTACGCCAAATTTCACCTATAGTCACTCATACATAGTACCCCCTTATCTTCAATGGTTCAGTAGTTATATAAGGATATAAGACTTACAGACAACCTACATTCTTCATTAGTTACAATACTCATTTCATTAGTAACCTACTTGAATCATTACAGTAAATTCCTTTTACATATTTATTCTCACATACTAAACCCTTTACATACATTTCTCATTATGTACTATGCCTATTGTACACATTACATCATTGGATCTGTGCTTACCTCTTTCAGTAGTGCTCATCATTACAAGTAGTTACTATGTTCTCATCACTCTTCCCCATTAGTACATTCTTTTATTCCCATAACCAGCATTCCCCTTTCAGCATTGCTCATCATTACATACTGTTACTATGTTCACATCACTCTTCCTCATTTGTACAACCTTCATTCTCATAGCCAGAACTCCTTATTGTCTGTGCTCATCCTTCCTTCATATAAGAACTGTCTTTCCCCCCTCACTTGTACCTTATGCAGAATTTATAGATAATTTTAGATACAGAAATTATAAGTGCCCATTCTCATCAACCCCTTGCCATTAAACCTTGCCATTGCATTCCCCACTCTCATCACTCCTCCAACTCTCTTACCCTCAGTAGTCAGTAGTTAAAGCTCATAGTACTAGCTCCTAAGATCAAGCAGAAATCAGCCACACCTTTTTCTTCTTTTTCTTAGTGTTACTCTCATCCCCTCAGCATTAGTCAGGAAGGCAGCCTCATCAGCACCCTTGCATAGCTTACATTAGTACTAGTGTTGCTATCCATTTCCCTTCCAAGCTCTATTCTCCCCCTTGAGTAGTTCCACAGCGGCGGCAATGAGGGCCGGTGTCTGTTTCTTATGTCGATCGCCGGGCCACATCCAGCGTAACTGCCCCAATCTTCAACACAATCGACTGGGGCCTGGACGTTTTCCCCCTTCCCGTCCCTACAATCAATATCCGGTCCCGAATCAGATGTTGGGTTTTCAACCATTCTACCCCATCATCGCCCCGATCGGCTCAACTGGCACCTATCCAAATGTGGTGCAACCGGGAAGAACGCCACCTCAAGCTGCCACCAACCAGACCAACAGACCGGGCGGAATCGACCGATCCAGAGGCGACTCCTACCGCCCCCAGTACCGTCTCCAACGCGTGGACTCACAGGCTCCGGGAGGATCGGCAGGGCGAGCACCACAAGCAGCTGCGAGGTTGGTGGAGACGGCGGCGCCAGATGCGGCTTCCACCGAAGGCCCGCGAATGGTTGAGCTTGGTGACCTGGCCGACGATCTTGCTGACTTGCATTTTGGGCAAATTGATGTCGACATGGCGCCAATTGTGGATTCTGGTGTGTCGCACCATTTGTGTGGTGACATGCGTTTCTTTTTCAATTTTCGCTCATTTCCATCGCCTCTTCCGCTTAAAGTCGCGACCAAAGGCAACTCTGCCTATATTACCGGCCAAGGAGATCTGATGTTCAACGGAGTTGACAATCAGCGTGTCACAATACACGGAGTGTTGTACTGTAAGCTAGCAAGGACTATTTTGATCTCCCTAGCTGCAATCAGGAAGGCTGACTCCTTCTTTACGTATGACGTACAGAAGGACTCGTATGAGATTTTCAGTCCGACTGGACACCGCGTTTTTTCCTGCCCTTTCATTGCGCGGCAGAATAAATGGATTTTTCCTTGTCCCATTGTCAACCCAAGTTTCTCTATCCCTTGTCCGTTGAAGCTTTCGAGTGTTACCCCTGTCTCCTCTCCCAGTTTTTTCCCAATAACAACTGCTGAACGTCTACAACTCAAACCAGCTTTCCTGATCCCAGTAGATGTGTCGCCGAAAGGCCATATCAGTGAGAAAGATATGACTTCCTCGGAGAAAACACTGATGTACTGGCATCGCCTGTTTGGGCATGCTAGCTTAAGGAAAATAAGACATCTGTGCAAGCTAGGCCTTGTGTCGGGATTGCCAAAGATTCTCCCACCAGGTGATCTGAAGTGCTCAACATGTGCGATTGGCAAAAGTGTGCTAAAAAATAGGCTTACCGCGACTGACAGAGAACTAACACGTCTATCAGTGATTTCAAGTGACATTATAGGCCCTTTCCAGGTACCGACATTCAATGGCGGGACATATGTGTTGACGATCCGGGACGTTGCAACAGGTTTTTCCGAGGCCAAGATCATGAAGACCAAGGACCAAGCATGTGGCCTTTTAATTGCCACAATCAAGCGATGGGAACTTATGACTGGAGACAAGGTGAAGACAATCAGGAGTGATAATGGAGGCGAGTACAATAGTACAGTCTTTCTATCTTTTATCGCTGAAAAGGGGATAACGGCTGAACGCGCTCTACCTTACCATCACTATCAGAATGGTGCTATCGAGCGGTACAACAGAACTCTGAGCGAGATGGGGAGGACCTTACTGATTGATAGTGCTTTTGACAAGTCTTTTTGGGGATTTAGTTACATTTGGGCGAGCGACACCCTCAATAGACTGCCGAATAAACGGAGTGGCAACAAAACTCCTTGGGAGGTGTTTTTTGAGCGCAAGCCTAACTACGACACGGCGCGCGTTTTCGGTGAAACTGGTTTTGTGCATGTCCCTGCTGAGAAACGCAAGAAGTTGGATGATCGGGCGGTCGAGGGGCGAGTCGTGGCCAACTGCGATGACAGCAAAGGTTGGATCTTTTGGGTTCCGGCCTCGAATCAACTGGTGGCCTCAGCGATTGTAGATTGGAAAGAACGGCGCCCTGCCCTATACAAGCAGATAAGTAATGACCTCTCCACTGCCGCGTCGTCCTCTACATCTCAATCTCCGAAGGTTCCTGAGACTTCCACCGAAAAGATCCCTGAAAAGCACAAGCTGCAATTCATCATGAACAAACTGACGCTAGGCGACTATAGCGCTGACATTTTGGTTCAAGAACAAGAGCTTGTAGTGGATAAATTACTCCAGGATTGCGCGTTTTTTGCAGCCACGGTTCCACGGACGTATAAGCAAGCAACCAAATCACCTCAATGGGATAAGTGGAAACTAGCAATTGAGGAAGAACTTGGGAATTTGCTACGGATGAAAGTTTGGTCAGCGCTACCTTGTCCGCCAGACAGAAACCCATTGGACGGACGCTGGGTTTTCGCAGAGAAGGCAAACAATCAGTCCGAAGTGGTGCGGTGGAAAGCGCGCTATGTCGCCAAGGGTTTCACCCAAGTTGAAGGATACGACTTTAACAAGACCTTCGCACCGACGGCGACGTTTGTCTCCATGAGGCTGCTTTTCACGCTGGCGGCAAAGTTTAACTGGCCGGTACGTTCTTTCGATTTTGTGGCAGCCTACCTTAACTCTCCAATAGATGAAGAGGTCTGGGTGAAAGCGCCGGAAGGTTTGAACCTGCCCAAAGGTTATGCGATGAAGCTTCACAAAGCTCTTTACGGGACCAAACAGGCGGCCCGGTGCTGGTGGCTGCACCTGAAAGGTATCTTACAGGATCTTGGTTATACGGCCAGCCAGTACGACAATAGCTTGTATACGTTACGACATTCGGAGGAAACCGGTGTGATTTGGATACATGTAGATGATGGTTTGGTAACAGGTTCTTCCGACAAACTCCTGCGTGAATTGGAAAAAGGTTTGAAAGGAGTACTCCAAATTAAATGGACTGACGGCATCGAGTCTATTGTGGGTCTACAGGTGCAGAGATCAGCAGCGGGATTTCATCTGGGACAACCCAAACTGATGGATCAAGTACTGAAAGATCACTGGGATGGGGTGATGACTACTAACAATCCTCTCCCGCAGTCTCTGGAGTTGATCACTGACCCGGAGGGACTAGAATCCAAGTCAACACCTTATCTTTCCATTTTAGGTTCCCTGAGCTATCTGGCCGTCGGCACAAGGCCAGAAATTGCTTTCGCAGTGAACCTCCTGGCGCGTTTCTCGGCGAAACCTGGCGTGAATCACTGGAAAGGGGTCCGGCATCTGATCAACTACCTTGCTGGATCACGGTACCTTCGGCTTGACCTGCTCCCAAACGACGAACAGAAAGCACTGAAGTGTTTCTGCGACGCGTCGTGGGGGGGGGGGAGCATCAGCGCTCCACTTATGGTATTCTTGTAAGTTTCTACGGGTGTCCTGTTCTCTGGGCATCAAGGCGTTTTGCGACAGTAGCCTCCTCAACATGCCAGGCGGAGTACATGGCGCTAGGCATTGGAACGCGCCATGTACTGTGGGTCAGGCACTTACTGACAGATATTCTAAAAAAGGAGTTCACGGGTCATCTCTTCTGTGATAATCAAGCAGCTATACGTGTCAGCACTGATGATTCGGCTAACAAACGCGTACGCCACGTTGAACGGGAATTCTTCCTGACTAACCAAGCGCTGTACAGGAAACACACGGATCTGGTATGGGTGTCTACTAAGGACCAACTTGCTGATATTCTTACTAAACCACTTAGCAAGGATCCTTTCCTACAGTTACGGGGGAGGATCATGTCTAGCGTCTAGGTGAGGGGGGAGTGTTGTGACCCGGGCCGGGCCACAGGGCTTAGTCTCACCTAGACCCTCTTTGTGCTTATGTCATCACATGTATATAGACTGTTTCTCTTCTCTATACATGTAATGCCATCATTCCTACGGCGAACCACTCTGAGGTTCCATTAGCTGGCTCGGGCACTGGCCGGCGCGAGCAGCGGGGCCATCACTCCCACACCACCCGCCGAGTCGCATCACTCTTCAAATCCTTCCCATCTCATACAACACCCAACCCTCATGCCACACCCAAGCAAGATTTCTTCCACACATGCAAGCTTCCCCTGGTTTGACAGCTAAACATGTATCTGAATGCTTGTTTTATAGGCAGAACCAGTGCCAGTCTTTGTGTTGACAAACTCAGAGTTGTGGATGAACAAAAAAGACCAAGATGTACATGCAGAGAGATAGATGTGCAACCATCAGTAGAATATCCTTAGCTAGAGCAACTTCCAGCATACATAGCTCCATCACCCTGAACATGCTCCATATATAAATTGTGTGCTTTGGCACACTCCTATAACAGAGCGTGATATACCCCACTCCTATAAAGGAGTGTGCTTTGAGTTGGAATTGGTGGTTTCTGTTGTGTGCAGTTCTTGATGGCTTTCTCCAGTGACATCACAAGTGCCAATACTCCAAATCTAGAGCAGTTGACCACCCAACTCCAGCCTAGCTTACCACTCCTTGATCTTCTTCTTTTTTCACCATCTTGGCATCACCTTCTCAACCAACCAGCAGCAACATACCTGCAGTTGTTTGTTGAGGTCATCAGTCTAAGCCAGCTATCTCTTAGGTTCTTATTCTCATTTTCATCATTCATTCTTTCTGTTGACCATCTACATATAACTAAAAAAAATAGCCTCTGGGGGCCAAACAAACCTGTACAGTTATCTGTCATGCAAGTAATGCCAGTGCTGGTATGCATGTAACACTGGTGCTGATGCTCTGCTTTTGTATTAAGCACATTTTACCAGATGAACAGAACCTTCAACCCTTCAATGGCTCTGTCCCTGAGTCTGTTTGGGAAAACTCAATTATTATTTCACACCCCCTGGAGCCCCAAATTTGGGGGCTATCACCTGGTGTATCATGTAAAGTCTACGCGCACACATATTCTAACTTCCTTTGAAACATAGCTCCCCCTGGTGTGATATTGATATTACAGTGCCGTTCCAAGTATCCATAGCAATAGCAGCCAAAATTTGCCAGTGCTTTGGCACACTCCTAGTAGAGTGTGCTTTGGTACTCCTTATCCTAAAAAACAAACAAACCAAACCTTTGAATTCATCAACTTCCATCCATCATGACTGAAATTCCTTCCCACGTATGAATCCAACCCCCCTTTTCTCTTTCCTGTTGGTATGCAACTGGATCAATATTATCATGTGTTTGTAGAGATATGCTCTGTTTTCTTTCTGCATCTCTGTGCCTCCATTTTTGTTTGTTTGATTGATTGATGTTTCAGTTGCTGATTTATTGTGTTTTGATATTTGCTTGGACTTCAAGAGCAAAGTTTTGTGCTAAAGTTATGGGGTTATTGGACACAGCCCCAGTTTAAACTACACCAATCTGCCATACACAGCCTACCAATGTCTTCGGGGTGTGCTGTGGTTGGGTGGGGATACCCTTCTGTGGTTGGCAGGCTGATCCCTCATCCTCCCCCACCGTCCACCATATCTGCCTACAGAATCAACTACCCTCAACAAACAACACTGCCAATACAACAATGGCCTTCCAACCGTACACCCCCGCCACCAAGATTGCTGTGGTCCTGATGGCACAGCAGGGGTTCAGTTTGGCTGAGATTTGTACAGTTGCGCAAGGCATCCTACCGTACAGCCTTGCCTGCAACAAAACATTTCAAACGCAGGCCAGATCTACAACTCCACATATGAGCACTATGTCATGTAAATGACATTTTTGAGCTCTTTGGAGGCTGTAGATTCCAGTTCTATGAGGGCTAAGGTTTCTGACCAGCCATTTTTTTTTTGGGGGGGGGAAGCCTCACATTACAGACACCAGCCCAAATACATACTGTAAAGCCGTATTTATGGGGTTACATATGCTAAAGCCATATGTATGTATATGTTACACATGTAATCCCATATATCACACCATTGGAGGACCTCTGATCCTGGTCATCAAAGAGCCTACAACCTCTCTATCACCGGTCAGCCGGTCATTGCAGAGGCAAGGATACAACCTCTTGATGACCGGCTGACCAGTCATTGGGTTTTATCCTCTTTGATGGCTGGCTGAGCGGTCATCAAGAGGGTTTATCCTCTTTGATGGGCAGATGACCGGTCATCAACAGGGATACAACCAATCTCAATGACTGGTGTGGTGCTCCATTCCAAACCACAAGTAGTATTTTATTATCTTCTTTTACATATATTCTTCATTACATTGCCCATTATCCCCATAAACCTTCACAAATATCTCATTATTATTGCATATTCAGATTCTACGCCTCATTTCACCAATAGTCACTCATACATAGTACCCCTTTATCTTCAATGGTTCAATATTTATAGAGGATATAAGACTTACAGAAAACCTACAGTCTTCATTAGTTACAACACTCATTTCATTAGTAACTTAATTAAATCATTACAGTACATTCCTCTTACAGATATTTTCTCACATATTAAACCCTTTACATACATTTCTCATTATGTACTATGCCTATTGTACACATTACATCATTGGATCTGTGCTTACCTCTTTCAGTAGTGCTCATCATTACAAGTTTTTACTATGTTCACATCACCTTCCCTATATGTAACGTCTTTTCTTCCCATAGCCAGAACTCTTCCCCATTTGTACATTCTTTATTCCCATAGCCAGAATTCCTCTTGACTGCTCATCTTTCAGCTTAACATAAGAACTGTCCTTCCCCCCTCACTTGTACATTATGCAGAAATTATAGTAGAAATTACTCATAACCTATTGCTCATTGATATCATTGCTGTTGCTCCTGAAATCCCCATCGCTATTAAATCATTGCCATTGCTTTCCTCCTCTTCAACCAGTGTCCCAACCCTCTCATCCCCAGTAGCCAGTAGTTAAGCTCATAGTAATTCCTAAGATCAAGCAGAAATCAGCCACAACTTCTCTTCTTTTTCTTAGTGTTACTCTCATCCCCTCAGCATTAGTCAGGAAGGAAGCCTCATCAGCATCCTTGCATAGCTTACATTAGTACTAGTGTTTCTATCCATTTCCCTTCCAAGCTCTGTTCCCCCTGTTGAGTAGTTCCACACCGGTCAGCAGGCCATTGAAGAGGATAAACACTCTTGATGACCGGTCAGTAGGCCATTGAAGAGGATAAACCCTCTTGATGACCGGTCAGCTGGCCATCAAAGAGGATAAAACCTCTTGATGACCAGTCATTGCTGTGGATCTTGGCCAAAAAATACCGGGAAAAATTAAAAACTCAGACCCTGGAATTCCGGACTGGGGTCCCCCGGGGGCATTTCTTGTACGGCAGGATGCCTTGCGCAACTGTAGGATGCTCAGCCTTTTGGTATCTTTACAGTCATTGTCTCTCTGGTTGCACCTTTTTGAAGAGACTCAATGTGTAATCAAAGATCCAGACAATTACAAGGCTTGGGGCCGGCCAAGCACACTGACCAAAGAGGAGTGCAAATTCATATTTGAGCTGGTCCAATTGGAGCCCTTGTTCTTGGCACAAATCCAAGAACAATTATACGACTCATCCGGGACCATACTCTCCATCGAGGTGGTCCACAAAAACCTTGTCAATCAATTGTTGATAACGTTAAAGAAACCCAAAACCCACAACATGGGGAAATCCCTTGTTTGCAAATACAGCTATATCAAGCAGACGGAATTTTTCCCTGCTGACTTTTTGGTATTCACAGGAAAGTATTCCAAGACATCTGGGGTATCTGTGCATTAACCAACACTGGGTCGCTACGCTACGCTACGCTATTTCAGCGCTACGCGTTAGCGTAGCGGCAAAAAGCGCCCGGCTATTTTGCATAGCGTTAGCGCGCTGTTAGCGCCGCCCGCTACGCTACGCTAATTTTCAGCGGCGCTAACAGCGCGCCAATTCTTTGTTAGCGTTAGCGCGCCGCTACAGTCGCTACGCTACGCTGCGCTGCGCTACAGCGCTTTTAGCGGAAAAAAGCCCTTTTTTCCCGCTAAAGGCGCTGTAGCGCAGCGTAGCGCGCGCTCTTTTGCGCCCTGCATGTTTAGCGTTAGCACAATTGCGCGCATCTGCGCTAACGCTACGCTATCAGCTAAAATAGCTGCGCACCGCGTGCGCGTAGCGTTAGCGCATATGCGTGCAATTGCGCTAACACTACGCTAAAAAATAGCGCATTTGCGCTGCGCTACGCTACGCTAACCGCTATGGTTAGCGTAGCGACCCAGTGTTGCATTAACTAACTTGGTTTTTGCGGTTGTCACAGATGAAATCTCATTCTGTGACAACAGCCTCCTTTGATTGTACGCTATGTCAGTGCAAGGAACCCCAGCAGCTTGGTTTGTTATCAACCAAAATCCTCTCCGCTTGAGCCTACCTGCCACTGAAAGATTTCAGAGAACTAAGAGACTGTATTCCAGTTAGACTTGCCATTACTCTAGTTACAATTAATGATGAGAGCAATGATAAAATTTAGGTTTTAACTAAGAGCAGACACTAGACTGTGTTCTACTAATGAGATAAGAGTGAGAATAGAAAATGGAACCTCAACGGTTCAAAGGCTGATTTGATCTGTTCTGCTTTAGCAGACACGGTATCAGTCCTCTTTTCTTCTTCTTTTTCTATAGAACCCTTTTGCTCCTTACATTGATCCAGCCAGAGACCAGGCAGGTTCCAAAGCTTAATTTGTTTCCGCGAAACAACTGCAAAGAGTTACGACGTTATCTGTAGATACATGTCATCCCCTTCTTAGTCCTTTGTTTCCTTTCACCGCTTCTAACACAAACACTTACCAAGTTTCTCTCCGGCTCTTTGAGCGGAATCGGTGTGTTTGGTTCCTCTGTCTTTGGCTTTGCCTGAAGAACATTGGATAGTGCATTAGCAACTATCTACCCATCTGTCTTTGATTTACATCAAGCTACATACCTTTGGTAGCAGTTGTGATCCTCTCAAACAGTGGTCGTACTTCGGGGTTTCCCTTGAGCTGAATCTTGTTGCTCACGGTGATCGGACCTGCATGCATCAAAAGATGTTTTCAGTTTACAATCCCGCGGCACTAATTTGGACTGCGGATGTGGTTTGCTTTTGCTTACCATTCTCTGCAGCTGTTTTGGATCCTGGCATTTCTCATTTTATGAGATCAATGCCTTTCACCTAGACGTGAATTCTCACAGCCACCATCTCAATTGATGGACTCGCAGCTCTCAACATGACTCCCAAAACATTCACCAGGAGTAAATTTGAACATTTCTTAGAGCATGACTTGGTAAGTCTCAAGCAGCGGTGGGCAGATACGTTACGGGGGCAATTTTGGATACCGTGACTATTTTTAGTTATCCATATCTGCCCTCCGGGATAACTTACATTATTTTTTACTGTATTGTAACATAATGTAACCCACAGATGGGGTAATGTTTTTGCAGCCCTGTTAACATAACTTTGCCGTGAATCAGGCATGGTTAACATAATTTTGGGGTGTTACAATATCTGTAACTTCAAAAAACCCCTTTTAATACATGTGTGGCACACATAGGGGACTGGGTACCCCCTCCCAGGGCGGGAGTTTAACGCGCAACATACACAGAAGCTGGCAGGCACCTAACCAACCCCTTAGAGCATCCGCATCGGTGCGGGTGTAACTCGAGGAGTAACAGATCTGCCTACTCCCGGATTAGCGCTAATCCCGGCCGGCAGCCGCATCGGTGCGGGATAAAAAGCTGTGTAAGTATGTGGTATGCACCTACAGCTTATGTAAGCTGTGTTTGGTGCATACTTTTGGGTGGGGAGGAGTGTCTGCATGCATGTGAATATGCAGGCAGCGCTTACTCCCAGGATTAGCGAGGAGTAACTTTACTCCCGCTTACTCCAAATCGTACTCCCGGGAGGAGTTTAGTCCGATTAAATCGGACCCGATGCGGTTGCCGAGGAGGATTAGTTACGCTAATCCTCCCTTAATCCGCAACCGATGCGGATGCTCTTACCAGCTTGTCTACACTGCCAGCATATAAGCCTCGGATGCGTGCATCCCTGTTAGTCTGGGATGCACACAACCGATTTAACATTGGTTGCGCGCATCCGATGCAATCCACATCCGAATTGACATCGGGGGACAGTAACCCAAGGGTTTTGCCACCCGATTCAAACTCGGCTGCTCCGCGGCCGAGCCAAAATCGGCAGGCTGTCTGGCCGAGGAATTGAATTCCTCGATCAGTGGCCAGCCGAGTTAACCTCGCCCGCCACCAATCGAGCAATGGAAGCTCGGTTGACAGTTCAACCGAGCTTTCATATGGTCATTCATAACCGATCATATGAAAGCTCGGTTGCGGACCCACCGAGCAAAATGAATATCGGCTGTTAACTCACCGATGATTTCGAATCATCGGTGGGTCAACAGCCGATGATTTTGAATCATCGGTTGTTAGCTCATCCGACGAAATCGAACTGGTCAAGAGAAACTCTCCGGGGAGAAGTTACCCTCCCCGGATAACTTTCCCGGGGAGGAGCCCTCCGGCAGTTAGCACGTCAAACCACAGTGGCCGGAGCCTGCTTGCTGGTCCAAGACGTCGACTTGCCGGTCCAAGCAGACTGCTCAGACTGGCGAGCAGTGCTGGCCGATCACTTAGAGGTACCTCCTTGGCGAGCAGGTCAGCCTGCTTGCCGAGCAGATACTTATACCTGCTTCGCCAGTAGGTCAACCTGCCAAGCTGCTGGCCGAGCAGGTTCAGGTACCTGGTCAGCGAGCAGGTCAACCTGCTGGCCAGGCAGGTAACTGTGCCTTGTCGCCAGGCACCTGAGCACCTGCTCGGCGAGCAGGTTGACCTACTCGCCGAGCAGGTAAAAGCTCGCCGAGAGGGTACTTTTACCTGCTCGGCCATCAGGATGACCTGCTTGCCGAGCAGGTACAGTTACAGGTACCTGCTCCGGCTCGGCCGGCAGGTCATCCTGCTGGCCAAGCAGGTAACAGTACCTGCTCGGAGCAGGTTGACCGACTCGCCAAGCAGGGAAAAGCTCGCCGAGAGGCTACTTTTACCTGCTCGGCCATCAGGATGACCTGCTTACCTGCTCCGGCTCGGCCGGCAGGTCATCCTGCTGGCCAAGCAGGTAACAGTACCTGCTCGGAGCAGGTTGACCGACTCGCCAAGCAGGTAAAAGCACGCCGAGAGGCTACTTTTACCTGCTCAGCCATCAGGATGACCTGCTTGCCGAGCAGGTACAGTTACAGGTACCTGCTCCGGCTCGGCCGGCAGGTCATCCTGCTGGCCGAGCAGGTAAAAGCTCGCCGAGAGGGTACTTTTACCTGCTCGGACATCAGGATGACCTGGTCGCCGAGCAGGTACAGTGCTGCTCCGGCTCGGCCAGCAGGTTGACCTACTCGCCGAGAAGGTAAAAGCTTGCCGAGCAGGTACCTCTACCTGCTCGGCCATCATGATGACCTGCTCGCCAAGCAGGTGCTTTTACCTGCTTTGTAAGCAGGTTGACCTGCTCGTCAAGCAGATACCTGTAGCCGCTGCGAAGTCAAGCGGGAACAAGTACCTGCTTGCCGAGCAGGTACAGGCATGTGCTGCTCGCCGAGCAGCAACCGTGAAACCATTACGACACATGTATCGTAATGGCCAATACAGAGCATCGGAAGCGGCAAAAAATTCATGTATTTTTTGAAAGTTGTAGCACATTGCTGTAACGATGCGCTACTGCTGCAATGTATCGGCCTCGCAGATCTGAATTTCTCAGCGCATGGGGAAATCTTGGCCGGCCGCTACAAATACTGCTAAAGCAGTTTTCCTGGGAGCAAACTGCTAAAGCAGTTTTCCTGGGAGCAAACTGCTAAAGCAGTTTTCCTGAGAGCAAACTGCTAAAGCAGTTTTTGTGGGAGCAAACTCCACAGTAGGGATGGCAAAGAGGTACCCGGTACCACCCAGGGGGTACCGCTTGTACCCGCCTGACACCCGTCCGGCGGTGCCGGGTGCGGTGCTGGGTACGTGATTTTCCCAAAAAAAAGGCACACAACCGGGTACCGCCCAGACATACCCGCCATCCCCGTCCATATCCCCCTACCCCCGCCGGGGGTAGGGGGATTTGGACGGGAAGTCCAAGCCGGAAATCAAGTTCCACCTTGACATCCAACCACAAACCAACCTGCGATGGCCACCCGCAAGCAAAAAAAAGCCAACCCATCCCGTGATTCATCCGCCTCACCCCCTGCAAATGACAAACCCAAGGCAGCCAGCAAAACTCCTCTCAATATTACTCCATCTAGCAGTCAGCCGCCTGCGTCTGGAGGACGCCCTCTCACTGACAAGGAAGAGTTATGTGTGTAAAACCTTCCATTTTCTATTTCAATATAGTTTGACATTGCTTTCTGACTAAGTAATTATCCAGGAAAGGCTCAGAAAGTAGCTACAAATGGAATCAGTTCCAGCTACAAATCATATGCGACACCCGAGCTGTCCAATCAGCTTGACAAGCACGGTCGTCGAATGATTGCTTATCCTTGCCAAATGTAAGATTGAATCTGTCTTCTAAGTCTCTCTTCCAAAATAATCTATGAGCTAACATCCTTAATCAGATGTGGAACAATAATCAACCACCCAACATCGGACTCCTCTTGTGGAAACTTAAACAAACACGCTTCAATCTGCCTCCGGAAACAAGCCAAGGACAAAAAGAAATCCAATTTGGCCAGTTGTGGAATCAGGGGGACCGGAGACATCAATCCAAAAGAGGTAAAAATCTTAATGTGTGAATTGATTGTGATAAGAAAGCTGACATTTAAACTACCCAACTAGGTTGCCCAACTCTGTGCGGTATGGTGTGCCGAGGCGGCGAGGCCCTTTTCAGCTCTGGCTGATCCTAGCCATTGGGCAATCCTCCATCCAACAGTTGACAAGAACTTACCATGCAGACAAACGGTTTCGAGTGACATCCACATGCTTTACTCAGCAATACAACAGAGCTACTGTTCTGTTTTGAAAGTGAGTCAGTTTCCTTTAATATTGATTTGTTGGCTGACCCTTGTTCAATGTTATCTTAGGCACACACCGGGGCAATGTACTTAGGTGTGGATGTGTGGCAGTCCCCCAACGGGTTTGACATCCTGGGGGTTGTGATCTACCGGTTAGAACTCCATGAAACCGGCGATATAGATACAGAAGCAACGCTAGAGGCCATGCCTCTTGACTTTATTTGTCTCTCCCAGAGTCACACTAGTGAATACTTAGCTGAGACGGTACGTCTGGTAGTTGAGAAATTTGGGATTCAGCAAAAGGTTAGACTTTCATCATCTTTTTTTGGTCCACATTGTCTTCTTTTGATCGCTCCAAAGGCTGAACATTCTTATTTACTTCAGATATGGGGGATAGTAAGCAACAACGCTTCCAACAACAAAGTCATGGTAAACGAGCTCAAGAAGCTCAAGTTGACTTGCTTCCAAGGGGAGGCACAGTGGGTACGTTGTTTCGCCCATGTGCTTAACTTGATTGTCCAAAGTATCCTCCGCCCCTTTGGAGCTCAGAAGAAAGCAAAGTCTTCACAAAATCCAACAACAACGGTCCCTGACGGCTCAGACACTTTGGAATCATCCGACAATGACAATGCAGCACTGCAGATAAGGCCGTAAGCACCACTCCACCTTTTTTTGGATTCAGGCCCTCGCCCCTGAGTCTCTCTTTTCTCCCAGCTTCACCCGCGAGATAGACGACCAATCTGATGAAGAAGATATTGGAAGCGAGCGGGATTCTATCAACGGACAAGACTCAGATGATACTGAATTGCTCAGTCTGGACGACATTGATAATGCTAGCAATGAGGACAATGATGATTGCTATACAAGTGATTGCTGCAGAAGATCTCTGGCTAAAGTAAGACCTTAAATTGATTATATTGATTGAAGGAATCAGAACTGACACCTTATTTTACAGTTTTGTGCTGTTGCTAAGAAACTGAGGTACTCCCCAAACTCCAAGGCTCACTTTCCCAATATCTGCGCTGAAATGGGGTGTGCAACACCTCATACAATTGAACGCGACGTACGTACCCAATGGAATTCAACTCTTTTGCAACTCCAGGGCATTATCAGATGCGAGTCCGCCATGTAAGTCATTATTTTTCCAGATTTCCTCATATATCTACAACTAATGCTTCACCCCAGCCTCAAGTGGCAGTGTCATAAACGGCATGGGTTTGACCGGAAGTACTATTTGAACCAGTCAGACTTGGACTTGGCTCATGATTTGGTCGATGTGCTCAACCGTTTCTACAAGATTACGCTTCAAGTGTTGGTAACAGGCTTGGATCGCTTGGCAAACATTGTCATGTTCATTGATCAAATAACTGAACATCTATCAACAGCAATCAGTTGTTCTAAATATCCACCCGCTTTAAGGAATGCCTGTCGGCTTGGTTTGAAAATAACCAACAAATATTACAGCCTAACCGATACATCCTCTCTTTATAGGATTGCAATTGGTATGTTGAAGTTTCTTATCTACATCTCATGCGTTTGATCTAATACATTTCAATCCAGTCCTTCATCCATCTTTTAGGGACGAGTACTTCAAATCAGCCAAATGGTAGCCGGAATGGATTGCCAAAGCTATACAACTGACTCGGGATATGTGGGTAACATTTTATAAGCCTGAACCACCAAATTCAACCCCTGTGGCATCATTGACAGTAAACACAATTACTTCCAAGGTAAAGTTCTCCGTTTTTTGACAAAAACTCAGTTGGTTTTGTCATCCTGAAGACTAATATCCACCTTAATATTCCACAGCCTAGGACCAGCAGGCTTGCCGGACTTGGTAGTGCTGCTGCACCTTGAGGCGGACACCTCTTGTCTGACCCGTTGGATGCTTGGCTTGCCAGGGGACTCATACTGGATGGTAACGAACCCGTAAATCCGCTGAGGTGGTGGCTCCAGCAAAAGATTTCTGGAAAAACTCATGGGGGTCTCTTATATATGGCACTGGACGTCTTGAGCTGTCGGGGTGAGTTTGAAATTTAGAGAAATCTTTCATGTGTTAAATTAACTAATCATCCGATTCAACCATCTAAACAATTACAGCAACCTCTGTTGATGTGGAGCAGGCGTTCAGCTTTGGGCGCGATTATATTTCAACAAGAAGGCACAAGCTCTCAGCTCAGTCCTTAAGCAGAGGTATGACGGTGACTTTCTATTCAAAGAAGGGAAAGATTGCGGTAGGGACCTTGGCTAAGTGGAAGGATGATATTCAGCAAGCAAAGAAAGGAAAGGCAACAGAGACAAGAGACAAGGGGGGGAGAAATATTATAGTAGTAGAATGAGTACAGACCAAAGAAACACAATCTAAACCTTTTTTTGAGTGTTTTTTTTAAGGGCGGTACTGCCGGTATACCGGCAGTATACTGCCTGACACCGCCCTGGCGGTGCTGGGTGCGGTGCCGGGTATGAGGTTTGGCCCACAAATCAGTCTGGTACCCGGACCCGCGGGCGGTACCCGGGTCCTGTTTGCCATCTTTACTCCACAGGCAAACTGCCAAAGCCGTTTTCCTGGGAACAAGGCAAACTGCCAAAGCCGTTTTCCTGGGAGCAAACTCCACAGGCAAACTGCCAAAGCAGTTTTCCTGGGAGCAAACTCCACAGGCAAACTGCCAAAGCAGTTTTCCTGGGAGCAAACTCCACAGGCAAACTGCCAAAGCAGTTTTCCTGGGAGCAAACTCCACAGGCAAACTGCCAAAGCAGTTTTCCTGGGAGCAAACTCCACAGGCAAACTGCCAAAGCAGTTTTCCTGGGAGCAAACTCCACAGGCAAACTGCCAAAGCAGTTTTCCTGGGAGCAAACTCCACAGGCAAACTGCCAAAGCAGTTTTCCTGGGAGCAAACTCCACAGGCAAACTGCCAAAGCAGTTTTCCTGGGAGCAAACTCCACAGGCAAACTGCCAAAGCAGTTTTCCTGGGAGCAAACTCCACAGGCAAACTGCCAAAGCAGTTTTCCTGGGAGCAAACTCCACAGGCAAACTGCCAAAGCAGTTTTCCTGGGAGCAAACTCCACAGGCAAACTGCAAAAGCAGTTTTCCTGGGAGCAAACTCCACAGGCAAACTGCAAAAGCAGTTTTCCTGGGAGCAAACTCCACAGGCAAACTGCAAAAGCAGTTTTCCTGGGAGCAAACTCCACAGGCAAACTGCAAAAGCAGTTTTCCTGGGAGCAAACTCCACAGGCAAACTGCAAAAGCAGTTTTCCTGGGAGCAAACTCCACAGGCAAACTGCAAAAGCAGTTTTCCTGGGAGCAAACTCCACAGGCAAACTGCAAAAGCAGTTTTCCTGGGAGCAAACTCCACAGGCAAACTGCAAAAGCAGTTTTCCTGGGAGCAAACTCCACAGGCAAACTGCAAAAGCAGTTTTCCTGGGAGCAAACTCCACAGGCAAACTGCAAAAGCAGTTTTCCTGGGAGCAAACTCCACAGGCAAACTGCAAAAGCAGTTTTCCTGGGAGCAAGCTCCACATGTCAGCCTTAGAGTCAACACAGCTGACCTAAAGTCTGCCTTTTTTCTACTTTTTACATATGAATTACTACATATCGTTTTCATCTTAAGAGATATCCTTGTTCTGAATTCAGATTCTGCTTCCTCATGCAATTTCAAACCTAGTCACAACTTACCAATTCTTTGTAACTCTACTCCTTCCCTGAGTTCTTGAGTTGTGGCGCGCATGCGCAGTTGTGACGTGTCAGCGCCACCAGGCGCGCCAAACACATGTACATATGTAATTACATAAGCAAACTATGAAAATTTTAGAAGTCAGGATTCTACAAACCACACCCCAGATAACCCAGGATCACCACCAAAGAGGATACCACGCTGCCAGTACACCTGCCGTCACAGGCGCCTAGGTTATTGACAGTAAGTATAATATTTCTCTGAACCTTGATTATCCAGAGTGCTACTCTGTGTCTCTTGATTGCTTCTCTTTATTTCTCTTCACACCAACCCCTCAAAAGATCAAGGTTACTCTGTTAATCCTAGACTTAGTCTAAAAATCAGAGCAGATTAGATTTACTATTCTGTGTCCCCCCACCGTCTCCTTGTGCGCGCGGAGGCTGTAGCCCCTGTTGGTATGGCACAGCTGTCCTTACCACTTTTCCAGGTGGTTCAAGTTGACTTTGAGGATCGTCTTATAAAGAGTAGATAGACCCCCTCCAGATCGTTTCTTTCTCTTTCTCCTTCTCTTTCTCTCTCTTTTTCTCTCTCCTTCTGTTTGTAGTTCTTTATCCCAAGAAATACAACCAGTGTCCCCCATTTCTCTTGTGTCCTGTAGTCACTTTAGAGGCTCAGGCTCACACCACAGGCAAACTGCAAAAGCAGTTTTCCTGGGAGCAAACTCTGCAAAAGCAGTTTTGCTGGGAGCAAACTTCCAAATCAGTTTTCCTGGGAGCAAAATCCACAGGCAGCTTTGCCAGGACGCCAAACTGCTGGCCGAGCAGTTTAAGGTGCTGGCCAAGCGGGTAACAAGATTATTGTCCTATTGATTGATTAGGGGGTTTCAAAGTTGGCCAGATGCGACTTGCATGCACTTTTGCAAGTCAGTGTTCAAGTTCATTCTTGAACACCGAGTTGCAAAAGTGCATGCAAGCCACATTGTACTACACCCCTTAAGCCTGCTTGAATTTATTTTTGAAATTTGGTGTTCAATAAAAGCCTTGAACACCAACTTGCAAAAGTGCATGCAAGTTGTGCATGGCCAACTTTGAATCCCCCTATTAAACTTAAACAGATAACTCAACCTTCAGTCTCAAAAGTCTCAGCTTTCTATATCTTTAATAGCTTCAGCCGGCTCCTGTGCCACTCTTAAGTAAAAACACAGATTTCTAGCTTACTAAAAGTCCAGTATTTGTAACTAGTTCTAGCTCTATCATTGAAGCAATAACACTCTTAGTTGTTCAAGTTTTACAGTCTTGTAACACTCGAACCAGTCAACCTCAGCAAATAGCTAGGAGTGGAACAAAAAATGGCTGGTAGATCTTGTGAAACAGTAAACTCCAGTGCTTTCAAACCCTCTGCAGTAAATTAGAGTACAAGTGACAATCAAGACTCCATAAAGTGCCCATAACTGGAACCAGATGGCAACAAATTTCTTATCTGGAAGCAAAAAGTGAAGCTGTGGTGAGATCAATCAACCATTAACAATGTCAAGATAGTATAGTTTTAAATTATAAAATACATTATAAACTACATATTAATCTTTTTAGTACAAATATTTTACATTAAATCTTTTTCCTCAGATTTCACGTCTTTTTATCACCCAGAAAACCTGTGATAGTTCACTCAGCAGAATTCAATAACGCCACAAATTAGCACAGTAAAGTATTAGTTTCACACGTATATTCAAGCTCATATTAGGCGCACAGCCACTTCTGTCTGTTTTGTTTTCACACAAAATTCCCCACAGTGATTTACATTTCACATGTTGGTAAATCTCATCTTAGATGTGATTTTCTTTCCCAATGTAGCCATTTCATTTCACAACACATTAATTTCTTTTCAAACCACATTAATTTCTTTTTCACACTATGCTAATTTATTTCACACTACATACATTATTGCAAATCACTAAAACCACTCTCAGACAAGTTTTCATCTATAAAAGGAGGCCTTCCTTGCCCCTTCCTGTTACCTTTTTCCCCATGCTTGCACTAAATAGTAATATTAAGAGATTACTTCCGCATTCATCACTTTATTATAGTTAGATCATCATAGTTAAGAATTAGATCATAAATTTAGAAATTGATAATTATAACTTGCCCTTGACAACAAACCCAATCACGTCATTCATAACATCTCTTTATGCGCACAAAACCTGGTTCTTAGGTTCTGAAAAAGCTAGATAATAGAATAATTCAGTAGATTGCGCCACACTAAAATTCTTAGTGTCAAATTTTTCCAAAGTTTATTATAGAAAGGCAGCCCTTCAAACACCTTTAGCCTAAACTTCCCTAGTTTTGCTATTATTCCCTTCCAAGCTCAGATCACGCCTTGTGTAGAAGTCCCACAATGCACACCCCTCTCCCGGGGGGATGCCCACGCCAAAGCCCTTGAAAAAGGGCGTGTGGGGCCACATGCCCGCCCCACTCCCTATTTTATCCCTTGGTGTGGGACCCAAAGGGCGTGCAAGGGCGTTCATGCCCCTACTTACATAATGCACTATGTAAATCCAAGTTTATTAAAGACACAGTTTTTCCAGAATTAAAAAAAAATAAGATCAAGGGTTCCCCCTTACAATTATACAAAATGAGAAAAAAACATCATGGGTTTCCCCATCAACCAAAGTTCAAAAAAAAAAAAAAAAAAAACAGGTGGGGTTTTCCCACTACAAAAACCAGGATACAAAAAAAGGGGAATTTTACATAAGAAAAATCTGAGTTTATTGACAAGAAAATCTCTACCAGCCTTCCAAAGTGTGTGACTTGTCCCTCGCCGTCGGGCCGGCCTCTCCCTGCTGTTGTCCTCGGCGGGGGTGACCGGCTGGGGGAGGCGGGACCTGCTCAAGATGCAAGGCTTGATAAGCCTCCAGATTGCTACCACCAGAGGGTTGTTTGACGGGTCTGACGACCACGGAATGGTGGCTGGGCAAACGTGGTCTCTGATGTCCAGCGCTGGCAGATTGAGGTGCTGTGTTGTTTGGATTGTCGCTCTAAGCAGGGGGAGTGCCTGGATTGGTGGTGGGGCTCAATTGGTGATTGGCTGGAGAAGGTTTTCCCAAACGGTTGGCGGAGTGGCTCAAATACAGTTGGGGTTCTTGAGCAGCTGGGGGTGGTTCCGAGGGAGCAGGTTGTTTGCGCCGGCGCCCTAGTCTGATGGAGGTGAGCCCATTCCAGGAGTGGTTTCCATGGCGTGATTGATTGCTATATTTGCCGCTTGGGTGCTCGCCACTCCTCCCAGGGCCTATCAATAGGCCTCGGATACGTGATCTGGAGCGGGATTGCAAATACGAGGTCTGTTGGACGGTCCCCGCTGGGCGATGAGAGGAAGTTGTCCGACTGGGTGCATTGCTGGCACCCATGTTGGAAGCCGAAGTTGTACAATCAGGCGTGTGACTGCCCAAGTGCGACACATCAGATGGCTTGAACGGCAGCCCATTGGGAAGAACTCACTTGATTTCAGGCACGTTAGAATGATCAAGAACAAACACCTTTTGACATTGGGATGGTGGCCAAGATTGGGCGGGTTTGCTGGTGCAAGAGTCCTTATCTTTGATGGATATCAACCAATGATTTTGTTTGATAAGACAGACGATCTTGTAGATTTTGATTATCTTCTTACTTTGAGGGATTTTGTCCAATTTAAATTTGAACAACAAAATTCCAGCGACCGTAAAGTAGCAAGAGCTTGTGGATAGCGTTACGGCTGTTGATGGTAGGGGCAAAAAATTAGCATCAATTATTTGAAGCTAGCAATGATTGAATGATCATGATTACATTCAACCCAACACCATCTCCACTGACCCCTAACTGTTTGGATAGCTGGGTCACATTGAGATTGAGAAATGCCTGGCATTGCCAGGCATTTGCCAGGCATTGCCAGGCATTTGCCAGGCATTGCCAGGCATTTGCCAGGCATTGCCAGGCATTTGCCAGGCATTGCCAGGCATTTGCCAGGCATTGCCAGGCATTTGCCAGGCATTGCCAGGCATTTGCCAGGCATTGCCAGGCATTTGCCAGGCATTGCCAGGCATTTGCCAGGCATTTGCCAGGCATTTGCCAGGCATTTGCCAGGCATTTGCCAGGCATTTGCCAGGCATTTGCCAGGCATTTGCCAGGCATTTGCCAGGCATTTGCCAGGCATTTGCCAGGCATTTTCCAGGCATTTGCCAGGCATTTGCCAGGCATTTGCCAGGCATTTGCCAGGCATTTGCCAGGCATTTGCCAGGCATTTGCCAGGCATTTGCCAGGCATTTGCCAGGCATTTGCCAGGCATTTGCCAGGCATTTGCCAGGCATTTGCCAGGCATTTGCCAGGCATTTGCCAGGCATTTGCCAGGCATTTGCCAGGCATTTGCCAGGCATTTGCCAGGCATTTGCCAGGCATTTGCCAGGCATTTGCCAGGCATTTGCCAGGCATTTGCCAGGCATTTGCCAGGCATTTGCCAGGCATTTGCCAGGCATTTGCCAGGCATTTGCCAGGCATTTGCCAGGCATTTGCCAGGCATTTGCCAGGCATTTGCCAGGCATTTGCCAGGCATTTGCCAGGCATTTGCCAGGCATTTGCCAGGCATTTGCCAGGCATTTGCCAGGCATTTGCCAGGCATTTGCCAGGCATTTGCCAGGCATTTGCCAGGCATTTGCCAGGCATTTGCCAGGCATTTGCCAGGCATTTGCCAGGCATTTGCCAGGCATTTGCCAGGCATTTGCCAGGCATTTGCCAGGCATTTGCCAGGCATTTGCCAGGCATTTGCCAGGCATTTGCCAGGCATTTGCCAGGCATTTGCCAGGCATTTGCCAGGCATTTGCCAGGCATTTGCCAGGCATTTGCCAGGCATTTGCCAGGCATTTGCCAGGCATTTGCCAGGCATTTGCCAGGCATTTGCCAGGCATTTGCCAGGCATTTGCCAGGCATTTGCCAGGCATTTGCCAGGCATTTGCCAGGCATTTGCCAGGCATTTGCCAGGCATTTGCCAGGCATTTGCCAGGCATTTGCCAGGCATTGCCAGGCATTGCCATGAACAGAGCCAGAAGTTCATCAAGGCCACCTTGATCATTGATGACCGGAGCCGGACAGTCATTAAGGCATAGAGAATGTCAAAATGTACCTGGGTACCGGTTGGACTGCCTGTCAGCTGGTGTACCCGCGTAGGGAACAGGCTGGACAAGGAGTTAGTAACTCTATATATATAATTACTACAAAAATCTGGATACAATAGTAATAGAGAGGAAGAGAATATAAGAGAAGAATTAGGAAATTTATTTTAGCATCTATAGCGCTTATACTTGTCTTGTCCTTATGGACTGTTTAAGCTGCTTATAGCTAGCCTCTCCAATAGAATTCTATCAGAGGTTAGATCAAAGATATTTCTAACATATTTTGGTTTCTTTCTGGCTATGATTGCACGGTTGGGTTATTACCAAAAAACCCAAGAGTAAATTTTTATAGTATTTGTGTTTGTAGGAATATTCATTATGGATAGTAAAAATGGAAAGTGATTTGGAAAGGATATTTATAAGAGGGGACTATCCTATAACCTTTTGTAAGGTTAGAGAGTTTAAACTTACAGAGGAAGTACCTGGTAGCAATATCTCTATTGAGTACAATGGCTTAACAAGTTCTAACGGATCTGAGAAAAGGGTCAGAAGATATTCATATCAATTATTCTCCTGTTCTGATTGCTAAGGTAGAGTAAAGAAGATACTAGATAAAAGATTCTGACACTTGAGTACTAAAATTTAGAAGTCTAGTACAGACTCATCCTGAGTAGTATGTTACTTTTTGTTTACGATTTTGGGTAGCAAGTTGAGTAAAATTATTGATCTGTTTTTTCTCTGAGGGGGAGAAGAGAATCTCTCCAACTATTTCGAAGAGAAAAATATTCTCTCTTCTTTGGCTTTTAGAGATCACTGAGTGGACCTGGGTACCTGTGGCGGGTGCGGGTGCCTGCGGTCATTTTGGGCATATTTAGATACCCGGACTCGGACCCAGCACCCGTAGGGCAGGTACCGGCGGTACCTGTGGCGTCGAGGATGGTGTAACCTCTTCATGACCAACACAGACCGGTCATCAAGGGTGTATATACCCTCTCAATGCCTGACCTGGGCCGGGTATTGAGAGGGTGTATGTATACCCTCTCAATGTCCAGTCTGTGCTGGACACCAAGAGGGCATACAGTCTTGATGACCAGCACAGACCGGACATTGAGATGGTGTGTGTATACCCTCCCAATGTCCGGTCTGTGCCGGTCATCAAGAGTTTACACCACCCTTGAAACCAGCATAGACCGTCATCAAGGGTGTATATACCCTCTTGGTGCCCAGTCTGGGCCGGATATTGAGAGGGTATGTCTGTGTGTGAATTCTTGATGTCAGTTCTGGGCCGGACATCAAGAGTGTATGCCCTCTTGGTGTCCAGCACATACCGGACATCAAGAGGGCATACATACACCCTCCCGATGTCCGCTCTGTGCCGGACATCAAGAGTGTATGCCCCCTTGGTGTCCAGCACATACTGAACATTGATAGGGCATACATACACCCTCCCAATGTCCGCTCTGTGCGGGAAATCAAGAGTGTATGCCCTCTTGGCGTCCAGTATGTGCTGGACACCAAGAGGGTTAGGTTAGCGGGGGCCATGATTGCGCTGCAAAAGGTCTTCCGCGACTGCTTGTCTCCAGACCTTTTGCAGCGGGTACCTGGACGGGTACCCGCCATCCAAAATTTACCTACCTGGACCCGCACACGGCACCCGCGGGCGATCTCTACTGGCTTTGTTTGTGATCTTCTCATCAACATGCATGTCAAAGTTTTTCTTCACTATTTGCTTTCTTTGTTTGTTAATCCTTGATTATCATTTCTACAGCTTATGGTTGTTCTTACCTTAAGCATGTATGCATTATTCTGTTTTCTTGCGCGCAGCTCTTGCGCTCCATAGCACTGATCTATCACATAGCTTATCATTACACATTCTTTAGCTCTACGCTCTGTGCTCTGCGTTTACATTTAATTAGAACAGTTTAATCTCTGCGCCTGCACATCTTATACAATTTTATATTATATTAGTAGTTATGATATTTTGCAACCCTCTTGGACGTTCTAAATGTCTCAAGGGTTGACACCGCCAGTACCCGCGTCTTTTTTACCAAAATCAGGTACCCGGCACCGCCGGTACCTGCCGGGGTTTTTTCAATCAAACCTCACTCTCACAATGGTTTCACCGTTGCTGCTCGGCGGGCATCACATTGCTGTACCTGCTTGGCGAGCAGCACATGCCTGTACCTGCTCGGCAAGCAGGTACTTGTTTCCGCTTGACTTCGCAGCGGCTACAGGTATCTGCTTGACGAGCAGGTCAACCTGCTTTCAAAGCAGGTATTGTGTTTTGAAGAATCCTTGGACGGATCTGCAGGATTTTCCTGGATTTTCGCCCAAGGTTCAAATTGCTGTCCTTCGGTTTTTACCCCTCCAAGGCCATGATGTCGTCATTGACAATCATCTCGGCCACAGCAGCCAGTAGTCAAGTGCACCCGGCCGGCCCCAGAGCAGTCAACTAGCATCCAGCCCTCCACCACCGTCCAACAAACCCAAACCTCAAAGCCTCAGCGACAAAAATATTGCAGTACGGGATTGATCTTTGTGCTAGGGAAACCCCACTTCCAGGGTGCCTCTCCAACATCGAGCACTGGCGCATTCACCAAAATGATCCGCTACTGGCTCAACTCTGCTCTTTCCAAGCTGTTCAGTAGGCTTGCGAAGGGCAAGCAACTCAAGGATTACAGCCTGACAAAGAGTGACTGGAGGGTGATGAGCAGCGAGATGAGGAGGGGCGAGTTCATCATTGATTTTGCTCTTGCTTGGTCCATCAGAATCCCAAGACTTGTTCTCAAGCAAAAAGAAGTCTCTGTAGGCGCAGCCCACCGCAGACAGGACTTAACTCTCACAATCTGGCAATAAAAAAAAATCTGGAAGTGTCGCAGGGAACTGTTTTTGTTTCACAATATGATCAACGATACATGAGTCGGACGCCAGCAGCATCACACAAGGCTGGAGCTTGCTCGCCTCGATGGTAGGTAGCGTTATCACATACAACAAAGGGTTCATGTCAGGGTAGCATTTGATTCTAGGAAGCTTTTCAGCGGGGGAAAGTCAGTGGAAATTCTGATGATACTGGCAACTGATTGGCTCACCAAGCCAAATTCCAAAAAATACTCGGATCGGCGACCGCTGAACATCTGAAAGGTTTTTGTGAGGGTCACCAGTCCTTCAATTGATATCGCTGGGAGAAAGCTGAGTCGGGCTCCAGAGCAGGTCCTTATTGCAGAAGGCACTCTCATCTAGACAGCCAACCAATCAAAAACTGTCAGCTTTGGGAGCAAAAAAAGACTGTTTGGTTGGATATACACACCTGTTGACACTAAGCACTTGGCTGGATAAAACTCCATCCGCTCCATGAACGCTTATTTAGCAACCAGACATTTCCGAATGTTTTTGGTTTCAGGTTTTTTCAGGGTGATCACCAAACATATGACGAGGTTACGGTGGACACCTGTGGTGCTGAGAAGGACTTCGGTTGAGTTATACAGTTTCTCTTGAATCTCATGCAGAAACACACCTGGTTCGAGTCGTACGAGCTCGATCATAAAGGCACATTTGTCTCGAGAGAGGGCCGCCGGTCGGCCACGTGTTTTGTAAGAATCCGGGTCCCTGATCACACACCGAGTTTCTTGGTAAAGATCCAGCCGTCGAGCAAATGAATGCCGCAAAATCGGACATCAAGGAAGCTGGCGAATCATTCGGACGGCATGAAACTTTGTGTCCGGAGCGTAGGGCCGGAAACCCATCGTGCGATGCGTATTTGTGAGGCCACCGTTGTTGAGAGAAGCGGACCAAAGGCTGCCGTGGTCGTGATCGGATGAGGTGGGACGCCTGCCAATGCTTGATCACAGCAAGGCATGTGATATGACAACTTGCCGCTGTGGGTGGCAAAAACCAAAGGCAAAAATTGCTGCTGTGCAGCAGTAAGGACATAACTCTAAGTCATTGAGTTGCTCGTTTGTCCAAGACTTCATCAAAACACAATAAAAGCACCTGCTTGGCGAGCAGGTCATCATGATGGCCAAGCAGGTAGAGGTACCTGCTCGGCAAGCTTTTACCTTCTCGGCGAGTAGGTCAACCTGCTGGCCGAGCCGGAGCAGCACTGTACCTGCTCGGCGACCAGGTCATCCTGATGTCCGAGCAGGTAAAAGTACCCTCTCGGCGAGCTTTTACCTGCTCGGCCAGCAGGATGACCTGCCGGCCGAGCCGGAGCAGGTACCTGTAACTGTACCTGCTCGGCAAGCAGGTCATCCTGATGGCTGAGCAGGTAAAAGTAGCCTCTCGGCGTGCTTTTACCTGCTTGGCGAGTCGGTCAACCTGCTCCGAGCAGGTACTGTTACCTGCTTGGCCAGCAGGATGACCTGCCGGCCGAGCCGGAGCAGGTACCTGTAACTGTACCTGCTCGGCAAGCAGGTCATCCTGATGGCCGAGCAGGTAAAAGTACCCTCTCGGCGAGCTTTTACCTGCTCGGCGAGTAGGTCAACCTGCTCGCCGAGCAGGTGCTCAGGTGCCTGGCGACAAGGCACAGTTACCTGCCTGGCCAGCAGGTTGACCTGCTCGCTGACCAGGTACCTGAACCTGCTCGGCCAGCAGCTTGGCAGGTTGACCTACTGGCGAAGCAGGTATAAGTATCTGCTCGGCAAGCAGGCTGACCTGCTCGCCAAGGAGGTACCTCTAAGTGATCGGCCAGCACTGCTCGCCAGTCTGAGCAGTCTGCTTGGACCGGCAAGTCGACGTCTTGGACCAGCAAGCAGGCTCCGGCCACTGTGGTTTGACGTGCTAACTGCCGGAGGGCTCCTCCCCGGGAAAGTTATCCGGGGAGGGTAACTTCTCCCCGGAGAGTTTCTCTTGACCAGTTCGATTTCGTCGGATGAGCTAACAACCGATGATTCAAAATCATCGGCTGTTGACCCACCGATGATTCGAAATCATCGGTGAGTTAACAGCCGATATTCATTTTGCTCGGTGGGTCCGCAACCGAGCTTTCATATGATCAGTTATGAATGACCGATCATATGAAAGCTCGGTTGAACTGTCAACCGAGCTTCCATTGCTCGATTGGTGGCGGGCGAGGTTAACTCGGCTGGCCACTGATCGAGGAATTCAATTCCTCGGCCAGACAGCCTGCCGATTTTGGCTCGGCCGCGGAGCAGCCGAGTTTGAATCGGGTGGCAAAACCCTTGGGTTACTGTCCCCCGATGTCAATTCGGATGCGGATTGCATCGGATGCGCGCAACCAATGTTAAATCGGTTGTGTGCATCCCAGACTAACAGGGATGCACGCATCCGAGGCTTATATGCTGGCAGTGCTAATTCACACTTGTCAGACTCCGGATAACGGAGCAACAAAACCATTACAATATCTGTTATTGTAACTTAAACACTTCAAGGATAATTAAATTTCCCAAAATAATTACTCAAAGTTTGAGGCTGGGAAAATCATTGAAAAAAAATCACTCTGCACTGAAAAAAATGCAAACTGAGCGTGCTCAGCCAAAAAAATAAAAATGTGTCAGACTGAGTAAAAAACAATGGGGCACATTTTTGGGGTGATTTGTTGGATGGGCCTGCACAAGGCCCGCATGGGCCCCTAACAGGCCCGTTGGGCCCATTGAAAAAGTAGTATTTGTTTGGAATTCCCATGCTCTGCTAAAATGTGAAATGGGTCAAACTGAATAAAAAACATGGGGGTACATTTTTGGGGAGATTTTTTGGACGGGCCTGAATGAGGCCCACATGGCCCCCACAAAGCCCACTGGGCCCATTGAAAGAGTAGCCTTGGTCAAGAATGCCTATGCTCAGCTAAGAAACAAAAATGTGTCAACCTGAGTAAAAAACATGGGGCCACACTTTTGGGGAGGGCTTATTGACAGACCTGCATCAGGCCCGTCAGAGCCCACCCAAAGCTGGTTTGGCCAACTCAGAAGTAGTCTTGGTTAAGAATGCCCAAATGATGTTTCAAAGCAGCACCAATTGACCACTAATCAACAGAAGATATTGAAGGGCTTCTGACATCTGTATGACATTTGTGCACTCACAGAATGTATGTCCAGGCCCTTTCCTTTCCCTTGGAACCCTGTTGGCCCGTACGGGCCTGATGCAGGCCCATCCAAAAAGCCTCCTCAACAATATGCCCCTAGGGTTTTTACTCAGTCTGACACATTTTATTTCTTAGCTGAGCATATGCTTTCTTAACCAAGGCTACTCTTTCAATGGGCCCAGTGGGCTTTGTGGGGGCCATGTGGGCCTCATTCATTCTCGTCCAAAAAATCTCCCCAAAAATGTACCCACATGTTTTTTATGCACTTTGACCCATTTCACATTTTAGCAGAGCATGGGAATTCCAAACAAATACTACTTTTTCAATGGGCCCAACGGGCCTGTTAGGGGCCCTTGCGGGCCTTTTGCAGGCCCATTCAACAAATCACCCCAAAAATGTGCCCCATTGTTTTTTACTCAGTCTGACACATTGTTATTTTTTTGGCTGAGCACGCTCAGTTTGCATTTTTTTCAGTACAGAGTGATTTTTTTTCAATGATTTTCCCAATCTCAAACTTTGAGTATTTTTTTTTGGGAAATTTAATTATCCTTGAAGTGTAAACTGTGTTATCCAATTATGCAAATTGGATAACATAACTCAGCCACCAGTTATTGGTAACTGGGCGGTAACATAACTGTAAAGGTTATGTTACAGGAAGAGTTATCCAAATTAATAACGTATCTGCCCACCGCTGTCTCAAGTCTCTTTCTCTATATCTGTTCAGTTACATAACTGACACCACAAACCAGCTCCCTCATATGAATCCACTGCCAGCATAATTGGCTGGGCTGAGTTTATCCTAGTTAAACTGGGATGCACTCAACCAATTTAAACTTGGTTGATCTCAACTGATGCAATTTAAATCCAAGGGACCCCCCTTAGTTTTATATTTCATTGGTTGAGATTAACCCATTTTAAATTGGTTGAGTCCATCCCAGTTAAACTGGGATGACTTCAACCTAGCCAAATATGCTGGCAGTGATCTCTACCCAGATGTCAATTTGGTTTTTGTTTGTGACAACACCGCTGTCCACCGCGGCAAACAGGTGCGGGACCTTTGCAAGGCGGCTGGGGTCCGACTTTTGTACCTCCCGCCGTATTGCCCCGAGTTAAATCCAATTGAGCTTGGATTTGCAGCCATCAAGAGCAACTTACGGGCGTCCAAGGTCCTTAACAAGGCCATTGACCCCAATTGGGAAATACAAAAATTGGCAGGCAAACTCCTGACTGCCGAATTCAGCTACAAAGTATTTAAAAATGCTGGTTACTGCGTCCCGCCAGGCCCAAACTGATGAACTTCCACTCTGACCTTGATCAATGTTATCCATTCCTGACCCCACATATCTATAAGTTGTCCAACCTGATCACCAATGCCTTGTCCAAACTAATCCTGACCTCTTTCCAAGTCAACTCTTAACCCTGATGAATGTTTGATAAAAATATCATGTACAGTATTACCCAGCAGCTTAGATGTCTTACCTGTCTGATCATATCATGTCCTCTTGCCGAGTCAATTTTCTCCACTGATGAGTGTTTATTTTTCTCAAACAATGGCATGTATTGTGAAATGAAAGTGCGCTGAGGCGCAACCAGACTTATATCCACACACGATTGATCTGTGGGACCGGTCTAGCACTAGAAGTGGAAGGTCCAACTTGGATATGGCTTTTTTGATTCTTATCAGTTTCAAAAACTGCTCTGGTGTCCAGTTCTTGTGATTGAGAGGGTGCATTTGCTCTTGGGAAACACAGAAGGGTAATTTTTTATGAGACCAAGACAATAAAAACAAGCTAATTTTGACTGTAAGGTGTTATAATCAAGATGATGTGATTGAGGTGATTGGCTAAGGCTACAATGTGATAATAATTTTTTGGGTTACATGGTGAATAGTTCTGTGATCAAGAAAAGAAAAGGTATAATTATCAAGCTAAGTTTGACCGTAAGGTGTTAATCAAGCTGATTGGAGAAGTTGGACTGGCTAAGGCTACAATGTGATAATCAATTTGGGTGATACAATGGATAGTTCTGTGATCAAGGAGGCATTAAAGTGAATACAAATCTCCTAAGAGGCATTAGATTGGACAAATTTGGACACATTTTTGCGCAACTGGGCCACATAAACATCTGGTACTCCCCATCATATCATGGTTTCTTGTGTTATACCCTTAGATTGGGAAACTTTGGGATTAGTGGCCTTGTTCTGGGTGAGAATGGCAACTATACCATCTCTATCAACCACTTGTATCTTGACAAATGTGAGGTACTTGTTGAGGAGGTTCACTTCTAGATCAATAAGAGACAAGCTATCAGAATGGGCTGGGGCTTTGGCGGGTATGTGGCTTGTGGAGTTTGCACTTTTTTGCCGCTGAGAGCTTCTTGAATTTGAATCCCGCAGGGGGCGTGCAAACATCCACTCCCTGGTTCCCTTGAACCTACAAGATTGTTATTTCAGTCTGCTGGAATTTTAAGGTGGATATATATTGGTGAGTTACTTACAACGGCATAGGCCCATTGTTGGACCATTGCAGCAGTCAAAGATATATATCAAGTGGGATTGGTTGGGTTGATATGCACAGGCATCTTTGTTTTGTACTTCACGTTGGGCGGGTTTGCAGCAAATATTTGATTAGTATAAAGATTGATTGCATCAAAATCACCGGCAACAGTGATTGCTGAAGGATCAGATGGATTGGCTGCCTTCAACAATGAGGCTGATATTGCAGCCTTTTGGGTCAAGACATGCTTCTTGACATCAATGACGGCCTTAGCTTGTTTCTTGGTGGTCTCGGGGTTGATCATGAGAAGTTCCATTGACACCTTTGTGCGGTCCTGGCCAGTCAAAATGACAGCAGCAGTCAAGTGATTGAATGAAGACTCATCCATGATTTGGTAGTCAGCGGACTTCTTGAACTCGTTGCCATCAGCAATATTCATTGACACTTTCCACTCAATCCGTGGTGATACTTTGATAATGGTGTTTTGAATGAGATCGCCGGCGCCGTCAAACTGATCATTGCACTTGGTTGCAACAACCTCTTGGAAATCCTCAAGGGTTGAGGAAGTGAGGAATTTGATTGGGAAAAGCTTTGGCTTCTTGGATTTGATCATTGCCCACGTCAATTTGTTTCTTGTTGAAAACTTTTTGTAGAACAACTTGAAACTAGTGTTGCAGTCGATCACCCAAGGCTGAAGACCAGACAGGTGTTTCAGTATCACTTTGATCTAAAGAAAAAAAAACTTACGGTCAATTGGGCCGGTTGCGGACCAAGCCCGCAAATCCGCCATAATTCAGAGGCCAAGAAGTATCCCGCCAGAGGATTCTCCCTGTTGAAAAGATTGAGGCCCCGTTTGGCTGCCGCGTTATACGACATAAATGGTCAAATTTATGACGCGCGACCCCAGGGGTTTCAAAGTTTTGGTGGAAACGGGGGGCAAACTTTGGGTCGCGGCGTCATAAGTTTAACAATTTATGATGTATAACGCGGCATGAGCCAAACGGGGCCTGAGTCCAATCCAAGACATTTTTGTAGAAACAATGAGACTAATAACCACTAAAAAGGGAACAGAAATTGCATTGGCTGGAGCCTTTCAAATGCCACGACTGGACACAGCCTTCCTGGCTGTGCCAAAGTGGAAGTGATCCTGTTTTCACGCCACAAGGCAAAAACAAAAAAAATAAATCATGGAATGCCATTATTTTTGCACAGCAAGAAGGACCATCCGTCCAAGCTTTCTTAAAAACACAATATTGTCTTTTGCTTATTGCTTGGACTTTGTGAAGAAGTTCAAGCGGTAAAGTTATGTGGTTATCGGGCACAGCACAAGTTCAAGATGAAGCAATCTTCCCGTGCTGCCCACAGCATAGGGATTGTGACGTCATCAATACTCAGCTGTGTCAATGGCAATATCCAGGTTGGTCAACAGCCTGATCCCCCCCTACCATTCCGGCTTCTGCCTCACGTTTTCGACTCAACACCGCAGCCTCCACCACCAATCCAATGGCTTTCCGACCGTATGCACCGGCAACCAAGATTGCAGTGGTCCGGATGGCTCTCCAGGGGATCAGTTTGGCGGAGATCTGTTGGTTGCTGAGTCTTTTGGTCTCTTGGCATTCATTCTCTCGCTGGCTACACCTATTCAAAGAAACTCGCTGCGCCGTAAAGGATCCGGACGAGCACAAGGCCCGGGGCCGACCGAGCACACTCACCAACGACGAGTGTGAGTACATTGTTGAACTTGTTTGATCAGAGCCCGGCTTGTTCTTGGCCGAAATCCAAGAACGACTCTATGACTCCAGCGGAACCCTTCTATGCGTTGAGACGGTCCACCAAAACCTCGTCCAGCGACTGTCAATCACCTTGAAGAAACCCAAAACCCGAAACATCCGTAAATCACTTCTTCGCAAGTATACCTTTTCCAGCAGATGGAATTCTTCCCTGCAGACTTCTAGGTCTTCACAGGCAAGTAATCCTTTTCGTCTCTGCTATTTCTCTCAAAACAACTGATTAAGATTCATTTCCTTGGGCAGATGAAAGCTCATTCTGCGATAATGACCTGCTGCGATCGTATGCCAGGTTGTCTCGAAGGACGCCCGCGGCTCGGTTTTTCATCAATCAGAATCCGCTCCGTCTCAGTTTACTTGCCGCAATCTCAATGGAAGGACTCGTGGCACTCACAACAACCACCAAAACATTCAACGGGTGTAAATTTGAACATTTCCTCAAATACGACTTGGTAAGTCGGAGGAAATGGTCTTACTTTGCTTGGTCTGCCTAGCTGACTCCACACTTCAGCTCCCTCAGATGAATTGCTACCCGGATTATAACTCCGTTCTGGGATGCAACAATGCCACTGTCCACCAAGGCAAACGAGTCCGGGACCTTTGTGAGGCAGCTGGGGTATGGCTTTTGTTCCTCCCACCGTATTGCCCGGAGTTAAATCCAATTGAGCTCGGATTTGCAGCGATCAAGCAAAATTTACGAGCCTCTCAGGTCCTCAATGATGCCATCAACCCCGAATGGGAAATACAAAAGGTAACTGGCAAACTCCTGACTGCTGAGTTCAGCTACAAAGTCTTTTGACATGCTGGCTACTGTGTTCCCCCCAGTCCAAACTGAAGAATCTTTGCTCTCACCTTCATCAATCAGTGAAGTGTCTTATCTCCAATTAGTTAAAAAAGCCATGTAGAGTATTATCCACCATATTAACTGTCTTACTTGAGATCATTTCCTGTCTCCAAGCCAATTGTTACCTATAATGTGCCTTGACTATGCTTCAAAAATTAGCTTGTAACGTGAAATGAAAGTCTGCAAATGCACAATGAAACGTGATCCATACATTGCAAAAAAAACTTGGTCAACTGCTTGCAGTTGACATGCAGGATACACAAGCCAAGCTGCCATTTTAACTCCACCTGAATGCAGAAGTTTCTTTGTTGGCACAGTCACTGTGCAAGGTGCACAGTGACTGTGCATTAAAGCTTGGGTTGATTCAAACCTTGAGTAAGGCTGGTGTAACACCACAAGCTTCCTCAGAGTTACCGCATGTCAACTGCTCACAGTTGACACAGTTTTTTTTGCAGTGATAAAGAACTGATCTCTTGGACGTTTGGGTACAAAGGCCCTGAGGTTTCTTCTCAATAGCCATGCCAACTTTGAACAGTCATTTTGATTGGTAGGCAGTTCATGGACCATAGTGCAGTGCCAGCTCTTTGCTAGGTCTTGCAATAAAGAGTCTCTTGTCCCTCAAATGTTGTCATCCAATTCCAATTTTTTGAATCAAATGTGAACAGTTGGTCTTGATTTCATGTGATACTAGAGGCCAAGGCGGCTTTGCCGCTGCAAACTAAATGAACAGCCTCCCACTTTCAATCATCCCTCCCCTTGACAGGCTAACCAGATTTTATAGTCCAAAATGATTTGAAAGCTGGCCAGACTGTTGCAAAGCATCCCAAGAGACACACATTAAGCGCAAAGCGGCTTTGCCGCTCAAAGAAATCACACCCCACATCCAGCTGCACCCCACCCACACGTTGGAATGAGCACCCCCAGGCACCACATCTATACCATGTCTATGTAGCTAGATTAAGATAAGGCCAAGACAGCTTTGCCAATGCAATGTCAGGGGTCCAGCAAGAATCTTTCTAAGATCATTTATTCCCCATCTTACCATGCACATCACTGATCAGTAAGAACCTTGCCAATCACTATTAATCTCACCTAGTCTTTATTTTCACACTAAAATGTGTCAATATGTGGCATTAAGTGTAAACCATTTAATTTCAAAAACAAATGTTTTGGTGTCACCAAACTTTTGGGGATGCCTTGGTTTCTACAATTTTCCATTATGTTTGATAATTTCTGAAGATTAAAGCAAACAAACCCTAAAATCATTGGTTGAAGAAGTGGTTTAACTTTTAACCTGTCCTTTCTGTCCTCAATGAGTCAAAGTTTTCATGCATTTCACTACAGATTGATTATCCTGTCTCTTGCTAACTGATAGATCAAGTGTGCTGTTAGACTCAAACTTTCTATGGCACATTGAATTTATTTTGATTTTTTCGTGAATTAAACCTGATTTTATTGATGCAAGTTCTTATAGAGGGAAATATATATATGTAGGTTGCGGCAGTCATATGAAAAAAGTCTTTATCTTGGATTTGCTATTTATTCTCCATATGATTTGAGTACATACACACATTTATTGCAGTCAATCAAACCACACTACATAGAGCAAAAAAAAAAACTAAGAAACCTGCAAGAAAAAATCTAGGAGAAATCCAAAAGCTTTGTTGTTGTCTTTCCTTGGGTATAAAATTATCAATTTGTTTACAAATATGTAACCAATTCCAATGACAAGTAAATATGAAGTTTTAGAATATATCAGAGGGAGGGACCTTGAGAGGGAAATCTTAATCAGACAGGGTGCACAAGAAGGTTTAGCAGCTTTGACAGGTCTTCTCAGATCATCAGCCTCATGCGACTTGTTTGTTTGTGATCCGATTTAGGGGTGTAAAGGGGCGCCATCTGCAGATCCTGTTTAACTGCCATTAGAGCAAAGGTTGACCTTAGGCAACAGCAGACAGGAGAGATTTAGCTGGGTGACCGAGCCAATCAGCGGTCGCGCGACAGCGCCAGCGAATTGTTACACTTCCTTTTTCCTTAGCCAAGGTGTGGGCTTCAACTTCTATCTCATGCTTCTCAAACTCGAGTCTGTTGAGAGCTTCTGGTTGACTGTCTCTTGTAGCTTGCAAAGCAGAAGCTGCTTCATCAACCATATCAATGGCAATCAACGGCCTGTTATGTATTGGTGGGACTCGGGAGAGAGCGGTTGCAGTGACAATAGCATGGTCAAGGATTCCAGCAGCGGGGCCCAAAGTGGGGTGATACCGTTGGTCGGCAGGTCTTGAAGTAGTTCCTGCTGCCGGGTCTGGAACTTGACGACCTGCTTGATCAAGACATGGTCGCGTACAAACTTGCCGAGATCAGCCTCGACAATGACAAGGTCGTCTTTCCTGACAGGATGGTTGTCGGCCAGCTCGGCAGGATTGATGGAGTTAGCAAGATAGAAGAGCTTGGTACGGCCGGCCTTGAACCCAACAATTTAGAGTCTGCAAGCGGGGAAGGAGATGGAGGGGCACGCCTTTGCCGAGTTCGGAGACCTTGTTGCGTCCGCCTGGACCGGGCGCAAGGGAGGAACGAGGAGAGACAATCAATGGTGGTGGGGTGTTGTTATCTGTGACAGCCAGGATTTTGCGAAGGAGTGACTGGCCACAACAAGGAGGGCCACAGAGGCCGGAGTTGGAGTAGATGGTACCCCGCTGCTGCTGTGTTTGATGAGGTTGGAGGCGGCAGAGGCCTAGGGGGTACAACTTCAGCAACATGCTGTAATCACTCGAGCATCCTGCGACGACGCTCGGTCTCAAGGTCAACATGATCATGCCAAGCCCTCAAAGAGGGAAATGAGTCCATGATATTTTCATCTATTCCGCACGACTCCGATACGGTGATCCACCTTTACGCCATGCAAGTGTCAAATTGAACTACTATGAGACCCCTCAATGGCCGGTCCAACCAGTCATCGAGAGGTATGAGACCCCTCGATGGCCGGTCCAACCAGTCATCGAGAGGTGTGAGACCCCTCAATGGCCGGTCCGACCGGTCATTGGGAGGTGAGAGACCCCTTGATGACCGGTCGGACCGACCACCGAGGGGTAATGTACTGTGGAGTCCCCTCGATGACCGGTACAGACCGGCCATTGAGAGGTATGAATCTCCTCGGTGCCGGGCTGTTCCGGTCATCAAGAGGTGTTACCTCCCTCGATGACCGCACAGACCGGTCATCGAGAGCTATGACTCCTCTCAATGACCGGCACAGACCAGTCATTGGAGAGGAGGAGTGAATCTGCTTGAAGCCAGTCTGTACCGGTCATCGAGGGGACTCCTCAGTACATTACCCCTCAATGGTTGTGTGAATCCCCCCGATACCACTACAGATTGGCATCGAGATAAGATGGAGACCTCGGGGAGGATGCCTCCCCAGCAAGTTTCCTCGGATCCGGAAGTTGTCTGGATGACCCTGACTGGTCATCAAGAGGATTCAAGCTCTCAAGCTGACCTGTAAACACTCGGATGAGTGTGTACAGCCCAGCATTGTGTCTGCCCAGGTGCGGGGCCCTGACAACCAAAAGATTTGGTTTGAAGGATGTCAGGGCCCAGGGTGTGTGAGCTAGGTCGGATATAAAGGGCTGGGGGGGGGGAGCTGTTTGTCGCCCCAGGGGATCTGGTTTTGTCCACCCCCTCCCTGAAGGCCCCCTATTTCATTTGAGTAGGCCCCTTCTTGATTTCAAAGAACAAAAATTCCAAACCCAAACAAAACTTTAACAATTTAAACTTTAAACTCACACAAAACAAGAAAATTTGAACTTTAAACTCACACAACACAAACAAATTTAAACTTTGAACTCACACAAAACAAAAAAATTTGAACACAATCAAAACACACAAAAACATATAAAAAACTCACACAAAAACAATCATTTTATAAACTCAAACAAACCATAAACTCTGCACTGAAAAAAAACTTAAACTTTTTAAACTTAAGGAACACAAATTTCAAACTTTTAATTTCTTCTGCCTGCAATTTCAATGAAATGCACTGCCTGCAGCATGAACCCATGAAGTCAGTTTCTGTGAAACTGTGGTTTTAATAAACTTGGATATAGTGGCCAGTTGTGGTGGAGGTAATCAAAAATGGTAATTTTTATGAGACAAGATAAAATCAAGCTAAAGTTTACTTTAAGGCTTCAATTCATGATAGAAGTGATTGGAGAAGTAAGACTGAGTAACTGTAAGACTACAATGGGTTATCAGATCTTTTGGAACTTTGAGGCTAAAATGAGTTATTCTTTTAGGAAATTTGAGGCTACAATGGGCTATTTTTTTAGGTTAAATGCTGGATGATTCTGTGAATGAGGAAGAAAAAGTGATAGAAATCTACTCAGAAGATTTAAATCTTTCAAACTTGTGGACATTGTTGCGCAACTGTGCAACAAAGACATTGGGTAAGCCCCACTGTCTCATTATCTCTTGGGTTATGTCTTTTGATTGGAAAACCTTGGGATTAGTCGCCTTTTTCTGGATAAGAATGGCAATGATACCTTCTCTATCAGCTGACGGTATCTTGACAAATGGGAGATACTTGTCAAGGAGGTTCAATTTGAGATCAATGACGGATGTGCTATCAGAATTGGACTTGAGGCCGGGGCTCCAGTGGGTAGATGGATTCTGGAGTTTGCGTTTTTTCGACGCCAACAGCTTCTTGAATTTCAAATCCACAGGAGAGGTGTGAAAGTCTACTCCCACCTTCCCTTGAACCTATAAAAGCAACCAGCTGTCAGTGTTAGGAGAATTGATGAGAAAAATGAAGAGCAAATACGGACAATGGCATGGGCCCATTGTTGGACCATAGCAGGAGTCAGAGGTATATATCAAGTGGGATCGGTTGGGTCAATATGCACAGGCATTCTTGTTTTGTACTTCACGTTGGGCGGGTTTGTATTTGATTAGTATAAACATTGATCACATTGAAATCACCAGCAACGGTGATTGCTGAAGGATCAGATGGATTGGCTGCCTTCAACGATGAGGCTGATATTGCAGCCTTTTGGGTCAAGACATGCTTCTTGACGTCAAGGACGGCCTTAGCTTGCTTCTTGGTGGTCTTGGGGTTGATCATGAGAAGTTCCATTGACACCTTTGTGCAGTCCCAGCCAGTTGAAACAACGGCAGCAGTCCAGTGATTGAATGAAGACTCATCCGTGATTTGGTAGTCAGCGGACTTCTTGAACTCATTGCCATCAGCAATATTCATCAAGACTTTCCACTCCATCTGTGGCGATCCTTTGATAATGGTGTTTTGAATGAGATCGCCGGCGCTGTCAAACTGATCATTGCACTTGCTTGCAACAAACTCTTGGAAATCCTTGATGGTTGACAAAGCAAGGAATTCAATTGGGAAAAACTTCGGCTTCTTGGATTTGATCATTGCCCACGTTGATTTGTTTGTTGTCAAAAACTTTTTGTAGAACAACTTGAAACTAGTGTTGCAGTCAATCACCTGAGGCTGAAGACCAGCCAGGTGTTTCAGTATCACTTTGATCTACAGAAAAAAAAAACTTACGGTCAATTGCGCCGGTTGCGGACCAAGCCCACGAATCCGCCATAATTTGGAGACCAAGAAGTATCCTGCCGGAGGATTCTCCCTGTTGAAAAGATCGAGTCCAATCCAAGACATCTTTGTAGCAACAATGAGACTAAGAACCACTAAAAAGGGATCAGAAAATTCATTGGCTGGAGCCTTTCAAATGCCACGACTGGACACAGCCTTCCTGGCTGTGCCAAAGAGGCAGTGATCCTGTTTTCAGGCCACAAGGCAAAAACAAAAAAACTAAATCATGGAATGCCATGATTTTGCACAGCAAGCAGGACCATCCGTCCAAGCTTTCTGCAAAACACAATATGTGTTTTTGTTTTTCTGATAATGGAAACTAGCAACCTTCAATATAACTGGCATTCTCACTATCATTTTTAGATACAGCTGGGGGCAAGAGACATGCGGGCTTTTCTCTTGACCAAGACTATGCCAAATGCATGCGCCGGGAAACATACATTATGTTCTCCTTGGGGGCAACGGTGGGCTAGCTACGCTAACCGCAGCGTTAGCGTGGCGTAGCGTAGCGGAATTCCGCTAAATTTTAGCGTAGCGTTAGCAGAATTGCGCCTTCTCTGCGCTAACGCTACACGCAAAGGGTGCGCAGCTGATTTAGCTGTTAGCGTAGCGTTAGCGCAGATGCGCGCAATTGCGCTAACGCTACACACGCAGGGCGCAAAAGAGCGCGCGCTACGGTGCGCCACAGTGCTTTTAGCTGAAAAAAAGGCCTTTTTTCCCGCTAGAAGCGCTGTAGCGCAGCGTAGCGTAGCGTAGTGACTGTAGCAGCGCGCTAACACTAACAAACAATTGGCGCGCTGTTAGCGCCGCTGAAACGTAGCGCAGCGTAGCGGCGCTAACAGCGCGCTAACGCTACTCAAAATGGGCGGGCGCTTTTTGCCGCTACGCTAACGCTAAGTGGCCCTGTAGCGTAGTGTAGCGTAGCGGCCCACCGTTGTTGGGGGCCAGACCTTATCTAACTTAACAGCCCTTAAAGTGCCCGGCAACGCGGGGGTCCTCTTCTTTCTGCGGGGACACAGGGTCCCTTTGGGCTAGGCCATGACAGCTCGGTTTTGGGAACGGAAAAAGTGCGCTGAGGCTTCATTCCAGGCGGGGGATGGAGCCTCTATTTATAGGCGAGGGACTCTAGCTACAAGATAGGCTAGGCCCGAGTGAAACAAAAGAAGATACACGAGAGCGGACTCTTTGGAGTCCACGAATAGAAACGAAGATGACAATAAAATAGGACAACTAGGCGAGTCTTTAGAAGACCGCGTATTGGTAGGCGACGAGACATCACATCCCACACCTGGTTGAGCTAGGGACGGGACCGCATACGAAGAAAAGCAGAGAAAAGCTCATTAATTTGCAGGCAGCTTTTTGCTTTACGACTTAACTTGACGAAGACCCCCCGGATTTGACGAGGTGACGCTGTACTCCGGCAGGCTCCGGTGGGCGCCATGCGACCGGTGTTTGAGCACTCGCCGGGAGAAGGCATAAGTTCGGCTTCTGGTCTGGATCTGGGAGACCCGTGTGACCCGTGTCGATGGAAGAGAAAAATGAATCACCTTCAGGTGAGCTTCTGACCACCAAATATGCAGTATGGATACGTCATTAGAGAGAATCGGAACAGAATTTCTTGGGCCATGCAAGACTTGACCATCCGAATCGAGGTGCTCAGACTGACTGCTGAGCTTTTCCTGTATGCTCCGCATCTGATTGGTCAGTGCTCCTCTCCCCGCACTGCCTCAGTCACCACCCGAGGCTGACCCCCGTAATCTTCCGGGAATAGAAAATCTTGGGCTCGATGCCAAGCGAATGGCCATCGAAAACAACAACCTCCGCAACTGAAACCTGAACCCACCTCCGAACATCATCAATCATAACTACAACCATGCTAACCATCCAGAGCTTACTGAGACCATGTCTACGCTCGGCTCAACTACGACCAGCCACTCACGCCGTAAGCACTTCCCATCCCCATCATCCAGAATCGAGAAGCAGAGACTGATTGAATTATCGCTTGGATCGGAAACCATCATCAAGGTGTCTAACATTCGATTGATATCATCCAGCAATTCTTCTTCCTTTGCCACTCCGGCTGAAGAGCATGCCGGCAAACAACCGGCCGCGGCCTCGGAAACCAAGGAGTTCTCGATCTATCGCTGGAACCCGGACGAGCCGAGTAAGAAACCGAGCTTGCAGACGTACTCTATCGACTTGAAGAAATGCGGGCCGATGGTCCTCGATGCGTTGATCAAGATCAAAAACGAACTCGACCCCACCTTGACCTTCCGAAGGAGCTGTCGAGAAGGAATCTGCGGTAGCTGTGCCATGAACATTGACGGCGTCAATACCTTGGCTTGCTTGAAACGTATCAACAAGGAGACCAGTGCACCTGTCAAAATCTACCCCCTTCCTCACAGTAAGCTTTTCGTACTCCATCTAGTTTACACCATCTGCAAACACAAATTAGCTCATCCCGGTTCATTCTCGCATCTTCAACAGTGTACATCATCAAAGATCTTGTACCGGATATGACCCATTTCTACAAGCAATACAAATCTATCGAACCTTTCTTGAAGAACGACAACCCACCCGCCCAGGGGGAATTCTTACAATCCCCAGAAGACCGTAAGAAGCTTGATGGGATGTACGAGTGCATCCTATGTGCATGCTGCTGTGTGTCTACCTCCGTTTCAATCCTTTTCAAAACCTCCGACGTTGTTAAACTGACCATCCCCTCGTTTTTACTCTTTGTTTGTTTAGCTACCAGTTGTCCCAGCTATTGGTGGAACCAAGACGAGTACTTGGGCCCGGCTGTCTTGATGCAAGCATACCGGTAAGACTAGGCCACGCGTTACGTTTCTCGTGATCTACTCTCACTGACGTGTTTATTTATTTATTTTGCCTAAGATGGATGGCCGATTCACGTGATTCCTATGGCGAGGATCGCAAAGAGAAACTCCAAAACACCCTATCTCTTTACAGATGCCATACTATCTTCAACTGCACCAAGACTTGTCCAAAGGGCTTGAACGTTAGTTGGATGTTTTTCCCTCGTACCAATGCACCTGTCATATACTGAAATCTTGTCTCTTTGCGTATCTCCAGCCGGCTAAAGCTATTTCACACATCAAGAGAGAGATGGCCACTGCTTAATGCCCCGACGACCAGAGTTCTCTAGATTGTTGTATAGTCCCTTGTCAAATGTTTCTGAACCCCCAAGCACCAAATTTTGAGGGTTAATCTCAGTATTTTTAAAGGTTTATAAGCAGGTTGGAAAATAGAGATTGAGGAAGTGTGCCTGCATGTATCATCTACGAGATCATCCCTTACCATTAGCTATTGGCATACATGAGTAACTAAGGACTAATGGTTTAACTTTCAAAACAAGAGTTTCATTCCAAAACTTCACCCAAAGAGCCTTGATTTACATATTTTTGGCCGAGACCAATGTCTCTCAGCCCGAGACGCCTCAATCCACGGTGACGGGGTGATCGCTTTGAAGAGGTCCGAGCATCCATCAAGGAGTCAAGGGATGTCAACATCGAGTTCCTCCCCCCCTGTTTGCCATTCTTGAATCCAATCAAATACTTGTTCCATTCAATCAAGGCATGGGGTTTGGTCAAAGGAGCCACCAAATTGACAGGTCATGGTTGAAGAAATCAACTGAGGGATAGAAACACTGATCACCCCGGAAAAATTGTTAGATTTCTTTCATTGTTGCCAGCAACTCGGTCGCCCTTACTTGAATTGGAACAAATGACTAGGGCTATATTATGGCCTCCACCTGAGTAACTACTCTATCCTTTTCCTTTTCTTTTCCTACTTGTTCTGTCACAACAACAACAAAAAAATAGAGAAAAAAAATCTCAAAACTACAAAAAAACAAGTAAGAAAATCATGTCATGTATGTAGAACCAGCTCACTGCCAGCATATTTGGCTAGGATGAAGTCATCCCAGTTTAACTGGGATGCACTCAACCAATCTTAAATGGGTTGATCTTAACCAATGAAATATAAAACCAAGGGCCCTTGGATTTGTATTTCATCAGTTGAGATCAACCAAATTTAAATTGGTTGAGTGCATCCCAGTTTAACTGGGATAACCTCAACCCAGCTAATTATGCCGGCAGTGTGCAGTTAGAAATACATTATCCTACCCCCCTCCCTTATGTGAGTTATTTATGTACCGGAGTGATGCACCACTTTGAGCTATGGGGTGCATTGTTTGGTGCACTTAGCACATGTTCTTGGGTGTCAGCCCAGCGGGACTTGTCCCCTGATCACCCCCCAAACTTGGCTATATGGCTAGGCCACACGCGCTTGGGGGTTGGCCCAGCAGGCTTTGCCCTCCAACTTAACTCGGTCCCTCTATTGGAGGGGGGCACTGTCCCGCAGGAACCTCCGAAAGTTATAGGCAAAAAAGGCGCAGAAACTCATGCAGGAGATAAGTTTTGAAAATGTCCCCACTAAAAGACCACATTCTCTACTGCCGCGGGGTCGGCATTGGAGGACTTCCCGCCGATCTGGAAACCCAGATTTTCCCAGATTTCGCAGGGAAATCTAGGCAGATCTAGGATTTGGGACGATCGAGCCCAGATTTCCCCGCGAAAAATCTGAGTTCCCAGATTGACGGGAAGTCCTCCATTGTAGCCCGTAATTCCGGAGGTTGCTTGGCTCCCCCGAGGAGGGACTTAATTATGACTGAGAAATTCCAGGTGAGATGAGGCAACCTCTTCCACTTTTAGAGAGAGCGCCGGAACATCAAGTTTCGATGCGACCAAGAAAAACTGTATTTGCATGCGACGCAGAGGGGGCCACGAAGCCGGCCTTCAACGAGAGCTGAAATGTGAAGTTAAATTGTTAGGAGGCTGCGGATGGAAAAAAACATCGTCACTCCATAACACAGACACTTGGACAACGACTCCACCTCCCTCCAGAGTCCTTTTGGAACCCTCTGTATTCATTCACAGCGCCTGAACAATCCCAACGCAGCAATGAGAAACTTCCTCACTTTAGCCCTTGTGTGCTGTCATCATGCCGCTTTACTCTCAGCAACCCCGCCATTAAGAAGTCCTTCAGTTGAACGCGAAGGATTGGAATTACCGGGAAGCTCTAGCGAAAATTCACAATCCGTGCAGAACCTGTTTGGAAATTCGCAGAGATGCAGCCCTGTAGAGGAAACATCGAAGCCACGGGGTCAGTCTACTCAAATCATTTCCTAGGCGTCACCTGATCAAGAGACAACTCAGACTAACCAATCTCATATTTTAGGCGAGTTTGACTTGGATTACAGTCGCCCAGGCAGGGAAAGGGCTCGTATGGTATGGGGTAGTAAGGATCCAGCTACATATCTTCTTGACTCACTGCGTCCATCCTTTCAGACACTTGGTGAGTAGCCTTCTGCTCAACAATAGTTTTCATATCGCGAATTGTTTTTTGCCCAAAAAATCGGTCTCACGTATCACTCTTTGCAGGCGAAAACGAGGCAGGCACCCCTTCCTCCCTGAAAGTCAAATCAGGAGCCAGCACAAAACGCCGAGGGAAACCACGCAATCCCGTGGGTCCTCGAAACAGTATGGGAAATCGGTCCTCCAAACAAATAACCGAAAATGGCAATGTAGCAATATCCAGTATGGATGAATTGTCATCTGAAAGTGCCGCATCAAACCACTTTCAAGGTACATCCATGTCAAACGACTCTCTGGATGATGAAATTGAAAAATATGAGCGGTCTATAGGCGATGCTAATTTGAAGGACATTGAGCCAGCAATTTGGCCTTGGATTTCAACCATTTGGAGCCACGTTGATCAGTCAACAGCTGAAGAGATAATAATGAGGATCAGAACAGCCATACCAATTTTAACGATGTCATTTCATGACACTCTTTCCAAATCATCCGTAGATGAAGTCCAATTCATGCACAAAGTCAAGGCATTTGCTTGTTTACTCTGGACGCTTAACCTCAGGTCTCTAGAAATTATTGACCCTCATGAATCAGTGTCGACTTATCTAGAAGAGCAGAATGAATTTATGAGATGGTTTGCTAGTTCTCTGTTCCATTTGATTTACCCCTCAAAGAGTGAGCTACCTCTGTCACAAAAGAGCCAGGTCACTCTCCTGGAATGGATTTATCAAGATGCGTTGGAAGCTATCCATAGTCATCAGGATCAACCTTCCTACAAAGTGTTTTCAATTGACTCGAAAGAAAGCCCTACTCTCATTTCACAAGACCAGGTATTGATGAGTAAGGCGGCAGTTGCTATTATTATTTTCTATCTGAAAAACAAAAACTCTGAGAAGTGGGAATATTTCTTTGGAGAAGAGGAGAATTTTTTCATCAAACTTTCTAACTTTGAGTCCAATTGGATTCAAAGGTTTTTTGAGAGATCAAGGACAATGATTGAGGATCATAGCAGAAACAAAATCTTACCATGGGAATCTGATTTCTCCCCACTTGAATATTTCCCAAAGAGGGAAGAGAAATTAAATTTTAAATTTTACAAATATGTTGAACCAATCATTTCATCAAGCCCAGGTAAAGAAATAACAACCCTTTCCAACAAGAATTTCCAGTTGAATACTCAAGAAGATGTTTACTGGGTTTGGATACTAAGGCTTACACTAAAAGAAAACATCAAAGCACCAGAAAGCTTCAAGTCAGCTGTTTCCCTGAAAAGGGACATCCGGAATTACCTTGATGGGGAAATTGAAGCATTGAATGAACAGCAAAAATTACAATTTGAATTGAATTATGAGAAACATTTCCCAGAAAGAATCAATAAATTAATTGATTATCTCTACTCCACCAGTGGAAGGTTTATCAGTTTTCTAGGCTGTCAAGACACTGATCCAAAGCATCACATTCAGCAAAATTCAATCAAACATTATTTTGAATCAATCTTCTCCACACCCCATAGCAATAGTCCAAGAATTGAACCCCACAAGAAAGGAGAAAATAAAATTTCAAATCTTTTCAAGAAACTATTTCTTCTGCAAGAGCATGAACCTATTTACACAGTTCAGCAATGTAAGGGTAAACCAGATCATTTTTTGGTTGTTACAATGAAAGATATAATCTTGATGGAACTTGTTATGAATATCATTGGAAGTTTTTATAAAGATGCCAATGTTGAAACATGGAGGATCTTATTTGTGGAAGACCATTGGCTTTTCAATCTTTTCATGAAATTGAGCTCTGATGATTTCAATAGGAGGTCAAATGCTGACAGAAGAAGAATATTTAGATTATTGAAAAGATTAGACATGTTCCCATGGGAAATGTCCCGTTTGAGAGGTCCTCTACCACATGCTGTACAAATGACATTCTGGCTCAAAGAAAGGGCCTGTGTATCCAAGTGGATTCAAAAAAATGGGTATCCTCTTGGACGCAGTTCTCCAGATTCTGCTGATATGGCTGATATGGAAAAATGATTATGGAATCCTAGCACAAAGGGCCAAGCAGGATTATTAATTATTCCTAACAAAAGACCCTTATACTCATACATATATATATGTGCATAGACTGTGTAAGATTATGATGTTATATAACATCATCATATTACATTCAACATATCCAATCAATATCTTTTTTTATTTCTTCAGATTATTATTCCTCTTTCTGTCTCCTCTTTACCTTCTCAATCATTCAAGTTCAAGTGTTTGTGCCTGATGAGATCTTCCAACTTAGACACGACTATCTGCACTCAGCTTCCGACTAATAGATAAAGTTTCCTCAGTCTTGTTTTGATCTATACCTGAGTATTGATTTCTTTTAATTCATGCCCTCATGCATATAATCATGACTACTCTTTCATCTCTCGTATCGGCGAGTTTGGGTACGAGTAGAATGTGAGCTCTCAGAGATTCCTTTGATCAGGTCAGCTGTTAAGAAGCAAACAGTAGCGTTCAACTTCAATGTTATGTTGGGAGAATTTTGATTTGGGAACGAAGACAAGTTACAATTACAGGGTACTCCATAAACCTTTTCTATATAAACGACAGCGACCATTTTTCCCATATAGAGGAGAAGATTGATTTGTTTCCAGGCTCAGATGTGCATATTTTCGTGGTTGAAAGGTTGTCATATACGAATGCGATGCAAAGAATTACTTGAAATAACTTCTTAAATCGAATTGATCCCGGTTATGGTCTTTGACAATCACGCCGACTTCGGTGACAATGGCATCGATCAAATTTGCAGGAGTGACGTCGAAAGCCGGATTGAGAGCGGTTGTGTTTTCCGGGGTAACCAGAACAGTAGCAACCCTAAGATCACCCTCTTTTTGGTCTTCCCCGATGACCTTTCCTCGGACTGAACAAGCTTCCAAACTTGCTCTTTCTTCGATCTGGATCGCTTTGCCAGTGGTAATCTTCAAATCGATTGTCGTCCGCGGCGCTGCGATAACTACGGGAATTTTCGTTTTTAGTTCGGGGTTATTGCCATACTTACAGATTAGCGAGATCTGATAGGTTGAAATTTTATTTGCTGTGTCCCCGTTGGAAGCGATTCTTTGATCAATTTCACCATGTTTTTGGGTTGGCAATCGATGGATCAGTAGGAAATGGTTATTTCAAATCAGTAGCTGAGAAGATTGCGCAGTACGAAGAGCGAGGGAAGCTTACCGGTCTGCACCAGCGATAAAAGCGTCAACTTTACCCGATTGAATTAGCCACCCAACTGCAGAGTCACAGACCATGGAGCACGGGATCGAAAGGGCTTGAAGCTCCAAGCTGGTTAGTCTAGCGCCTTGCAGATATGGTGTCGTTTGCATGAAATAGGTGTGTTCTAGTCTATCCATTTCATGTAGCGCAGTGATGATCCCCAAGGCAGTACCATAGCCAGAAGTTGCGAGCGAGCCGGTATTACAGACTGTCAAGACGGAAATCTTCTCCTTTGGATTTAGACTTAAAGTCTCGATCAACCACTTCGCTCCTAAGCGCCCGATCGTTTTATTCCTCTCTACGTCTTCTGTCCAGATCAGCTTGCACAAATCAACTAGTGTTTTGATCAATGATTTTAGTTTCTCCGGCTGACTTCCGATTGGCTCTTGAATAGTCATCTCTTCAAGTCGATCGTATTTTGCGTTGACTCTTTCAATTGCTTCCTGCAAATTCACAGCGGTTGGTCGGGCAGAGATTAATAGTACTGAGCTTTCTTTGAGATAGTCTTTGACATCCTTGATCGATAAATCCTGCTTGCTAGTTGAGAGACGAAGAAGACCACAAGCTAAGGCCAGAGCTGCGAGAGAGCCGATCGCAGGCGCCCCTCTAATATTCATAGCCTTGATAGCTCGGTGCGCCTCGGTCGGATTGCTGATGGTTATCCACTTGAACTGATGAGGGAGCAGGAGTTGGTCGATTATCTCTACAGCATGAGTCTCCTCGAATGGTTTGCCGTCGATCATCCGGATGGATAGCAAACCGGGCGAAGTGTTGTCATTGCTGATGGACATGTTCAAAAAAAAGTACCGGGGTATTCCTGTTATGTACGACCAAAAATAGACATTCGGGTTAGAATCAAATCGCGATTACGACCTTTTCAACGACAACTCACCTGGGATGGCCGCTGACACCTTTCTAATGAGTTTATGAAAACTGCGTTGTGGAAAGAGATTTGTAAATTGTCTCGGCCGCCGAAAACCTGCGACACCAGCGAAACCTGTCACACCTGCGATGGATGTCACATATTCAACAAAGGCCTGCCGCGAGAAAACCACCCACTCAACTTCGCACAAATTAACAACCATGGCACATCAGCAGTCGTTCTCGGGCCCATCCCACAACGACCATTCCACTCAAGCGCGATCCCGTCCCAGGATATCGAAAAAAGGACTGTTCGCCAAAGATTGTACGCCAAAAGCAATCCACTAATCCATACTTGGTCAACATGATTGATGACTTTTGCCTCATGGCTCTTGTCGCGACTTCAGTGACTTCTATGATGTTTGGATTCGGGGATACTGATCCTCAAAGAGACGTTGTAAACTTGATGGAAGAAATCGTAATCGATCATATTTCCGACGTGGTAAGTTGACAGTTTGAGCCAGGGCCGAAGCGAGAAAGAAAAGAAGGGAACGGAGGACTTATGTGTGCTTCAAAAGTTGATTACTGCGCACAGGAGGTCAACAAACAGGGGAAAATTAAAAGTGGACGACATCAAATCAGCATTAGAAGAATCAACAACTCGCGTCCACAATCCACCCACACACGGATCGTCATCCAGAGAGCTTATTAAATATTCGCCATACCCCTTCGCCCGCCGGAAGGTTTCTTTAGCGGAAAAACAATTGAGTCGAATAGAGGAACTGCTCTTCATGCAGGACGACTTGGCAAGGGCCAGAGGAAGAGCAGACGATCTCAAAGCCTATGGTGCTGACGACTCCCCCGATGACCATCATCCGATGGACAATCTCAATCTGGCAGACAAAGGAAAACAGCGCGAATATTGACCTTGAACGCATCCTCAGTCTATCGGGACGTCTCAGAAAGATGCAAACTTCCCGTCCCCTTTGTTTACTTTTAACATACAAGTCCTTGCTGATTCCCTGCGAATCTAAATCTAAATCATCACCTTATTATCTTATTCGGTGTACTTTTATAATAGATGTGTAAGTGGCCCGTTTTGACTGGGAGTTGTAAAGAACAAATATGTTACTTGCTTGATGGGACGTTATAGCCGAGGGTTGCCCGAGCCTAGCTAAAGCCCACGATGAGGAGCACTAATCAGCAGCAAAGCCGTCTACGAATGGAGAAAGGTACTTCTGAACGCACCCAGGCCTCGCCCGCTCGCCCTGCTTGCAGGCAGACTTGGTGTCAAGTTCGAGGATTGCCCAAATGTCATCTAATTCTTGTGTTGTGTGCCAGGATACTTACAAATGATAAGACATGCACACTATCATGGGATTTGTCTAACTTAACACAAGGCTACCCTTGTGGGAGGCTCACTGTGGCTGGCGGCGAAGCCGCCCAGTGCGCCCGGACCCTCCGTTTGAGAGACTTTGTTAAGCTAGGGCTTTATTCTACTCCATTTGCGGGCCTCATTTCCATACTGATGAGGAAAGAACAGCCACATCACTCTCATCAACCTCGCCAATCCAATATCAAGATAAGCTTACTGCTCAAGCTCGGTAGCGAGAAAGTCGGACGATATCGAAAAAATGACTAACTTCATCGATATCGGCGGTGGACCACCAATCATGAGATGTAATGACAGCTCAAATATGGTTGATTCAATGAAAGACAATCTGAACATAGGAATGAGCAATGAGTAGGGTTATAATCATAAGGGAAAGTTATATTTAAATACTATGTCGGCAAAGAATGTTGTGGACAGGAAGGAATAAATGAATCTAGAAAAATCTTCAAATCAAAACGCCAGGAGAAGAGTATGACTGAACAAGTGAAGATTTAAAGAACAAGATGCGCACAGTGAGCGTGTTGATGGCAAGATGTGTGTGAAAGGATTGTAGTACATGTCTTTTCAAAGGGGTGAAGTTGGCGGATCCGGAAAAGCTGAAGGAATCTAGAAATTTTTTCAATTCAGAACGCCGGAATATGACACAGAGGTTTATGTGTGTACAGTGAATATAAGAACGAACATCAACGGGCAGAAGATAAAATGTGTCAATGACAAGATGTGTGTTGAATGATTGTACATAATGCGTGTTCTTCGAGGGGAATAAGCTGCTGGCGGAACCAGTGGGCGGAACCGGCGGATTCTAAGGGAAAATGCGACCGAGCGGTGCGCTTTGGGTAGGAACAAACACGGTCTAAATTCATCGAATCAATTACTTCAGCTAGGCTGATATCCTCTGTTTCTTTCGACTGCTAAGTGTAAGTTGGGAAAGGGGACGAACCATTTTAACACCCCGGCGTATGTTAGTTTCCACAGCACTAGAGCGCGAGCAGAGGCCGCTTCCTGTTATAGCCATTAACTTCCTGATAGAATTTGACCAAGTCCTGAGTTGAAGAGGTATAGCTGAGCTGACGATTTTCAGCCGAGTCACGTTCGGAAATGGATGAGAGAACCGAGAAGTCCATGTCCACCCGGGTATCGTCCGGATGTTGTCTCAGGGGATAGTACAAGCTGAACTGTTTGTTCTTGGTATCATCCGGTAGTAAACTCGGCCGCGAAATTTGAGGGAAGCTCCTCTGCCGGCTAACTAATGGCGAGCTGGTATCTTTGTCTTTAGGCGTTAAAGCTGCTGTAGACTCGCCTCGTGGTTTGGCAGTCTTTTCGCGTCGTGGTGTTTCCGCTGTCGTGCGCGAAGAATGAGATACACTTTTGGAATTGGCGCCTGGGACTGGATTGGGCGGGGAGATTGGCATCGGTAGTGAGCGCTGTGGGGTCAGATCATTATTTCGAGATGTATCGGCTGGACTCGAGACCCCCTTGTGTCGGTTTTTCCACTTCAAAGCTAGCCTTGACACAATCTTGAGCTGATTATTATCACCAGAAGACAGGCCCACCCGGGCAGGCTCCGCCCTGAGAAGTTCTTGAAACTCAAGATTCTCCGAGCGGAGCAGCCGGGTGGGGCGTTTGAGATGGTGATGGAGAGTTGGCGGGGTGACTTGCGATGGACTGGGTGGGGGTGACGTTACTTCGTCGGCCAAGCGCGTCGAGGGAACCCGTAAGCGTGAAAATAATCCCATCTTGATTGCCAAGTGTGCGGCTGGGGTAAATGAATAAAATGTAATTAGTGAGGAAAAGGTACTGGATGGTTACAACTTTCAACTGGCATGTGTGGGGGAAAATCCTTGCGTCACTACAACTGAGGATTTATGCGTCGATGAGCTGTAAGAGTTGTTTTGCTGACTGAAAAGTATCTCCCCAAAGAAGTTGTATGCTGCGCTCACACACATTCTGGTTAGAAGAAGAGCTGTTGAGAACTTGCGCGCAACGAATACTTGCAATTTTTCATGGCAGTTGAAGACACTGATGCCACCCATCAGTCACTTGGCATGTCGTGCAAGTAGTCAGGTACTTAGCATGTCGTGCCAGTAGTCAGGTGTGACGCAGTCGAGTGAACAACTACATACCTCAACGGGCTGGACCGTTCAAGCGCTATAATTGTCATTAATTCACATACTGGAAAAATATTTTGACACTCGAAATTCCTTTCCAGTTAATTATGGATTACCATCCTAACTTAAAACAACCCAAACAGTAACTGAACTGTGAGCTTTGGGTGTGTTAGCAGGGAAAAACTTGCCCACCCATCTGCCCCACCTTCCCGGAGGAAATCCGTACAGCCAAGTAAACCACCCAAAAGGCCTGAGTTTTCAGTTCTTCATCTTTCTGTGCTTCACAGATGACCAGAGGTTCTCTACTTGGCTGTCAATAAAATATTGAAATTTCCATTTTCATGTGTGTTTGTATTGCTTGGGCAGCTGTATGGATCTGTGGCTGCTATATTGGCTCTGTTGCCAATTGAACAAGGTGCCTACCAGATGTACTCTTATCTGTTGCTAACATCCAAGGGAATGGATATTCACAATAAGGATTCCCGCTTCCTACCTAACTTAACACAAGTCCCCCCTGGTGGGAGCGCTGTGGCTGGCGGCGAAGCCGCCCCTCCCGCAGGGAGGGACTTGCGCATTATCCCAAATTTTACGCGGGAGCAGAAAGTTCATTTGGCTGAGAGGTTTTTAAAATTTTTATAGCTCCTCCCCCAGCCTCTCCACCAATATGCCCTATCTGTACCCTATGCTACTTTTCTTTCTCTACAATTTGGTCTACTCAGATTTTTTCTATCCCAATCTGTTGACCTTTTCAAAAGATCAAAAATGCACAAGTCTTCCAAATGAGGCTCCACTTGTTTGGGACTCCAGGAGTTGTTTTTCTGGCTACAAGATAAATGAGTGGCTCAAATTCCTTGCAAGAACAGAACCTAAAACTCTGTGTATTCAGTTTTTCTATATTGGTTGGGATTTTTAGTGTAGCAGATCCTTTCTGCTCCTGCTTAAATCAAGACATAACACATAAGCCTCTCCTGCGGAGAGCCCTCCGGGCGGGGTCCCCCGGACCCTCCGCTCGAGAGGCTTTGTTAAGCTAGGCTTCCTACAGCACTGAATTTCTTTACTCGCGGGTGACATGCTTGCTTAAAAATCTGGCATCAAGTCCCGGAAGTTGCCCGGAGCATCCTCATAAACTCATGAGCACTCAAACTCTTTGCCTGGTTTCTTTATTGTGAAACCATATTATTTGCTTCAATTGTGTCAAAAAAAAATTATGACCACAAGTCAAGATGCTTGACTACATGCCATACAAGGCATGTTAATTAGCATGAAGGTTTGGGAGTTACAAGTGTCTGAGCCAGCTGCCACAAGGACAAAAAAGCCACAGTGCTCAGGGCCCAGGCCACATCTGAGACTTGATTCACACACAGGCTGAGTCTTAACCCAGGGAGTAGTTTGATGTGAAAATCACTTGGAATCCATGGTGCACTTGTGTAGAGGGGCAGACCATCAGCTGTTGGTCACCACAAATTTCATTAGGGGTGTATTCACAGGATCACCTTGAGGATTCCATGGAACCATCAGAGTTGATATCAATGTATACCACAGGCTCACAGTCCTGTGCATGAAAATAGTGGGTGCAAGCATGGCCTCAAACAAGTCACAAGAATAGTCCTGAATATACCAAGGGTTGAAACTGTGACAACCAGCCTTAGGCAGGCCAGCAGACAGGCCACACCACTGTACTATTTTAGAATGGTGCAGGTTTCCTTTTCCAAAACATACACCCCTAAAAACAATGTTTTTGACTCATTTTTTGGCAGTCTTTTTCTCAACTTTTTTTCTTCTATTTTTCTGAAACTTTCAAAATTCCAGGACCAAACCAAGCTGGTCATTCTTGGAAGGCAATTTTTTTTGAAAGTGGTGAAGCCAAAGTGAGCAACAAGCTCATGTGGCCTCCCCAAGTTCAAGGAGTGAGTTTTGTGCAAGCAACATAGGAAAATTGCTGATTTGTTGGACCAATGGTCTTACCAACCCCTTAAAAATACCACCATTGTTCCCTCCATGGATCTGTTGTTTTTATTTTATCCACAACACTGTTGGAATCCTAATATAACTCATAAGAGGAGTACCCCCAGTGAGCAGTACTTTGGTACACTTGCCAAGGTTCTTGTGAATGTTAATATTCATTATTTTAAACACTTGTGACAGGTATACTGTCCAAGCCAGACAACAAGAAGCTCTGCGCACTGTATTCAAGACATGACACAAGTAACATCATTACTTAGAACTCAGGCAATCCAGCATCACCAAGTCTAATGGACCCGGGCAAGCCCCCCAAGCATCTGAATCAGTGGGTAGATTAGTGTGGGCTAACTAGCTTGGATTACAATTGGAATAGGATATTACAATTGGCCATCCACATTGGTGGGGATTAGCAAGTCAGAGGTTATGTTTTTAAGTGCCTATATCATAATATGTTATGCTTTTGGCACCTAATCACATAAATTTCATGCTTGTGAGCATTATGAATATTTGTTTTGGATCTATTCTCAGGATTAGTGGGGTCAACATCTATACCCCACCAGCTCCAGATCAGATTTATCCCTTCTCTCCTGGTGTCAAGGCCAGACCACAAAGCCAAAATTGAGTTTTGGTTAAAAACTGGCTTTAATTTTTGGTTGGATAAATTAACCCCAATAGATACAATGGGTGACTTCCCGTGGGATCTGGCACCCTCCCAGATGCCGCTTTAGACTCGAAAAGTCTAGATTTTTGCAGGGAAATCTAGCTTTTTGGGCTCTAGATTGTTTCTGGGAGACTCCCAGATCTCAACGGGAAGTCATCCAATATATGTAATATATTGTGTGAGCTCCACTTGGCACTACCCTGCATTCTGATGGTGTATTTATGGTAGGGGTAAATAAAAACATATTGAAGGAATATCCTCTGGGGGCCAAAAAAAACATTCTGCTGCTTTGCATCCTATGTCAAGCACTGCAAGACCAGTTTTGGTAAGCAATGTAATAACAGTGTCAATGACTCAACTTTTGTATCAGCCCCGTCTGTTCAATGAATCTGCCTGAACAGACTCAGTCTTTGCATTATGCGTCAGATTCTGTTTAGCCATATTTCTTGATTGGACTCTGTTAATATCCTAAACATCCATATTTGTATGTTGAGGTAAATTTCTTGTACATAACCTGCCTATTCCTGTAACCTCAAAATTGAGGGATATGTCCTTGTCACCAAAGTACATAAATCAAAACACTGTCTGAGGCCAGCTCAGAATCTGAGCTAATCAATGTCTTGTAGGTTTGACAAACCTATTTTAAAAGATCGCACATATTATTTTTTGATTACACTGCTATCTAAAATTGTTTCACATCACATCACCCCAAACTCAAATTCTCTTAACCAGAAATAGATAGAGTGGATGACTTCCCGTTGTCATTTAGAGAGCTCTAGATGCCCCTCTAAATCCTAAATTAAGACACCTATCAAAAAATCAACCAGCGCACGTGAAATCAATAAACTGTAGGGTTGGGAAAACACTTCTCTTTTTGTCAAAAATTAAGAATTTGGGTGTGTAAATTGAGATCTGGGAGGCTCCCAGACTCGACGGGAATTCCTCCAGTCAGTGCAAAGGGTGAGATTTAAAAAAGTACAATTTTTAAAACCTGATTCTCATTGAAATTATCTACAATCTTTTTTTTATAAAAACCTTTCCAACTGTCTTGGATTCTGATGGTATACATCCTGTACACTGTTGTTTTTTTGTTTTTTGTTGGAAAAGGCTATAACTATATAGGTGTAAGAGAGTGTGAATTCAATACCAAATATTTATTCTGCTCATTAACCTCAAAATTCATCCAATTTATACCCCATCAAAAATCCTTTCAAAAAATTTGAGTTCAGACCAATTTTTTAAAGCTCACATACAAATATTACTTTCTTGATATTAGATTGACCTTATCAAAACTCCTTTTGACCCAGTGGAGCTTACACCAAGTGTGTAAATCTCATACATAAATTAATCCCTTTAACCTATCCTTATCAGAAAGAGTCAGCAATATATACTGTGTATACATCAGAAAATTAGGAAAATGCTCATCTTCTGGGACAATATAGCTTTGCTGATATGTGTTTTGGGGGTGTTGGAGCAGTTCCAAAGTGTTGTGTTCAAGCCTGAAATTGATGAAGGAACTTCAGAACCATCTGTTGAAAAGGTGATATTGAACACAGTTGATCTTCATCAAAGTTTAGCTGTTGGGGAACACAGAGAGGGCACCTTGAAGGAATCTTGGGAAAGAGAAATGGGAGGTGAACCATGTCACCCATCTTGCAAAGGTATGAGAAAAATCCCTCTAGATACTCAAACAATTTCCTATTTTTTTTAAGGTGAACCTTGTGGACCTCTCAACAGTAAACAAGTGGCTGACTCATTCCATTAATCCAGAGAAGTACCAAATGGAAAGGATGGGAGATGGTAAATATCTTCTACTATATTTTACATAAATTTATTCTGGAGAAGCTGGAGGGTTTTCTATTAAATACAGGATCATTGGAAAAGGTTTGGGAATGCTATATGGAAACATTGAAAAAGTGGAATCATTGGAGATCTGCAGTTCTGGATTTAGAAACAAAAGAAAAAGAGAAGAACCAAATCAACAAAAAAATGGATGAAATGCTTACATCAATTTCAACTCTGTTTCAAAAAAGAATGCATGAATTAAGGGGTCAGAAGTTTGAATTTAATCAGATTTTAAGAAGGGATGTATATGTTCTACCATATCCAAGTTTATTAAATCAACAGAATCATGGAAGGCAAGATCATGGGTTTTGCCTATGTTCATTAGCAAAAGACATATTACAGGTTGAAAATAATCCCCAAATACCCCGGGGGGCACCTCGGATTGACCCTCCAGCTTGTGCTGCAGCAACAAGCAAAAGTGGGCCGGTCAAATTGGATTTCAAGGAGGGCCTAATCAATTGATTAGGGCAGCTCCAGGGAGGGGGTAGGACGGAACCGGATCCCCTGGGGAGAAACACACCTCCCCCTCCCCTCTTAAATAGACGCCGGGTTGCCACCCAACTCTTGTCAGACGTGTTGCAAACGCCCCCACCCAAGCCTTGTTGTCAACTACAATGGTCTTGTTGCACGCAACCTATCCAGATCAAACTCGGCCATATTTGGACCCTTCCCCCTCGCCTCGTCTTCCTACATATTCCCCTGAATTGCACCCTATTGCGCCCTGACCGGAAACTTTATTTTCATAGGTCGCGAATCGCGATAGTTGCAAAGACATCACAACCCAGCTAGCCCTTTGCCTCGTTGTCATCTTCAACACTCTACCTCAACATCAGGTAAGACCAGCCCTAATGGTCAACAAGCAGCACTTCCTCAGCAGCACGAGCACGTGCACGAGCACGAGCAGCAATGGAACCAACCCAGGAGAAGACTAACAGCAAGAAACGGCTGCAACCAACAACCATTCCGACCCAGCCGACCAGCTCATCTCCGAAACGGACGCGGGTCAGCTCACCATCAGATCAGATGCAGTCCGAAGACCGCACCAAGATCCCAAGCCAACAGCCAGTGCTAGTAGCGGACGAATTCCAGACAGACGCTGCCCGACAGATCGATGCCAGTAGCGGACTCCTGCCCGAGCAGTCGGGCTCAGGAGAAGAGAAGCCCCAACAACTCACCCTCTCCCACCAAGTTCGTCACCAAGTAGCCCTCCCACCCAACTACAACTACATCCCTATCTCAGCCCATCGCCCCCCAAGTAAACCAGCTAGGACATATCCCTTCACACTCGACCCTTTCCAACAAGTCTCGACCACTTCAATCCAACGTAACGAGAGCGTACTCGTCTCAGCCCATACTAGCGCTGGGAAGACCGTTGTTGCCGAGTATGCTATCGCTCAATGTCTCGAAAACAAACAGAGAGTCATCTACACTTCTCCTATCAAGGTCCGCCATCTTTCTTCCCTCTTAATCATTTTCTCCCATTGCTTGAAATTCATCTTGTTTTGTAGGCTCTTAGTAATCAAAAGTATCGAGAATTGATGGCCGAGTTTGGGGACGTGGGTTTGATGACCGGGGACGTGACAATCAACCCAAGTGCATCATGTCTAGTCATGACAACAGAGGTCAGCACAAAGCGCACCCTCAGACGAACCAAATAAGCTAGAAAAAATGCACCGGTTTATCCTGATTATTGCGTCCTTCTGTTACTCATCCAAAACAGATTTTACGGTCGATGTTGTATCGTGGCTCAGAAGTAATGAGAGAAGTGGCTTGGGTCATCTTTGACGAAATTCATTATATGCGCGATAAGAGTAATCAGCCATCCCTCTTCTCGTTCAACTTGGGCCAAATCATGCCCCAAAGATCACTCTTCTCTCCACCGGCATTCAAGAAAGTTAATCTATGTTCGGGGTTTTTTATGTCATATCAGAAAGAGGAGTCGTTTGGGAGGAGACCATCATTCTATTGCCCCACTCGGTTCGATATGTATTTCTATCGGCAACAATACCTAACGCGATGCAGTTTGCCGAATGGATTTGCCATACCCACGATCAACCTTGTCATGTGGTTTACACCAATTTCCGACCAACCCCACTACAGCACTATTTATTCCCATCTGGCGGCGACGGAATCCATTTGGTCGTCGACGAGAAGGGCGTATTTCGAGAGGATAACTTCTTAAAAGCGATGGGATCCTTGAATGATTCGAGAGGCGAAGATCCTGCGAGCTCGATGTCCGGTCGAAACAAGCAGGGCAAGACTAAGAAAGGCGGTAACTCGACCAAAGGCCCCTCCGATATTTACAAGATCATCAAGATGATCATGGTCAAGAACTATAATCCGGTCATCGTCTTCTCATTTTCGAAGAGAGAGTGTGAGGCACTAGCAATCCAGATGTCCAAGTTAGAATTCAACTCCGAAGAAGAGAAGGAAACCGTCGACACGGTTTTCAAGAACGCGATCTCCAACTTGTCTGAAGACGATCAAGGCTTGCCACAGATCAAGCACATCTTGCCACTTTTGAAACGGGGGATTGGAATCCATCACGGTGGTCTACTGCCGATCCTCAAGGAGGTCATCGAGATCTTGTTCCAAGAAGGGCTGATTAAAGTCTTATTTGCCACGGAAACCTTCTCGATCGGCTTAAACATGCCCGCCAAGACCGTTGTCTTCACTACCGTCCGTAAGTTTGATGGGAAAGACTTCAGGAGTTTGAGCTCGGGTGAATACATCCAAATGTCTGGCCGAGCTGGTCGTCGAGGGTCTCAGTTTTTTCATTCTTTATCATTCCTGTCACATGCAATACTGTTCTCTGTAATTTTCTCTCCTTAGTTTGAGAAATAGTAAAGATTCTGAGAAATTTGCGCAAAATTGGAAAATTTTCACACTTTTCATATTTTTCACTTTCATTTTTTTTCTGTCATAATCATTCTTGGGAACTTACTTTCCACCCCTGTAGCCAAATCCATGAATTCAGGTCTGTTGCCTGAGCTTCTGTAATGAAAAATGCAGTGCCAAAAAGATTAGATGACCCACTGTACATGAAATCCTGCTACCAACCAATCAAGTCCACCAAAAACTGATTGGGTGTCAAAAGAGTTTACATTATGACCTTATGTCCCTTGCCATATATCAATGACAAACATGCATTAATCATCAACACTTGCATAAAATTAATCAAACATTGCCCTTCCTATCACCTTTGTCTGTCCCCCAACTCAAATTTTCCTCCAAAAGAATAGCTTGGTCTTAGTGTTAAAATCCCTGCAGCGGCGGAGCCGCCTTGGCCTCTAGTGATGTTAACAAGTCAGTTATTGAGAAGTGGGAAGAGTGTCTTCTTGAATCTGTTTCACAAATCTACAGACTGTGGGACTCAAATTATCTTTATTCTGAAAAAGAAATGGAACTTTCACTAAAGAAAGAAGGAAGTGATCTCATGATTGATTTCTTCATTGACATAAAAAAGCATCACATCATTGAAGATTACAGTCTTTCCCATTTTTTAAACAAAAAAGACATGGGATATTTGATATTTGTTTATATCACAAGCAGGTTTCCTCTTCAAGATGAACCACCAGATTATCTTATAAAAACGGACTTACTTCGCGCACTGCGAAAAGCTCTTCGCGCACTGTGCAGTGCGCGAAGTTTGCAAACACTTCGCGCACTGCGCGTGAAGGGCGCAACTTTTTCAAATTATTTTTTGACCAATCAATAGAAAAGCTTATTATTGTCCTCTGTGAATTTATTTGGAGTTTTTTGAAGCTTCCTTGTATGCTTGAAAATACCACCAATAAAAAAAACAAGTACAGCCATTTGGGGACCTGGAATTCATATTCCCACCAGTCAAAAAATCCAAATAATTTAGTGAATAATGATACATATGAATTCAAGCTTTTTAGAATTTTTTGGCCACTTTGTGCAAGAATAAGGCTTTCAAAAATTAGGAAAGTTCACCACTTACTGGCGCATTTTGGCATATCTTGAGAAACAGTTACTGGTTTTTGAAAGCCTTGTCCTTGTACAAAGTGGCCAAAAAGTTCTAAAACTTTTAAATACATGTTTAATATGATTCAATAAATTAATTGGATTTTTTGGCCTGTGGGAATATGAATTCCAGGTCCCCAAATGGCTGTACTTGTTTTTTTTATTGGTGGTATTTTTAAGCATACAAGGAAGCTTCAAAAAACTCCAAATAAATTCACAGAGGACAATAATAAGCTTGTCTATTGATTGGTCAAAAAATAATTTGAAAAAGTTGCGCCCTTCATGCGCAGTGCGCGAAGTGTTTGCAAACTTCGCGCACTGCACAGTGCGCGAAGAGCTTTTCGCAGTGCGCGAAGTAAGTCCGTATAAAAATTTATCTGAACTTAAACATTAAACTAAGTATCCAGGAAGGCCCTGCCACAAGAAAAATGGCAGAAATACTCAAGGGTAAGTCACATTTTTCATGTAAATATCCTGATGATATGCCAGAAATTTGATTCAATCGTTATATTTGCATTATATTTTTGTTTTCTTTGATGAATATAGTCTTAGATCCAGGTACCTGGAAAAACATTGAATTGCAGTACCTTTACTACCAAGCCCAGACATTTTCAGTGAAAAGCTCTTCTTCACAGTATTTTGAAGAAGTTTATGATGAATTCTCAATTTTTGTAGAAAATGAGGGAAATTTCCTGCCTGAACCAAATCATTTCATGGAGGAATTCTTACAAAAGATTACCACTGGTATATCACAAATAAAAATTGAAAGCAATAAAATATTGAATTGTGACCAAATAATGCTTGAATTGAAGTTGTTACATGAAATGCTGAGAATCCTTGGAAATTACTATCAACCTAGAATATTCAAGGCTCTGATGAAAATACCTTCAGATACTTATAATCAAATATGTATATTTGAAGAGTTCTGTGGCCTAGTTTCAAGTATTCTACATGGATGTTACCAACTCAGCTCTTATGAATCTGATGTACTGGTTGACCAGAATGAACACAGAGTAATATCAATATTTGGAGAAGATATAATGACAAAGAGAAGTGTACCTGAGGAAAGTTCTTTTTCAACAGAGGAAGATGATATGAAAAAATTATTCAGCAAATCAAAATATCACCTGGAAAGATATACAATTATGGTAAGACAGATGGAGGCAAGAGGAAATCCCCCCAACCTCCATTTTTGCCAAGTCATGCAAAGCATTACAAAACCTTTGATTAATAGCTTGATGTCACTGACACAAGACATGATTTAAAAGTGATCTAGAAGTGATTCAGGTAAGCCATGTGTTGGAATGTGATGCATTGGCTGGATTCAAAATCTCAATAAGCAAATACAATACAGAGCAATAGCAAGAAATACAACAATGTATTGGCTATTCTACCACATGGGTGAATAAGTAGAGCATGAACAAACATATTCCCAGTAGAGCATAATTGCCTTTTACCTCCTCATTTTTGTTTTCCCCCTCCCCTTATACCCATGAATTGATGAAATATCACAATTGCTAGGTTCCTGGTGTGCTTTGAAATATGATCTATTTGTTGATTTGCACATTAGAGTGCTACCATGATGTTTCACCTAAGTATGGGTCAGCTGTTGGACTGAACCATGAGCAATACCAACCAACTACCTTGCTAGAGTTTCTAGGTTTTGTCAACCAATTACCTTAGACCTTAGGATCATTTACTTTCAGAACCTCGGTCCAAAACAAACATATATTGAAACAATTTCAATGAGAATGAAAAGTACTTGGGTGTCATAAAGCATACATCTTACCTTTGTGCTTGGCACGAGGAGGTCAAGGTGCGAAGATGGCTCGGAGTCATACCAACAAGATTATATGCAATGGGAATGTGATGAGAATAAATACTGGGGGTATACAATGATGGTACGGATTTTGGAATGAGGATGCAGTTCGTGATCCAGTAAGCAGATGATTGACAGTCGATAGCTGTTCAGTTATACCAACGCGTGATTTGGTCCCAAGTGATGTTGTTCTATCGGGGAGATGATTATTTGGATTAAGTTCAATTAGGTGCTATTCGGCAGGCGGGATCCCGAGGATTTCTGCCATGGCTTGAGCGCTTCCAGCGGATGAAGCAAGTTTCTTGGAGTTGATAAATTTAGCTCTGGCACTGGTTTTTCGAAAGAAAAAGAGTTAAGTTAGATCGAACGGTGATCAGGAGATGAGTAAACAGCTAAAACAGGGTAGAAACATACGCTACTCTGGGGTTTATTGGTCTTGATATTCTGATGGGGCCCGAAGGGGTTGCCACTATTTCTTCATCGTCATCGACAGGCTGTTCTGGTTCTGGAGTAGACAGAGTTTTCCTTTTCTTAGATTTTTTACTCTTCCGAGTTGATTGTCCCTCTTCCGCATTTTCGAGCTCCGAACATTTGGATTTCTTTTTAGACTTCTTTCGCTTCGTGCTATCCGATGGGCGCGTTTCAGGTTTGGATTTCGATTGATTGAGCCGACTGAGGAGATCATCAAAACCACCACCCTGTGAGACGATAGCAAGCTTTGTGGATTGCTCTGGATCCGGTACGGCCAGTGCAGAAGTTTCGGCTTCCGATTCCACAAAAGATACACCCAGGGAGCCTCGTACAAATCTCGGCGCACCTGACAGATAGGTGCTGGTGGAAGCTTGAGCTGGATTGGCACCAAGACCGGAGGTAGTTGATTTGATGACTGGAAGTATCGCCCCTGGCAGTCGCTTCCAAGTCGATTGGACCGGCTCGGAAGCGGCCGAAGCGGCACCTAGAGTGGTTGTTGATGGTGTCCAGCCCATGGAAGACAGGATCTTGAAACCAGGGTTGGATTCATCTGCCGATGTGGACGTAAACCATCAGCTCAAACTTTGGCCATAAATGTTTCTGCTCATCGAATGTGTGCATCTCAATGGCCGGAATAGTACTCAACTCTTGGCCCACTTCGTATTTCGAGGGTCATCGCCAATTTTCTGTTTGTCCTTGCGACCTGATAAACCCATCGTGGTGGCGCGGACAAGGGGATGGCTGTTTGGTCCAAATGCCACACAAGAGTGAAGTTAAAAATATTATGAAATGCATAGCTGGCCCCCTTTCCGCGCGAGATGCATATAGACCCCCCTCGAAAGCCCCGAGTCCTCGGATGACATGACACCGGACATCACCAGCAGGCCGGTCCTAGTCTCCACGCACCCTTGAAGCCAACCAAACCAATCGAAGAGCTATCCGAAGCGGGACGGCGGAATAATCGAAACCGAATAATCAAACAGGGACCTTCCGTTCAAATGGGCATCGCCTTTTCATCGATATTCGGAAGGATCTCGTCCCTTTTCTCTCGACAGTCTGAAGTTCGGATTCTTATGCTGGGTCTTGGTTAGCCAATTTATGCAGTTCTTGATTCAAGAAATGAACCTGAAGAGATATTGGAAACTGAAGAATATCCCGAACATTTTTCCTCTTTGATCCAGATTCGGCTGGAAAGACAACAATTCTTTATCGGATCCAAATTGGCGAAGTAGTCTCAACAATACCAACGATCGGATTCAACGTCGAGACGGTGCAATACAAGAATATTAAATTTCAAGTGGTTAGTATTCCCTCGAACGGTCCCGTACCAATAAAGATAATTGGACGAGCAAGAAGCATTGACAACTAGTTCCTTGAAAACGCAGTGGGATTTGGGAGGACAGACATCAATCAGACCATACTGGAGGTGTTACTACGCAAACACTCAGGCGGTGATCTATGTGGTGGACTCCAACGATAGGGATCGGCTTCCGATTGCAAAGGCAGAGTTACTGGCAATGTTGAGCGAGGATGAACTGAAAGACGCTCGGTTATTGGTATTTGCAAATAAACAGGTCATTATCTTACCATCGATCAGTAAATAACATGCGGAACTCCTAGAACTGATGTGCCTCCTCTCCGTCCGTTTCTAGGATCAACCAAATGCCTTAACCCCGGCAGAGGTTTCAGAGGGACTGGGGTTGGACACCCTGAAAAATCGCCAGTGGAGTATTTTCAAAGCATGTGCGATCAAAGGGGAAGGTTTGGAAGAAGGACTTGATTGGTGAGCTCATCATTGCTAAGCAATCATCGACGGCAAATGATGATCTGGTGAAATTTGATCGGAAACTAATTTTCCTTGAACACCAACATCTCAATATCATTTGTCATCTACCTGTAACACGGCGTTTCCTCAAAACCAACCTCTGACTGTCCAGGTTGGTCACGGCGCTCCAGAACGAAACGTCATGACTGTCACTCGATATCCGACATGGCCCATCTCATTTTCGTCCAATTCTTCATCTTGTTAGTAGTCACTCCTACCCCCATTCTCCCATTTCGATTGCCAAAACACAACCTCTGACTCTTTTCCACCTTTCAAAATTAGGTCAAACGTAGATTAATGTTTTCATGTTTTTTGTTGTTTTTGTCCGGACATAGTGTTTATAAATCTTTTCTGTGTTTTATTAGAAAAATAATTAATTTGACTCTGACACGCTCGTCCGCATATACATATTCCCAACATGATCTGCTCCCTTTAACAGAATCACGGATTCTGCAAAGTGTTTGCCATAAGCTCATGTTTGCGGCAGTTCTAAAAAAGGATGGCAAAGGGGCCACAGATTTTCCAGATAAAGATTTCTTCACCTAGCCAAACCTTGCTGTTTAAGTTAATGTCATATGACATCTAAGTTTAACTTACACAAACCTATTGCTGAAAATCCCAACAGTCCAATATCTAAACTGCACACCCATAACCAAATAACCAATGCTAGTTCCTAGGGATCCAGTTTTAGTGAAAAATGGATCCTGAAATTCAGGTCAAACCAATGATTTGAGCGTGGGTGGCCCTTGTCACATCCGCAAACAGAAATCAATGGGGGCACAAGGTGGAAATGGGAGGGGCAAAAAAGAGCATTTTTGTTGGTAACAATCATGTGGTTTGGGGGTGGAATCTGGTGCAGAGGTCCAATATATCCAGGAGGGGTCCAATGCGCAGCACGACGGAGTGCGGGGCTTGCTTATGTAATCAGGAGCCACAGAGGTTTAAGTTGGCAATGGTGCGTGGAGTAGGTGCAGATTTGTGCAGCACATGGATTATGGACAAAAGGCTAAGGAAAGCGGAGCACACAACTTATGGTGGACATTTTGTGGCACAGTAGGGGCTAAACTCAAACCAGGCAGGCCAGCGTGGAATGTTTAGTAGCGGTGTGGGGCTGGCGGAAGCCGTGGAAGCTGAAGCAGGCTTAGACCATCCGCACCGGGCGCTAAGTTAGCCCGGATTAGGGCACTTAGTTCGACCCCGCAACCGCATCAGGTTGGATTAACCGGGGATCAACTTGACCCGGAGCTTGGTTTGGAGCTAGTGGGGTATAAATCTAGCCCCCACTAGTCCTCGGACTAACCTATAAAATGAATATGCATCATGCTCAATGGCATGAACTCTATGTGTTTAGGTGCCAAACACATACCATACAGGCACCTAATCACATAATCTCCGATAGCCTCGGACCTCCCAATCTACGCTGATGCGGTCGGCCACTCGGATTAGCTTAGTCCGACCGTAATCCGAGCTAGTTAGTCCAGACTAACTTAGCAACGGATGCGGATGCTCTTAGAGATGGCACTTGGGTACCCGTTTGCGGGTACCCGGCACCCGCCAGCAGGTACCCGGAACACCCGCTCAGCACCCGCCGGTGGGTGCCGGGTGCGGGTGCGGGTGTTCAGTTTTTGGGCAGGAAAAAAACGGGTACCCATCCGGGTACCTGCCCATCTTGGTGGGCCAGATGGATCGGAGGGATCTCTCCACTTGAAGAGGTGGGAGGTGTACATACCACCTCAACCGGAGCGATCCCTCCGCCCAGAGGTGTGTACACCTCCCCTCGACTGGAGGAGTCGTCATCAATATAATTGACAAGGGGAAGCCCCCAAATTTGGGGTTCCAGAGGGTGTTAAAGTTATAGGGGTTTGTAAATCACAGGAGGTGAAAGGCAAAAGGGTAATGTGACAGCTCATAGGAAACGGATTAAATTTTTCAAAACTTTGATGTTGCAATTCCTGGGTGACTATCTGCATAACAGGCATTCAGTCAAAGGAAAGCAAATTTGAAATGAAAACTTGGTAAGAAAACAAAATAGTGCAAACTGGTGAATTAAGTTCAAGTTTTTTGAAGAAGAAACAAAATTTGTGCTGGAAAGACAATTGTTGGGGAAATATTGATGAGGGAAATTCATAAACTCTGAACATGAGAAGAAATTGCTTTCAAATGCGCTTGAAAGGCAGTCCGGACTCGTCTGGGTCAGATAAGAAAGGAATGTGAGGGATAGCTACAGAATCATTAACTCTGTTACCTGATATGACTCTTGCGTGAATCACATTTGGACCCAAGTTTTCCAGAATCAACCTGGTTCCATTACAAAGTCCCATTTTCCAATCAAGGTTCCTGAGCATTATTATTGGCACTCCGCATTTCAGTTGAAGAATATGAGGTGGGGAGCCTGAGATGTTCAACCCTTTGATATACTCTTGCAAATATAGGTTTTGGGGATCATCTTGCACAGAATCAAAGCTTGTGTAAGTTCTTCCCTGAGATGGAATGAATTTTAGAATTCTAGAGTTGATTTGTTCTAAATAAATATTCTTGCAGTCTTATGAGATGATTCAAATCTTGCGCCTGAGAACCCCCATGAATGACCATAGAAGTAGGTGGGTTGATTTTGCTGTTTTATTGAGTGATACCTTCACATCTCCAATGGATAAAAGAAACTTCTGAAATTGTGGATCACCTGATGCACACATATTGGCTGGAAGTTAGATGCTTGCATCAAAAATCTGGGGACATGTTCCCTTCCGCACCACTGGTAAAACCTGACGTAAATAACCTCCAAGTACAATTACCTTGCCACCAAAGGGTTGATCTGAATCCATCAAGTACTGGAGTAATCTCTCTCAGTGTTTACCAATTCAAGGGCATGTCTATGTGTCATTGGGGCTTCATCCCAAATGATAAGCTTTGATTGCCTCAAAACATCAGCCTTTTGAGAATGTTTTGTGATTGAATAAACTGAATTTTGCAGAAGCTTTTGAGGAATTCCAAAATTCAACTGAGCAGTCCTGCCATATTGCATTTTCATAGCTGCAATTCCTGTGGGTTGAGAGAGAATACAAATTAAGATGGTGTGGTTGGGAAAATGTGAGCTCACCACTTCCTGCACCTGTGATAGCAACTATTTGGGTTGATCTGAAATTTTCCAGTAAGCAGTTGTATCAGAAAGTCTTTCCAGATCCCCCTGGACCATCATTAAAGAAGCAAGCGGGTTGTTCTGAATAACATGCATTGATGATCTGATCAAAGGCTGATCTCTTGCATTGTCAATCTGAGATATCCACACGTTGAAGACCATTTTGTAAAAGGATTGGATTGATCACTTCAATCATCTGATTTGTCATGAGTGCATCATCTTGAAATCCCTGATGGATCTCCAGTCTTCAGTCATGTAATGGTAGGAAGAATTCCATAAACACAGAGGGTATGAAGGTTGAAATGTTGCTATAAGTATGCCAAATAAATTTTGCAAATAAGTTGGCATCATTGTTTCATTTGCTTCAGCCATTGTGGCTTCCAAATAATGATCATTTTCCAACAGACCCTGGGCCAAAGAAGCTGAACAAAAACTGTTATAAATTTGTCTTCAAAATGTACAAAGATTCTCAAGAGAGGTTGCACCAGTGACATGATTGAGTAGTAGCCGTAAATGCCATCTTTCTGAATCAGAAGGATAAACTGCAGAAATTCTACCAATTCAAAAACCCCTCTGCCTTGGCTTACATTCTTTGCTTGTGGGGTGCCATGTATAGTACTGGATGTCAAAACAAATTATAGAGAGATAAGTTGCAGATATTTTGCAAGAGAAAATCCTCCAGCATGCTTCTGGAGCTGCTACCCATCAAGAATATCTGAATCTAGTCACCCCATCAATATCTTCTTAACATCCAAGGCTGATTTATCAGAATATTTGTACAGGTATTTGACTGCACAAATTTCTACATTGATGTGACAGTGAAATTTGGCAGATAAGTATGAATTGGAGGGCATGACCCAGAAGTTTTCAATGATAAAGTGGTTATTTCCTCTTGAGATTTTTGGTTCATTGTAAATTCTCCTGTCAAACTGGTAAGAATTTTCATTCATTAGAATTTCAGAGGTGTTGATTTTGGGATTGTTGTTGTGGGTGTTGATGAAATTTCATTTGATTTGGTTTTCTTGCATAATGTTTGGGAAAATGAACATCTGGATTAGAAAACCCTCTTGAAAATTGTTGTGATGGAATGGGAAAATGAAAATCGTGGTTATAAAACCTTCTTGAAGTGTGTTGTGATGGTATGTATTCTCTAAAGTGGCTGGTCTGATGATTACCAAAGTGGCTGGTCTGTTGATTATCAAAGTGGAGGGTCTGTTGATTACCAAAGTTGTTGTCCAAAATTGATCCTGTCCTGGTAGTTTTGTATACATGAAGATGATCTAGATCATTACAAATATGGGAAATCTTGTTAAACCACCTCTTTTTCGGTATTGTGAAAAGAAAATGAAGGGTAAGAAGATGCTCCAAAATGATGTTGCGTTTCTCTGAATCTAGCTTGCTGTTCTGCAGCATAAGCTCTTCTCAATTGTTCATTGGATTGTTGCATTTTTGCAATGAAAAAAGCAAAGGATTATAATCAGAACGGGGAAGTTAATTGAGGTGTGATGAGGAGAATAGTAGTGGGTGGTGTCTGATGAGTGGATTGGTTGGGGGGAACTAACAGCACATTGTGTTGATTTTGTTGTTTATATAATGTGTTAAATTGAAGGTTCAGATGGGTACAATCAGCCATTTTCAAGGTTATAGATGTGTAACCAAGTCCAATGAAGCTTATTGCTTCAAAAGACTTGGTTGTTGGTGTGAAGCCAAGTCTGATGAAGCAGAATTGTTGTGGAAGTGGTTATCAATGACGTTGAAGAAAATTACCCAGGTGTGGATATCTGTCCAAGCAATCTGCACATCCCCAAGGGAACACTGAACGGAGTCAAAGCAATTCTGTTGAACGGAGTCCAGGGATGGAGTATAAATTTATGGGGTCCTTCCAGCAGACTTGGAGTTGTCAAATGTAGATAATGATGATCAATAAGACCCCTTTGTATGGCAGCCTTGTTTTGTGCATTTTGAAAAGAAAATGAAAGGAAAGAAATTGCTGCAACAGATCATTTCCTTTCTCTGAATGTACTTTGCCATTATGCTGCATAAGCTCTTCTCAAATGTTCAATGGATTTTTGCATTTTTGCAATGAAAAATGAAAAGATTTGAGAATCAGAATGGGGAATTTAATTGAGGTGTGAATTGATGAGTGGGACAGTATACTCATCAAAGTGGGTGGTGTCTGATGGTCAGTTGTTGGAGTGTATGTAGCCAAGCCTGATAAAGCAGATTGCTTCAACAGACTCAGTTGTTGGTGTGCAGCTGAGTCTGATGAAGCAGATTTGTAACCGAAGTGGTTATCAATGTGTTCACTTTTACCGGTGACACATCTGGAAGCAAGTCCGTTCAAGCATCCGGTGCTGAACAGAGTCTCTTACAGACATGCAGTTAGGGTGTTCAAAGTTGACTTGCATAAAATAAGGGTGTTCAAAGTTGACTTGCATAAAATCATAACACCATAAAATCATAAAATTCTAAGCTGAAAAAATATGTTGCACCCAAGCACTCAAATTAGAGCAACATTTCTAGAATGGTACATATGAAATCATCACTTGAAAGTTTTATGATTTTATGATTTTATGCATTGAAAATTTTATGATTTCAACTTTGAACACCCTTAATCATAACACCATAAAATCATAAAATTCTAAGCTGAAAAAATATGTTGCACCCAAGCACTCAGATTAGAGCAACATTTCTAGAATGGTACATATGAAATCATCACTTGAAAGTTTTATGATTTTATGATTTTATGCATTGAAAATTTTATGATTTCAACTTTGAACACCCTTAGTACGGATGGGTTGAACGGATTCCGTTAAACTTACAGGCACGCCGTACAAAGTTGTGGGCGTGCCGCGTCGCCATTCCATTCCAGAAGACTGGCACACATATTTCAGAGACACAGAGCTGGCTGCTGAGCCTTGAGGGAGTCCGTTCAAGCAGTCTGATTTGAACTGCAATGTTGATGTCTCACCCAAAGCTGCTTGAACGGACTCCTTAATACAAAAAGAGCTTCAACACCGGTGTTACATGCATACACCACGGGTGCACCAAAAGTTTTTGGCATAGTTATCAAAACCAAATTGATTGGATAGTGGTTGTCAGAACCAAATTGGTCTGAATCTGCTTTGTGGGCAAATTCCGTTGCCAGAAAGGTCCCAAAAACCGTACGTGAGAGAAGGAGCATCCAAATGGTTTCCAAAACCATTTCAAATGGTTCCCAAAACCATTTCAAATGGTTCTGGAAATATTTTTCAAACCAAATTGGTTTCCAAAATATTTTTAAAACCACCTCAGGTGGTTCCAGAAATATTTTAAAAATATCTGAAAATGGTTAGTCCGACTCGTTCTTCAGGACGTCCGGACTCAATTAAAAAAAATATTCTGAAAACCAATCAAACTGGTTTTCCAAATATTTTGTTGCACCTGTGGTGTACCAACGCTGGCGTTACTTGCATGACATAAATTTGTACAGGATATTGACGCCGGCGTTACTCGCATGACAGATAACTGTACAGGTTTGTTTGGCCCCCAGAGGCTATTCCTTTAGTTATATTTAGATGGCTGGGAGGACTCCCTCCCAGTCATCGATATAATCAATGGCTCGATGGCTGGGAGGACTCCCTCCCGGCCATTGCGATGAGCTTGCTGACTGTGGTAATCCCTCCCGGTCAGCGAGTGTATGTATTGCTGACCGGGAGGGATTTCTCACCGGCAGTGAGTATATCAGAGCGGGTAACCGCCCCTGCACCCGGCACCCGCCAGCAGGTACCCGGTACACCCGCCGAGCACACGCCGGCGGGTGCCGGGTGCGGGTGCGGGTGTTGAGATTTTGCAAAATTTCAGGCGGGTACCCGCACCCGCAGTGAGTACCCGGGTGCGAGAGGCCATCTCTAAGCAGGCTACATCACCGGACATAGCTAGAGGTGGCAAGTGGAGCCCCAGCACCAAAGGGTTGGCAGAGGTGTGGATGGTGGGAAAAAATAATTCAGGCAATCAGCAATGGCAAGTGGCGGAGGCAACAGATGTTTGGAAGATGTGAGTGAGAGCAGAGCTTGGAGGATGATGCAGGCAAGATGGGAAAGAAGGATATTAGATTTATCCCTATTTGAAATAGGGATCCTCACATTTTTACAGACATATATTGAAGTGAGGGTCCTTAATACTACTTCTTTTTACTACGGACTGTTATTTTTGATGTTAATGGGAATTATGATTAACTATTGTGATATTCATTAAGCTCCTTTAATTTTTCTATGGTGCTGTACAGTCACTGGACAGAAACATTAGTACCCCCAAAAGCTCATTCTAGAAGGCCAACCCACAAACTTGAAGTCATGAGGATTTGAGAACAAGTGTTTAAAATGACTTCAGAAGAATGAAGATAACAAAATAAAGAGTATTTGGAACATCACAAAAATTACAAAATTGCTTGATAATCAGAATCAATAGATTGACATGTGAAATGAAAGATAATAAATGAAAAAATGAAGTCCAAAATCCATTCTGAAATTTGGTGAAAACACATCAAACACTGGTATTTTGTTGGCTGTAGTACAGTTTTGTACTTTTTCATGTGTTTTTGCTGCCCACAAAATTCCAGAATGGATTTTGGACTTCATTTTTTCATTTATTATCTTTCATTTCACATGTCAATCTATTGATTCTGATTATTCATTATTTTTTTGGAATGCTATTGAAGATTTTCCAAAATCATCATTTAATGCAAGCAATTTTGTAAGTTTTGTGATGTTCCAAATACTTTTTATTTTGTTATGTTCATTCTTCTGAAGTCATTTTACACACTTGTTCTCAAATCCTCATGACTTCAAGTTTGTGGGTTGGCCTTCTAGAATGAGCTTTTGGGGGTACCAATGTATCTGTCCAGTGACTGTACAGGGGGGAGTAGCTTTCTAAATTCTATGCAGCAGTGTTGCTTCTTTTGCAGTGGAAATTAGTTTATTTGCTTATTGAAGCAGAGTTCAAGGAGGTATTTCTACATCTGAGATTTATCCTGAAAAGGATGGGATGGACCAGTCACTTTGTACCAGAGCACAACTCTTCCCTTTCACAGTTTTTCTGCTGCACAGTTAAAGTTTGAAAGTAGAATCAACTTTAGAAGAAAGGTTGGCTGGGTAGGGAAACTCCTTGCCTACAAAATCTGTGACCCCATGGGCTGTTGTCATTCTATTTCAAACTGCTGTCAGTGTAATGATGTTTCCATACAAAAATATTGGCTTTATTTCTTGAGGGGACCAGCACAGTGCAAGTGAATCACTAGAAGTTCCTGAGCGCCACCTGGCCTCTGGTTGTCAATTGATTTTTCCTGGTGATTGTAACTTAAGGAATATCTTATTTGAACCAATGTCAAGCCTTCTAGTTTCAGCTTCGACTGTTGATTTGTCCCAATAAACGCAAGTGCAAGCGGCCTCCCGCTGCGCTTGCGCTAAACGTAGCGATTCCCCGCTTCTTTTCCAAAGTTTTCAGCGCAAGCACAGCAGATTCCTATCCAGGATGTGGATGACTTCCGGTCGAGATCTCCGGGCCTCCCAGAAGTGAGCTAGAGCCCAAAAAGCCAGATTTCCCTGCAAAAATTTAGACTTTTTGGTTCTAAATCAACATCTGCGGGGGTCCCAGATTGCACGGGAAGTCCTCCAGTAGGTGAAATCATTTTTGAAGAGTGTGGAGGTCGCCGAGAGCTACCGGGCCCCGGCATCCGTGCCCGGGCCTCCAGTTAATTTCCCCAATCTTTCCTTCTATTCTCTCATCAATCTTCCCCTTGTGATTTGCTCATTGGGATATAAAGTTTGTAGCACATCTTATAACCTCATCTGCCCCCATGTTGGCCTTCTTGATGGGCACATGGCTGTGAAGAAAATTACAGTCGGACTTATAACACAGCCCTCTTTAAGCGCGGATGCATCGGTCAATTAGAATCCAAACACAGAAAAATGAAGCCAAGGGCTCTTCTCCCGCCACGGTTGCTTTCTTGGCTGAGCAAGTGGTTCTGAAACAGTTACAACAGATTGATTACAAAAAAAGACCATTTTAATCAAAGCATTGTACATCCAACTAGCGAAGATGCAGTGCATATACCGCCAGTTATGTAAAGGAATTCAGGTGCGATTGCGTGCCTGATCCGAACTCTATCACGTGCAAACATGGACTCAAGGGCGGGCTGATTTACAGACGAGATTTTGTGTTAGAATGCTTCTTGACAAATGTTTCAGAGACTTTCCTTCGCTGGACCTGCAATCGTTCAAAAATAACATGAAAATCAGTCCATGAAACCCCCGAGATATGAGGATGGTTAATGATAAGGGAGTTGTCGACTCGAGTTCGCTTACTTTTCCAGTTGCAGTTTTGGGGATCTGATCCACCACCAAGATCTTCTCTGGGATTTTGAACTACATGACCCATTGCAAAACCGCAAGCGAAGTCAAAAATTAGCGCATGGAAACACAAGGCGGCCTTACCTTGGCTCTACAAGAGTTGAAGCAAGAGACATAAGAGGATAGCCAAACCTTGCCGAGCTTTTGAGATAATGCGTGGCGGAGTTCCGGTTCAGACGGGACTCTTTTAGATGATTGTTTTCCTAATACGACAGCTGCCCACGGGACTTCCCCATACTAAACGGCCCGAAAAGCGAGTTTAGAAGACAAGTCACATAATTACGGGGGAGGGAATAGAAGGGTCACACCTTTTGGTCTGGGACTCCGAAGGCCACGGCTTCCACAACGCCTTCGATCGATAACAGAGCCCCGTCGAGTTCGACCGGCGAGATCTTCTCCCCGCCTCGATTGATCAGCTCCTTAATCCGACCAGTCAGGGTCAAACTGAACAAAGCACATCAATCAAAACCGGGGAAAAGGTTTCCTTTGAAGGGGGAGGCAAAGGAACACGACCTACTACCCATCGGCGTCGATTTTTCCTCGATCTCCTGTCCGAAAGTATCCCCCGGGCGCAGTAAATGAACTCTTGTTCGCCGTCGCATTGTTGAGGTAACCTGCCGTCACACTCGGCCCTCGGATGCACACTTCACCCTCTTCAACTTCTTCTTCCTTGTCGAATTTCAATATTTTCATTTCTATTCCAACGGGTTTCCCAACGGATCCAGGCTTCCTCTTTAAGACCAAAAAAATCGTATCAAAGTGTAAGGTAAAGATATCTTTGATGAGTATCCTGCTCGTCACTTGGAGTGAAAAAAGAAGAAAAAAATCAACCGAAGTACTCAACAATGGCCGGCGGAAGTGGATTTGATGTCATTTGGTGAGTAGCTTCCGTCATCTGAAAAAAGCAGCAGCGAAGATTAGAGAGCTAATAAACAACTGGAATTGTGGTTGCTGGGTGTAGAATTCACAGCATAGGCCTCGAGAACAGGCGCTTGAAATGTACGCTCGAGCTGGGCGTGGGTTGTAGGACTGAGTGCCGACGAACATGAGCGGATAAACCTGATTTTGGGCAGGGGCGAAGGAGGAGGGAGTCTCAGCAGGATCTGGTGGATTGTGGGCTTTTGGAACATTGTTACTTCAGCGATCAAGACGAGACATCTGACAAGAAGCACTAAGGCACTCACAACCGCTGTATACCACTGCAGGACGATCCCCGAACACCAAATTAGCTGTAGATCCATCCACATTGATTTGGCGGGTTTGAGATCATGATGCTTACATTCGCATTGCTGAGCACAAACTCAGACCAGAATGTCCGCGCGGCAAAGCGAGGCGGGATAACGCATGACCCGCTGGCAGCAAGGGGCGAAAGCAACCCGGCAAGCAAGCCGCTGTGTGAACCAAACACTGTTAACAGATGTCGTGATCCGGGCAATGAGGAAAATAACATACTGCACGTGGAAAAGAGGCATAACCAAGAACGATCTGTCTTTCGACGACAGGTTGTAGGTTTTTTGAATGCTAAACAAGGAGTTGGATGTCAATGAACCCGCCGGCCCGCTTGGGTCACTATGAACTTACTTGCGCGTGGTGGAAATCATGTTTTTGTGGGTAAGCGGCACGGCTGCAACTCGAGGATTGAAGCCATAATATCAGTATTCGACGCCCGAGGCTCATAAAATCATAAAATGAGGCGCGATTTCGGGAACGGTGACTTCAACGGACCTTTAGGTCTCCCCGTTGTTCCACTGGTATGGAGCAGCAAGAGCACATCATTTTCGCACGGCGCCCGGGTCTGCTTCCTGGATAGTCTGGCGCTCAGGTGCGGCGAACCGCCGGTGAACTCTATCGCACGGGTCGTCGAGTTGAAGTACACTTCAGCAATCGGGATGTTGAGTTTGCGCGCCGCCAAGACGGCGCCTGGGACGGTCGCCGTCGAGCTTAGGTCGCCCTTGTGCACGAGCAACAGCTGCGAATCCGAGTCTCTGCTCGGATTCGGCACTCGCATGCTCTATCAGTCCCCATAGAATCGCCTGGAGACAGTCAAAATAAGATGCTCACGACAGATAGAACTCTGTTTTTTTTTCGTGACCGAAATTTTAGAAGGAAAATGGTTAGTCATCAATCTTCCAGTTTCTCAGATAATTTACAGCTTACCTGCTTCGTCTTGAGTATACCCCGGGTTAAGAGGTGCGGCTGCCGAAGATAAAAAAGGGCGTTATTCTCAAGATGTACCTGAAATAAGGGAGAGAAAAAGGGTTCTGACCGATGAAAGAGTTCTGGGCCAACGCAAGGAAGGCGGCGACGAACTCGAGCGAGTTGGTGAGGCTGAGACTGACGGTAGTTTGGGGTGGCCCGAAGCTGCCGAGCTGGGCGGCAAGACTGGCGGTATAGTCCTTGAGTTCCTTGTAGCAGATCGACAGCGGGAGCTCGGAGGCCAGGAGTGCCGAGGGTGGCAGCAGGATCGCTGGCCGATGCGGGTGCGGCTGGGATTGGAAGAGGTAGGACGGCAAGGTGGATGCGGCCATCGTAGGAATCCGGCCGGTGATGTCATACACCAGCTCGCTGCCGGCGCAGAAGACATGGTGTGTCGGAGCCCGGGGCCTCCCCGGGAGCCCCGAGCCCGGATGTGAAGAGTCGATTTAATTTTCACCATCACCATCAGACTCTCCACTAGTTGTGCTGCTCGAGTGCGGCCTAGGTCTGGAAGAGTCAGTTGTCCATCGGCGCGCTAATGGTCTATGTCGCCTGCAGTGAATGGCCAACTCACAGCTGGCTGGACATCATCTCTAATCTATGCTACCGCTACCCTTGTATGTGTGTCCAAGAATGAGAAGGAACGAGACCGGAGCTGACTGATCAAGTCCCTCGCTTCGAATTGGCCCTGGGCGAGCCTGGGACGACGCTTCGCGCCAGCCTGAATATGTACATCAAGGTCAACGCTGTCCCTGCAGACGGAGAAAGCCGAAGCACAACAGTCCTTGAGTTGCAAAAATTGCCCACATAGCATCTTGATCTTTGCACTCTTTTTAAATTTCATACCCATGGACCATAGGGTTGAAACTAAACCAAACTATGCTCATCTACAGAGGCAGTAAAAGTTCTCAAACACCAGCTGTCTACAATCTTGTGATTTTTTACGGAGCAATCTGGTACACGTGTTTGTTTTCCTTGGCATCCTGACTGATAGTTGAGTGGCTGAATACAGCGAATAAATGCAACACTTGGGAGTCGAATATCAAGAGAGAAAACACAAGCGTTGAAGATTGCACTGCAGTTGATACGTGCTCTAGAGACGCAAGACAGAAAGAGCCGCCAGTCAGATGTTGTTATTTCCATCTAAACAGCAAGACATTCTCTTGCGAGTCCAGATTCAATTGATTCTAATTAAGGGGGAAGATTGGACTGAATTTTAATAAAATAGGACCATGAGTTTCTAGGGTGGCATCGATGGCGCCTTGGAAAGCGACATTGCTCAAGTTTTTGTTGGCCCACAAGTCGCGCACTGCGTATCGCACTCGGGTCATTTGTTTTATTCTCGGACTCTTTTGGAGGGTCTTCAGCTTGCTCAAGCTAATCTGTACCTTGGCTGGTTCTAGTTGAGTAAAATTTCAGGAAGGAACAGAGTCAGCGATCAAAATTTGTCCGGGATTAAATGCTCTGACTCACTATCCTCATCGATTTGTTCACCGGCATTAACAACTGCCACGTAGATATCACCTTGACCCTGCTCGAGTACCCAAGTTTGGAGAATCCATGGATCGGGGTTTACACCCTCAGACTCAGTGGTCGAGCGCGTTCGGAGATGGGTCGATTTTTCGTTTGCGCTAGCTTTCATGCAAGACTGGTAGAGATTGTCGGAGTTGTCGACTTTTTGTTTCAAGCCGGACTCGACTACCAATTGGCGTTTTAGGGCCATTTCGTCACAATCACTGGCAATTATCTGGTAAGCTTCTGTGACTTCGTTAACTCCAAGCTGGTCTACCGAGTTCAACCGCTGGCCTAATGGTTGCGCAGTGGTTGTTCGAGTGCCATAGGCTTTGGGATCATATCCGTCTAATCTAGCTTGCTTGGTGGATGCTATAATTGCTACCTTGAGCACTTCGGGGTTCTTCACCAACGCCTTTCTAGCCTCCGGTAATTTTGTTAGATCATCTCCCAGGTAGATTACCGAGCCCTGGTTGAACAGAGCATATAATCGAGAGTTAGGAGTTATGTATTCATGAAAAAAAGGCCAAGACATAAAACTAGGAAGACATAAAACTAGGTACGAATGCGGACGTACAGACATCGCCCAGATGGTGATCATAGTCTTGCACTCGGCCACCGTCATGTCGCTGATTAGGATCGAATCGAGGTCCCGGATTCCTTTCCATTCACGGTTTGCGTCAACAGAGGACCAGAGTGCGGATGTCTTGACACTTCTGATGACCCGGTAAAAACTTGTTGTCATTGTCCCGACGTATGCCTCAATATCCTGTTCGATTCGGAAGCTGTCTGCGTATTTATCCATGGTCGAACCGGCAACGGTTGGGATTTTCCAACTAACCGCCAACCAAATTGGTTCTCGACCCTGTTTCTGCCACTTCTGTTGATACATATCGTCGATGGCCTTCCTCCAGGCCATCAGGTCGCCTGTGGTATTATATTTCCACCATTCGACTGGGTCCACTCCGGAGCCAGGTACGACGCCAGCCAACTTCACAAAACTAACACCCCAGCTGTAGAGGCCATCGACCACGCTGTTGATATACATCTGGGCACCTGGGTGACTGTAATTCAATGCCAAACCAGTATTAAAAGCATTTGGCATCATTCGATTACATCCTAAAGCTTCTCTATCCGGGCATTGTATGATTTGATTGGCGGTGTATTTGGTGTTCATTACTACGGCCTGGTTGACAAGGATAGAAAGACAGACACTCTTCAGCAAATTGATGCTCCGGTGTTGTATCTTGTGGCCGCTTTTGATTTTTTTTTCTTCGACTTTATCATTTATCAACTGAGAAGAAGAAATGTTTACTTGGTCGTTAACCGCTCTGGAATCTATCCCCGGCAGGTAGAATAGACCCAGCTTGAGCTTCCTCTGGGCTAGATAGCTCGATAAATGTTCGATTCCGCTTGGGAACTTGTCATGGTTCAGTACTGTTCTACCGTACTTGTCGACTGCGTCATCCTAAGACAAAAAAAGCGTTTCAGCTTGAATGTTAATCTTTGAGAGGGAGAATGTAATTATGTATGCGGATCAATGGTGATGGATGTTTTCAACGGCAGATAACAGCTTGATGCTTGATCGACCTTTCGGTTGCTTCGCATGTTACCCCACCTACTTGGTCATTCGCGGTATGCCGACGTATATTTTGGGATGCACTGAGGGTAATTATTGAGGGAAAAGTGAAAAGAAATTATGCTTGAAAAAGCGCCATAATCCAAATACTTTTACTCAACTTGCCAGCCTGAGTCTAAATTGATCCGATCATAGCTAAAAGAAATTGCCAACAACAATGAGCAAGTTCGTGGTTCACAAAGCAGAAAAAAGTATTAAAAAGAAAGCAAATGTTCAACGTACCCTAAATGAGAAAACTCCTTGAACATTACATCCGCCTGGGCTTTGATGTTTTTTTCGTTTAGCCAGTCGTATCCATAGCCCTTTTTTTTATAGTGACAAAAAGGCGCATAATCGTAAAAGGTGATCAGGTTTGTAGACACTGAAATAGAAACACGTTCAATGGGCACTACGAAGTACGACTAATCACACCTTGCCCTTGTTAGCTTGCAAGCTCCAAGACGACCACCCAAAATAAGTACTCGTAGCCGCGCTGAGAGTATTGGTTTGCGGATCAGCTTTTGTGAGAGGTTGCCCTGGTGGAGATGCTTGGGGAGAGCCATGGGCTTGATGGTGGATGGCAACTGTCAAAAGTACAAGCAGGGAACGCGCCTGAAAGATTGTGAGCATCTTCTGCCCAGTAATCAAGTGGAAAAGAGATGGTGAAACGTCTGTGTATTGTAGGATTCGGAACGCGAGGATAAATAAGGTCGGGGAAGGGCAATCGTCTTCAGGTTATCGTGAAGATGTCTGATGAAGGGTTATGAACCATTGGGCCCGGGCAATGAAAGAGAGAGGGCAAGAATACCTCATGTACAGATATGTAATGTACATTTCTTGCATACAACATGCTGACAGCCAGGCGCACTTTATGAGGACACCTCGGAGTCACAATCATTGTTCAGTCAAGCACGATGTTCTCTGATGGCGGACGCCACCAAGTCCAACTTGATTACGATTGAAGAGGTTGCCGTAGAATACAACCTGATCGACCGCAAGGGAATCGGATTCCTTCCGATCGAAGAGTTGACAGTGACACAAGCTCATGGACCGCGACTTGATCAATTGGGAGGGATTCACAAAGCCCGCGCGGCGCGAGCACCGCCGCACCCCTGAAGATTGGAAACGACCTACCCAATAGCCTGCTTATATGAAATATACAGGCCATGGGAGGTCTCCAGACCTCATGGATCCTGGTAAATTCAACATTTTGCAACATCTTTTTTTCCCAGTACATATGTATGTACCAGGAATTTTTTTGCATTCAATTATCAGGAATCTGATTGCAAGATAAACTGCATATAAAAGAAACTATCCACTGATTTCTTGCTCAGAAACATAAAAAGTGTTTCAACTTTAAGTGAACAGATGTTGCTTTACATTTTATCCTCAATTGCTTTTGTTGCTTTAATCAGTTTCCTGACGGTCCTGATCAATCCAAACAAGGTAATCTTATATCCATGCCGGCGATTTTCCCAGCCCAATTCGAGGGGGAACCGTTCCTCTTTATACCTAAAAAATCAGACGAGCCAAATGGGTGTACATTAATTCCCTATTCCGAACACACTTGTTTTGCCGTGGAGTATCACTTTGAATGGCGCACCATATCCTGAGCCAGTCAGCTCTTGCACATATCTCTCGGGCATACAAGGGCGAACTTTTGTCCGCAAATGCCTGGAGAGCTAGCGCCGCTTCTCCTATTCCTAACTAAAAAGATTGAGAAAAAAGTCCGTAAGCGCATGATCAGTGTATCTCTGATCTATGCGCAGTCAAAGAGGCCATTTTACCAGATGGATCCTGAACTTCGGTTGCTGGGGAAGAAAAGTGGTCAGTCTGTCTTCCAGCTCCACTCTCTTCTTCGCAAAGTCCTCCAAGGTAATCATATTCTCCGCCGAATCCTGCCCTGGTGGATAGTAGATCCCATCAATGAACTTGTCTACCAACTCGCACTGTGGGTTGAGGGAGTCGCCCTCGCTAAGAAAACAAAGGAAACACCAGGCTCAATCAGTATGAGCTGCGGTGCGTTTCCCCAAGTTGAGAGATAAATTATTACCTTGCATTATATCTGGTGATGCTAGCATCATGCTCGATCACCCCATGTTTTTTGAGATGTTTGAGGGCAAAGCCTCCGCTGCGTATGGTGCCCAGGCGCAAGTTTGCGGCCAGGACGAATAGAAAAGCGAACGGAAAGCTGAGATTGTAGCAAGTGCGCAACGCCTTCACGAGCTGGAAAAAGGGGAGCGGGTCCTCGTCGTCGTGCGGCTTCCTAACGAAAATTTTGGACGTCAGTCTCTGGGGTGCGGGTAGTACTAGTGGGCACTGAGCCGTCGACTTGCAGATATGAATGGTTGATCATGGCTGCTATGGCGGGGCAGGGACAACCCATGGTCCTTTGGCAATATCCATGCTCTTCTTCAGGCGTTGACTTGATCCCCATAGCCTCCCCCTCACCGCTTCGAAGTAACGGATCAGTTTCTGAGAAAATACAACTCATGGTTTTTTCAAGTTAGACCCTGAGCAGCGATGAGGAAGGACGAATGAAATACTAATATTTTGACCTCTGACCTGCAAGATATGGAGGGAGATATATATCGTTGAGAAAGATTGGTGTAACTGAAACTTGCCCCCTAGTGACAAACCTGATAATCCACGATGCAAATATGTACTCGGTTCAGGACCACATTCCTAGTTGGTTTGTGATCTGAAAATTTTCATCGCTGGTCTTTCGAATGATCAACCCAACCTGATCGAGCTCTCCTTTTTCTGCAGATCTATTTGCTTATCAGGTGTCTCGGTTACCTGCCCTATGCAATGTTCCGCCCTACGTAGCAAAGATCCTATGTATGAAGGGAGCCAGTTGTTCCAATTCATCCTCCTTGCCTGACCTCCACTGCAAAAAAAACTGTGTCAACTGTGAGCAGTTGACATGTGGTAACTCTGAGGAAGCTTGTGGTGTTACACCAGCCTTACTCAAGGTTTGACTCAACCCAAGCTTCAATGCACAGTCACTGGGCACCTTGCACAGTGACTGTGCCAACAAAGGCACTTGCGCATCCAGGTGGAGTTACAATGGCAGCTTGACTCAAGTATCCTGCGTGTCAACTGCAAGCAGTTGACCAAGTTTTTTTTGCAGTGCTCCGCATCTCCAAGTACTACATCGGTGGGCCAGCTACGCTACATACTAGTACGGTTTAGCGTAGCAAAACGTAGCTGAATTCAGCCAGCTCTTACCGTAGCGTTAGCGCAATCCCGCCGGCTCTGCGCTAACGCTACGCGCACAGGGCTCAAAAAAGCGCCCGCTACGCTGCGCTACAGCGGTTTGGAGGACTGTTTTGCCGCTAACAGCGCTGTAGCGTAGCGTAACGCAGCGTAGCGGCGTTAGCGGCGCGCTTCAGACAAAAGTGGGTGCTGTTGCCGCCGCTGCGCTAACGCTAAGTGGCCTTGTGGCGTAGTGTAGCGTAGCGGCCCACCGTGGTCCTTACCGAGCGCATTCTTGGTGTGGATGTGCAATGGCACATCTCAGTATCAAGCCTTTGCAGTGTGGCACTTTGGAGACCAAAACAGAAGTTAGGAGAAAAATTCCTGAAGGATTGAAGGAGCAAAGCTTGGATAGAAAAACCTGAGGTTTTATGTTTGTACAGTGGGTTATCAGAAGTTCTAGACACCACATTTTTCATTGCAGAAGCTCAGTCCACAGACCAGAAGTCATGAGAGTGGCTGGAGAGGTGGAAAATAAGTTCCCCAGAGTGATTATGAAATAAAAAAAGGAAAAGTCAAAAAATGAAGCTAGTTGAGGCCAGAAATTGTCTGATTTCTTGCAAATTTCTCAGAATATTCAACGCTTCAACCCAAGGAGAGAAGATTGGAGAGGACAGACAAGAATGATAAAAAATTGGACAAAATCCCCTGCAAAAGCTCATTTGAAGTGGATGTCACAAAGCCCCTGTGAAACTTCTCAACTCGCCATGAGGCTGCTGGCTCTTCATGTCCCTAGATATTTTCATCAATGCGATGCGATAATTTCTCCCGGAGGACTTGATAAACGAATGAATCTGATTGGAAATAATAGTAAGTCTAACAATTTCTCCATTCATTCCAACTGAATCACTAGGGCTACCACAGGATTGAAGTTGCTGATTGAATGTCGTGTTTGTGGTACCAGCACTGTTATCTCCTCATGCCGCCAAACCTCGCAGAATGTTTTCGAGTGACCCTTTGGGTTGATCCAGAGCCTCCGTGCCTTGCCACCGCCGGGCAGGTCGGACTCGATACGTCCGATGCTGCGAATGCAATCAGGCTCAATCCTGGCGCCCTCGAGCCTGCATCTGTATCAATCGGAGATTTATTCGAGATCATCCCCCTGGTCAATCAAGCATCATCAACACCCGAGGCTTCGTTGTTGACCGCCCCGCGATGGCAGAGTGAACCAGGATTTATGCTAGCTATTCGTCAGCATACGTTAGTTCGTCAGCAAGGCTTACAGGTGCGCCTGTTATTCGTTTAGTCGCCTTTTGGTTAGCATCTGCTTAGTTTTTCGTCCTTCTCTCTCGTTGACCAGCTTTCGATCCCAATCGCAATTGCAAGAGCGTTCGATCTGGAAAAATTCAACCGACATGACGTTCTGCTCAGAAAAGTATGCACTCCAGTCTTACGGCAAGCCCTCCCCGCCCTTTTAACATCGAATCTGAACACATCACGTGTGATTCTTATCCATCTCTCAAGCTTCCAGCCCCTCTGCCTTCGACACACTGCGCCGACCATGTTGAACTCTCATTCCGTGACCAGTACCTCGGACGTGGCGAAATGTGTACGTGGCAATGACTTTTTTTTCGCTGATTACGAACTTTTGGATCCAACCAAGCCGACTGCCTTTGTTTTATCTCATGTACAGGGCGGATGACGATGATGATGGTTGATAGTTGTGCCTGGGTTGGTCGTGAGGTCACATTAGGAACGTTGAAAGTGAAAACCAAGGTTGGAAGAATATATGTCAAGGGGAAAAGGGTGCGTTTATTTCGTCTCATAGAACTCATTAGACTCTTGGCTGCGTTTGTCAATTTGATGAATGGCTTCATAGGTGCTCTCGGGATATATTACTCCTCACACCAAGTTGATCTTTCGATCAGAAAGTGCCAAATGTGAAGCTGCGCAGACTACATCTCTGGAGATTAGATTGAGGCGCCAGGAGAATTAGAGGATTGATAAATTGCTTTTCCCCTCAACAGATTACCTTTTCATCCAAATTAGCTCGGAAATGTGGACGTTTGAAGAAGATGGATCGTTGTACCATGAGAAGGCCGTTTTGTTTTTGGAAGAACTTTTCAGCCGCTGGGCAGGCATAGGCACTAGCCATCTTGTTTCACTCGTGCTATTCTCGAGAGTCTTCTATTCAGACCAAGAGAAGGATAATATCCCCCCTCCTGTGCTGACTGCCCAAGATGGAAGGGCGTTCAAAGATTTTTATAAAGTATAGTAGCCCACCAATCATATGAGGCTTCAGTCAAGAACGCTAACCCCGATCTTTCCAGGTCGTCGCCGATCTTGAACCTTTGACTCAACCCCAAAAAGTCCTCGATGAAGTCCGTGACGAGATATCCAAGTTTCAAAAACATGTTCTCACATATACCGATCCCAACGGCATCCGGAGATTGGCGGGGAAGCTCTCGTATGCCCCGGAAGGCAACGTACTCGAAGCGATGGGTATCGCCTGCAATTCATTCGATGAGCACTACATCGACCGGGATCTGCGAAGAACTGGCGTTTCCATTGTCTTCGTTACCGCTGGGACCTGCGTTTACCACGTCGATCAAATGCTACTAAGACTAGCGACGGAGCGATTCATTGCTCACGGGGTCGGGGTGGATTTCGTCAGTCTGGCGAAAATACCTCTACATGTCGTGCCTCTATTTAGATTCTCTGCAGCCGATTTAGAACCCAATGACATGTCACCCCAGACCTCATCTTGGGCGATCGATAACTCGCTGAATCCAATCTACATCGATTCCCCGTCGCCCCAGGCCCCGAAGTCCATTCACTACAGTGTCCCATTCTTTGTTGACTGCTCATTCTTCTCTCGGCACCAGGATCGACCTTTCCGAATCGACCGCTTTATGCCCAGATGCCGTGTGCCACAGTTCCAAAATGGAATAGGAGAGCATGACCTAACAGGAATTTCAATCCCATTGCTCAGCGAGAGTATGCCCCCCTCTGCCCTCAGTGATGACGCTGCAGCCAGAAAAAAGGCCAGACAACGATTTGATGCGCAAGTGGTAGATGCCTCGCCGACCCCACTCGCTCCTTTGCGCGCTACTGGCGTCAACCAAAGATCCGGCTCCAGAGCCATGGTGGACGGCCTGGCTGTGACGGCTGTTGAAACGAAACGCAAGTTCTCCACGTCCAAACACGAGGAAATAAATCGTTCGCCTTTGCTCAAAGCGACACTGCCCCAGGGGACAACCGATTTTTCTCAACTCACGAATCAACCATCGGCAGGACTGTCAATTGTACCTATTTCAAGCTCCGAGACTAGTCGTGCCCGTGCTACCTCTGCCTCTACCAGTGGATCTAACAATCCCAAGGCCGGTACCCCAGCGCTGATAGCTCGATTGACCAACCTCTCCCAGCAACATCGTTCATTCTGGCCGTGGTCAAGTAATAGTACGTCGACAATAATGAAGGCTGAGCCAACTCTTCAAGCGGCTACAATTCATCGTCCACCAAGCCCACCTGAAGGTTCTCGAGCCTCTCGACATGAAGAAGCAAATGTATCTATTGCATCTGAGGAACCACCTGCTGCTGGCGTGCAAGACGGAAATGCAAATAGTACTCGCGTTGGTCGCTCTGACACCATGCGTTCTGCCACGACGTTGATGCCTTTGATCAACGCCCCCAAGCGTACTGTCTCAGCCTCTTCAAACCCGCAAGATATTACACCAATGAGCTCTCGTGCCCCGAGTGTTGCTCCACAAAAACATAAGCACCGCTTGGTCGCCAAGAAGTTCAATCCTTCCAATCCATATTGCAGTGCCTCTGGCTTACTTTCGCAGTTTAAAAAGTGGAGCGCGATCTTTCCACGGCCTCCCAACAACCAAAGATCCTTAAAATGGAAATCATTGACTACACCCGCTTGTCTACCGATTACGACTGACTTTGCCCCAAGTCAAGACGAGTTGAATAACTCATACTTACTGACGGAGTATGAGTTTCCTATCGATGATTCCTCGATATTGGTCAAGTGCTCCAATGCTACGTTTAATGCCGAAGAATACGTGCGAAATCACGCGGCCTTAGTTCTTCGAGAAGCGATCTCTCAAAGACTCAGCCAAAGCTTCCAGCTTGTAGTCCCACAATTGCCCCAACACGTGGCCGATCTTTCCCCTTCGTCTCGTCCCGCAAGGCTCTCGCTAAATGGCATTGTTAATGAGGCTGAGAAAGGCCAGGGTGCTTATGTTGATCTTTCATTGAGTGACCATTATCATAGACTGTCAATTCGACGCCTCGATTCTGGAAAGCCAACACTCTCGGTCCAGATGTACGTTCGCCATCAAACTTGGAAAGCTGAGTCCTACGATTATCGACCTGCAATTTGGTGGTCCAATGAAAGACCCGGGTGGGATGAATTCCACATACCTTTCAATTTCCCTCTTCGAGGCTTTTTCGACTTTGAAGCATTGGATAGAATCATCGTCGGAATAGATAATGGGATACCCTTGAATGAAGGGCTGAAGTTTTGTCGTTTGCGAGCGGCTTTCTTACCCAGTCTAGCTAACGATGGGCGAGAAGCTGTGTTAAAGCCGCAAGGTAAAAGTCCCCCTTCAGATGATGAAAACCGATTGGCGGGAATGATGAAGTTACAAAGCACTCTGCGGAATGTCAATTGGCATTCAATCAGCGATTCTACAATGTCGGGGGCTACCCTTGATTTCACTACATCGGATGCTTCTCAACATGTTCGGCACGAGCGTGAAAGATCCTTGGCTTTTGCGACCACTTCTCGGGACCCACGCGATAAACCAAGTCACACGATCAGCTTGAGAGACCCTCTGAATGTCATAGTTGAAGCCATGTTACATCCAGCTTCCGGAGTCGAAGTTAAATCACAACTGATTCAATTAAGGCTAGTTGAAAATGTATTCCAGGGTGACAAACTTGTGACCTTTTTGAAACACCAATTAAACCTCGGAACAAGGGAGGAGGCTTTAAACTTTGGACGGCAACTGGAAACAAGAGGGATGTTCAAGGAGGTGACCAACGGTAATCAGCCAAGACCTCTGACCGATGGCGGCAACAGATACTATCAAATCAATTCTGATTATCGTCCCGTTAAGCCGTCGCGAACCTGGTTTGGCAGACCTACCGCCGAGAAGTTACCCACAAGCAACTCAAATCAGAAGTCAACTTCCAATCCTGCGACCGCACCTCCCACTGAAGAAAACAAGCGTTCAAGCTCCGTTAGCGGCTCTCAAGCAGAACGAACTGTTGCGAATATGACCCGAGTCGGAATTATCGATCTTGATCCCACGGGCAAAAGCGATCGAAGTGAAAAGGCCATCCTGCTCTGCGATATCAGTCATTCGCCATCGAACGCTTGGCATGTTGAGATACAGTGGCTAGGCATCACATCATCATTGGTAGATAGCATGCTTCAACACTGGGCGAGGATCGTCGAGAGATATGGCATCAAGATGGTAGAGCAAAGTTCTAGGAGACTAGACCAAGTTTCAGACTCCAATCCGCTACAGAGAACTACTCGGATCGAATTGGCGGTCAAGCCGCCAACATTGGATGGCTTGGAAGAACTCGTTCCTATCTCCACCTCTCCCAACTGGTATTTCGAAGGACAGTTAGTGAGAAGCCAGGGTTTTGTATTGGATGTCGAAGCGGATCGGAATTTCCCCAGTGATGTCAACGTTGTTTATTCGTGAGTTTGCGCCCCTCTCTCAAACAACAGCGCCCAAGTTAACATTTGCTTGTCTTTTCTCAGGTACCGCCGTCATTCACATGACTATTCTCAATACATTCATCACACAGGTGCGGCGACTGTCCAAGTTCAAGAGGGCTCTTTGGTCTGGGCCGATAATCTACCGGCGCGTATAAGTAACAACCGGCGGTTCATCGGCGGTAGAGGCGAAGCACGCTCGACTGGAATCGATGCCAAGCAGTTGAAGAAATCTTTGATGATGCTTTGCAATGACAGCGTTCGCTTGAAACAGTTTTGGCAGGATTGCGTGGACGATCTGCACCAGAATCGTGATCCTGCTGAATGATCTCCGGTGCAAGTTCGCCTCATGCTACATAGGTTCAAGCAACTTGAAGTTGTACTTGAAAGATACTTGAATCGATTGTCCCTTCTTCGATCCATACTTGTATACCAAAGCAAATTAATGTCTATACAAATATTTGTATCAATTGTTTTTTTATGTCTTCTCTCACCTGATGCATGTACTTCTGAGTGCGAAGAACTCCAAGCCACAAAAGCTGGCAGATTGGAATGTGAAATCCCCGAAAGTATGTATTCCCCAGTGTTCCTTTTCACCCGTCATTGCACGGTTTCCAAGAGACAACATATTAGTTGAAGTTTTATGTATGTATGCGTACATATTTGGATGCTGCATTGATAATTTGAAGTGTCCCATCAGTTGAGTGAAATGAGAGTGGCCTCTATCCACGCAGTTGCTCATCAATCTCAGCGAACGCGCTTCTCTCCAGAAGTCCATCTGGAATCATAACAGCTGAGTGAGTGCTTTCTCTGTTCTTTTTGTCGCAATCGTTTGATCTACGCTCATTGCCCCATGCGCGTTCTTCGAGTTAGTACACGAAACGGCCCGAGTCCCTTGTTCGGTCGTTGTCGTCTCAATAATATCGTTATTTTCAACAAAGCACGAGTCGAGGTTCAGGTCGCTACATCCGAGCTTAACTAAGCCTCTCCGAGGAGGCGCGAAGCGGGAGGGTGCTCGCGCCCCGCGAGCACAGGGAGGGACTTGTGTTAAGTTCGACATCCAGACTGGCGGTCCACCTGGTTCAAAGTCGTTGACTGACAGTAAGACATAAATACGACTGGTCGTTTCATCGGCCAACTTCATATGCGATAGCTCGTCGATGCCGTCAGACCGCCCTACCGTCAACAATCGCGATCGCGCCCATCTGCTCGACTGAGTTCAATACAAGTGCATCTGGTGGCTCATAAAACGCTGGATATTCGCGACTGCTCCTATTTCATTGCTCGACTTAGCGCATCGTCGACAGCACCACCTAGATTGTACATAATACGCCCAATTTCCTCAAAGGAAATGTCGGATCACCCCCTAGACTTCCATCGAAATGAAGACGATCCCGAAACTACCCCCAGCTCATCCAAGTTAAAATCACCCCAAAAACAGGGGACCCTGAGCCGGTCTTACCCCCTTCCTCGTCCTGATGGACCAGCTGCTTTTAAGAAGCTCAAGGAGCGACAAGCGGCGGTGAGCTCTCTCCTGATATATGCCCTTACGTGACTGACTTGCTGTTTTTCCAATATAGGAAGCTGTGGCCAACATACGCGCCGGACTGTTGGAAGACCTCGTGAACCCTATCCATAATGCGCCCCCATGGCTACAGATCCTCTCCCATTTATCGGATCCATCTTCATCAAGATCTGAATCCAATTTCCCTCGAAACAAAACCATCACAATCTTTGAACATCACATTCGTCCGCCACAGTATAGTTGGAGTGGCCTATTAGATAGGAATGCATATCCCAAGCTAGATCGGGTCCGCTCTTATGAAAAGAACGAAATAACCACTTGCCGATTCGTCCCGTATCTTGAAACGCATAACAAGAATACACCAGCGGATAAACTGAAGGAATTGGATGAAAGCTCGGGCGGTGATGGTTACGAAATATGTTTGACTGATCGTATATGCCCTGACGGTGAGCAATCAGTGTTAAGGAAGAAAATAAACCAAGCAGGCGATGTTTTGCTTTGTTGCTGATCGTCAAAGACCACCCCATACACAGTGCTTCGTCAAAACTTTTATGAATTGGTCGAAGCTCTTGAGCTGCCATCAAATGAAAGTCTATTAGGGATTATGGGCGCACTACCGCCCAGTCGGATAGCTAAGCCACCCTCAAACGACCGACTGATCCAACTTCTGGCCTCCAAAATTAGCAGCCAGAATGGAGGTGAATTTGCTTTGCTCTATGACCGCTACTCCCGTGCTTGGACCCACTTGAGAAGAAGTGGTCGTCTTGTCCGCACGCCCATTCCGCTACGCGTCATTTCCTCTGGATTCTCGATTGCTGAAATCATAGATAGGTATGTGAATTACTGTGAAGTGTAAATAAATAAACAAACTTAGCCCAGATCATTTATGCAAGTGATGTTTTCATAGCTTCCGCTTGACCTTACCTGCAAATAAGCGAATTTATATGGAAGACTCAACATCTGATTCGTCACATCGGGATATACTGTGTGATATCTGTCAGCAGTTCTACTGCGAGGGTCATTGTGAGTTTTCATAACAAAAAGTTGATCATTTCAACCTGTTCCTCACTTGTTAAAATGTCCGTCATACGTATATTTTCCCGTAATGTTGCTAGATGACCGGCCCGTGCCAGGCAAATCAGCATGTCTTCTTGAGCATCAATCACCACCTAACAAGTATCTAGATGCTTTACCAGTCAATACTGGCGGGTGAGAAGTTTCCCAAACTACTGATTTGTAAAATGATTACTCAAGATCAGCTGAATTTTTTACAATACAGCTACGTCCCCTGTTTACATTCCGGTGAATGCTTTGAAAATAAGGAGTGTGAGTGCTATAACTTGAAGACTTACTGCGACCGATTCTGCCAATGCCCTAAGAGTTGTGAGTCATTTTTCACTTTGGTTTGACTTTTATTCTCGTGTATTGAATAGCTCTCAGTAACTCAGCTGCTCATCTTTCACTCAGGCCCACGAAGATACAAAGGCTGTCGTTGCAGTAGAATGTGTGACGACAACTGTGAATGTGTCAAGCGAAATCGAGAATGTGATCCATTAGTGTGCAAATGCTCAGGATGTCGTCGAAGCGCATCATGCAGTAACGTTTTGGCGGCTCAAAAGAAGAAGGTATGCACCACAGCAAGTCCCCATATTCGTTTTGATAGATGGATGTTTTTGTTAAAAGAGAGGCTGAACACAAACGACTGCGGCTGTTTTAGCGAACTTTTGTTGCACCGAGTAAGATTTCTGGATTTGGTTTGTATGCAGGAGAACCGATTTCAAATGGAGATTATTTGGGAGAGTATACTGGAGTTTTACTCCGTTCCGATGAACTGGCAAAGCAAGCGTAAGAAAATCATTCGGCCTTTTGACTGGTTGATCATTTGAAGTGTTTATTGACATCCCACGAAATGAACTCTTCCTTAGCCAATTAACCAGTCTTTGTAAGAGTGTGAGTAATTTGTCCCCAGAACATTACATATATCTATATGGATTTTGTGAACGACTAATCACTTCGAGTTTTGTAGAGCTACCTTTTTGATTTGAATGAGCTGGATACAATTGATAGTGGCAAGTTTGGTAACCGGACTCGATTCATCAATGAGCCGCCAGAAAACAAGAAACATAATGCCACCCCATCTGGTCAGTCTTTTTTAGGTTAGAAATAGAGACACAAGAAATAATGACATGACAAAGATGTTGATGCTTTACCCTATCTTTTTTGTTTTGTTTTGGACATTTAAATATTTAATTGTTTTTGAAATTTTCCAGTCTGGTATGTAGCTGGAGCACAAGTGATAAGGATCTTTGCAACCAAGAGGATCCAAGTTGGAGAAGAGATTACATTTAATTATGGGGGGACATATCATGCACGAGATTGGACATGACGCTCAAACCCAGCCAGCCCACCCAGTGAACAAAGCATTGAACCCTGCTTCTCACAACTGATCTTCAAAACATTCTTCCCCCGGATTTTTTTTGTCTTCCTTAGCTGTACGTAGTGCTCATACCCAAACTCCGGAAGCATCCATTGCTACATCTTCCCTTTCAGATCAAATCTTTCAGCAATACCTAAACCAAAATGGCATGATTGTATAGTCTACAGATCTTGGAAACTCCATGGACGATAAAGCTTGCAACTCATTTGAGTTGGAGGGAAGTAGTGTCCAAGAAGCGCGATGAGATTGCTGGCAATTGTTGCAGGATGTCAGGATGAAAGTTGGCCGTTTTCGGCTGCGAGATGGGCTGGGATGTGTTCACAGATTGCAGGCCTACCTCTGGGTGGATTGGTCGGACAAGGAGGAAAACAGCGCGAATATTGGGTCGTCTCGGTCCCGAACCAGTCACCCATGTAAATATGTACAAAGCTCAACAGGCCGGAAATAAATCAGCACAAGACTTACTCTCGGATAACAAACCCAGGCTCTCCCAGAAAAGTGAAAAGGATGCCAAAGTTTTCAAAATAATATAATTTGATTGGGCATTTAGAATGAGGCGAAACCGAAGATTTATGTATCTGATGCAGCAATATTATATATCTGAGATAAAAATTAATCAAATAATAGTAATAATGAATATTTTATTCTGTTGCTTGCTGATTGATTTGGACACGTTTGTCTATATGAACGCTTTAGTGACACTGCACACAACAGAAAACAAACTATGATGCGATGATTCTCTTTTAACGTTGTCGATGTGAGGAAAATGTAGATTTTTAGGGTTTGAGTCCATGAGGGTCTTTGTCGACCAACGCACGATTGATCGCCGCGTCTTTCTCGACCTTTTTCTTCATCTCGCGCACCTGCTCTTCTCTAGCCTTCAAGCTAGCCATCTGTTTCTCGCGCTTCGGGTCCTCGATAGCCTCACTTACCGTCCCATTTTGCGAGCCCTTTTGTGATTTGGTTGGAGATGGTGCCTCTTCTTCCGCCTTCTTCTTCGTCTCATCTTCTCCATCGTTCTTCCGCTGCTCCTCGTCGGCCTTGTTGCTTCGATCCTCGACCCACTTCTTCCACATCGCTTCTTTGGAAGAGTTACTAGCAAGCGCTACGAACCTCGGATCATGCTTAACTCGCTCTTTGAAATCTTTATACTCTTCTTCAGCTGCACCAGCAGCAGGAGCAGCCTTTTCGGCCAATAACCCTCGGAAATCTGCTTCGGCTTTTGCCAATTGTTGTCGCTTTTGTTCGCCTAATTCTTTCAACCAACTCTTGAAAGCCTTCTCGCGCTCTCGATCATCTCGCCCGAAGTTCCTAAACCGCGAATCTTTCTTGTGTTTGCTTTTGAAATCTTCCCATAACGTCCTAGTCGATGTCACGACTTCCATCAACAACGATCTATATGCACGGGGTGGCTTCAATTATCGAAAAAAAAACCTGTTAGTTAAGACGATCCCCCCGATGAGGTCAACTTTATTCAACGCGTCTTACATCAACTTTGGGAACAGCCGCCATCGCAGCCCTTTGTTGCCGAATTTTCTCTTTACAAAACTCGTCAAACAAGTCGCGACGTTCTTTCATAGAGGGAAGAGCTGGATTTAATTTTTGTAGGGATGCATTAGCTGGAGTGACTGTATATTTTGTGAAGGAAAGCGGAAAGTTTGTGGATGATAACTGACCTAAATAGCGTGGATCTGTTACAAATTTAGGCAGTTCATTGTCCCATGGGGCCATAGGATCGATAGATTTTTCGAGTAACATCGCCTAGAGGAAAGAGAAATCGATGAGCGATGAGAAAATGTTGCTTTTTAAGAGAGGAACTTACTTTGAAAGTGGCCTTGAGTTCTTCCAATGAGAGACCAGCGGGAGGCGGAGGATTTTTAGGGATAGCAGCAGGGGGTAGATGGTTGGGCTGACAAGGGATGGTAGAAGTGGGGGACATTTGTGCGGCCTCTTGGGCCATTTCCTCGGCGATCTGGCGCTGCCAGTCTTCATCATCGGCCGCCGAGTCCAGCTTGGCGACCTTAGTCTTGCGATCAGTGTCCGAGCCACCGGGAGGGTTCGCGCGAGTCTTGTTGGCCGAGGCGGGGTCATGTGGAGGCTCTTCGTTACGGCGCTTGAGGCCTCGGAGCTCGGCTTCTGCCTCCACCTCCGCCCGCACTTTCTGCACCTCCAGCTCGATCATCCGTCGCTGCTCAGCCTCGTGGATCCGCTTATCTTCTTCGGCCTTCAGCCGGACTCGCTCGAGCTCAGCCAACCTGGTCTCTTCCGCTTTTCGGGCCTCAGCTTCTTCGTAGATCTTGAGCTGCTCCTTGATCTCTTCCGGCACCGTCCAGCTAGATGTCTTGTTCTCCACATTGGTGTAGAACACATTCCCCGCCGTCGTCGTCACTTTCATCCACGCGGTTTCCGGGATCGGCTCCTTGGTCTTCGGCTTCTCCTTCTTCTTGTTGCCCGCCGTGCTCGATTTCTTCTGCCCGCCTCCTGATCCAGTGGATCCGCCGGCGGCTACGTTCGGGTCTATTTCCTTTGGGGCCAGGACTGGGATCGATGGTCGAACATATGTTGATTCCCCAGACTCTGCATGGTAGTAGTAGAATTGTCCGGTTGGTGCTAGCATTTTGGGACAAGGAATATCTCTGTCGATCAGCAGGCCTAATTTTTTCCAGAGCATGGGCTACATATACTGCCTCGAGAGCTCGATGACCCACCTCTGTGCTCAGTCCAACCTGGCGGTAGCGGGGCGGCGGTATAGATCGGGACGCTAAAGGAGCGGAGATAAACCGTCAGTTTGGGTCGATTGGATTGATAAGTCGTTTGTGAGTAGGCCGACCTTACTTCAGCTGGCGCGGGTGAGGCCATGTTAGTGCGAAGATGCTGTGGTGAGCTGGGCGGTGGTGGTTGAGGGTGGGTGTGGTGGGCGTGGGCACCAGGAATCCAGGATGGCGACCGCGGATGGTTTTTTCAGGCCACCCACTCCAAAACACCCATCGATCTTCCCTCCATCCTCAATCCTCCCATCCACTCCAAGAAACCGAATCAATTTCCTGCCACAGTGCAAACTCAAACCGAGCCCACCGGCAGTTCTCATCCTGCAGGAAAGGAGATCGTTCTGCAGAAATATCCGCTGACATCGACATATCCGTCCCTATCCGGAGGTCTGCGAGCCTGGGATGTCAGATATCTGGTGTGATCCGGGTCCTTCACCAGATGTCCCGGATCGTCTACCGGATATCCCGTACGGGATACTGTTGAAGTGGGCCAGCCACTGCTAGCGACTTTTCGGAGCCCAGACGGACGAAGGACGCCATAGTTTCATAGCGGCTTGAAGGATGGTCCGGCTGATCACCCACAACTTGCTCGCATGCAACGCCAAGACGTGCTCGGCCCCGACGAACTTCCCGCTCCGGTTCGAGCAGGTCCAACGGGTGGAGATCAAAGAGGCCGAGCTCAACAAGGAGTTCATCAAGGGCTTCCTCAACAAGCTCGACTTTGAAGCCCTTCTCTACGCCTCTCGAGCCGTTCAGTATTTCGCTCTCGTTCAACTTCATTTCTCTTTAGACATGTCCAACGGCTTATTATTTCTGTTCGTGCTTTTGTTCAGCTCGGTGATGCCGCTCTCCCCGACTCGTTCCCACTAGAGTCGCTCCAAAACCCAGACGAGATCCCGGACGAAATGTATGCGGCTCTACATCACGCATTGCTTGAGGTAATAGCATCCAATCTATCCATGTAATTTCGAATGGCAGGGTGGGTCAACGCGTGGTCGCCCATTCGCAGCTGATTCCATTTTTCAAAACCACCGTGCCCGGTGTATCCAACGCGCGAATCTAGATCCATGTCCAAGAGGGCAACATGTTATGCCCATCATGTGGACACATCTTTGTCATCAAGGACGGGATACCAAACATGGTGTGTGCTAGAACACTGCTGCCTTTCCGGTCTATCGACCCAATGGTTTGTAGACATTGTGTGTGACTGACTGATTTCTCCTTTTGGATCCTCCGATGTTTCTAGCTGTTGGCAGAGCACGAAATCAAGACCTAGAAACCTTCACCTCCTTCATTTTGCCTTCCGACATGTGCACCCAAGTCCGCCCCTGATCCGAGAGGCTTATGACACACATGTACGCTAAGGATGGATACTACTCGCATCCAAGTGTCCTTAGTACAGTGGTTAGTACACATCATGAGCTGGATGTAAGAGATGCGGGTTCAACTCCCACAGGACACAAATCATGTTGTCTACCATGTCAAGACTCGGGTCCCGTCCCCGAGCACAGGAAGCGTAAGGAACTCAACCCCTAACCCTGCAAGGGCGATCGGTGTCCGCGCGACCCTCAGGCGCATGCACATGCATGTTGCTCCCAGGCAGATGGGTTAAGCCAATGCCAATCCTCTGCTCAGCACTCAGCTGAGTCAGCAACTGACAAAGTGCCCAAGCAATACAAGCAAACTCACCTGCAAGCAAGGCAAGCATAATGCTGTGTTGTCCCAGCTAGGTCAAGCAATGCCAACTGGATACATTCATCTGATGCAGCATCTTGTCACCAATGCCCTAGACTGTATTGGTCCCAGCCTCAGTGACAGGATAACCAACCCTATATCAGGGGTATGTCTATCACTGCAGGGCAACCCAGCAACTCAAGTTGACTGTGAGAAAGATACAGCAGACATCAGCTCTGGAAGTCTAGCAAGTCAAATGGACCATTGTTAAGCTAGCTATTTGATCATATGTAAGACCAGCTTTCATGTAAGGGAGGTCCCAGCACTGAATAGAAATATCAGTTGCCTCCAGCAGATGATTTTGTCTCAATCACCTGCAAGTGGTTGCAGCTGTACTGCAGCCCGTTTTCAATCTTTTCTTTATCTCACTTGTATACCAGAGCTGATCAGATCCACTCTTAGGTACTTTTGTTTTTGTTTTTCTATTTCATTTCATTCTCAGCTCCTGAATATGTCAGAGCAATCTTTATAACATAAGAAATAAACTCTTAGTTCTGCAGAACTTCTCAACACAGATAAATCCAGGTTGTGATGTTGTGTGTTCTAGCATCCAAGTCTGGTTCATTGTTTGGCTCCCAGGGTGCCATGTCTATGGTAGTGTTCTTGTGTATGGTCCCAAGGAGTCCACTACTGGTGGCAGTATGTCTAACAACACAAACAATGTGATGTGTAGCTGCTCCCTGAAGAGACTACTGCCAGTGCTGGACTCCTGGGTACAATACACAATAACCCGGATAGACATGGCATCCTGGGAGCCCAACAATGTGTCAGACTTGGATACTACATACCCAAAATCAACTAAACAAAGTACTTTTTTGATCCGATGGTCTTGGGTCCCACTAGCCAAAGGAACTTTCAATTCTCCCATGTCCTTCTGATCCCCCAACAACCCACAGGAGCACTAGTTTTATTTATGAAGTAGACACCCCAGTCCGGGCCAATACAGTGTGTAGCACTGAGATAGTCTTTGAGCAAACATCTCTTAGATAAGCAACTTCCAAGCAACAAAGTTGCCTCTTTTTGCTTTCTAGTTGCAAGTCAACAGTGGCTGGCACCAGAGGGTCAATATATTGACTCCAAAAAACCAGCCTTGCCATATTTTTTGGTGTTGGCTGCCAGTAGCCAAATGATATCCATGTTCACCAGGAAAAAATAATGATCACTTGTCTGCAAGTGACATAAAAAAGTACAAAGGCCCCTTTCTACTTTGCTATGTCACTTGTTGGCAAGTGATCATTCTTTTTTCCTGGTGGTTGTGGCTATATCCAGCACCAAACAGAGGCAAAATTCCCAGTTTTACACAAACTTTCAGATTGAATTGATGAAGTTTGCAAGTTAGAAATAGCACCAGGTACACCTTTGCGGGTACCTGGTGTCTTTCAGCAGGTACCTGATAGACTTCAACAGGTAACTGTTGGTGGATACAGGTGCAAGTGCAGCTGTCCACCCTTTGTTGAAATGGGTACCCGCCATATACCCGCCCAGATTGCCACAAGGGGAATAGGTACTCCTCTCAATGACCAGAACAGCTCAGCCATTGAGGGGAGAAGGTACTCCTCTTGATGACCAGAACACTTGCATTGGTTCCCAGGATTTGAGATGGCCAAAGCCTGCAGGTGCCTGCTGGGCAGCCCACGGCCACCTGCACCGTTTGCTGACTTGAATGGGCCGGGCCAATGTTGAAAAAATCTGCAAAAGCAGTGTCTGTGTCTGGCCCAAACCCGCTTGGGTTTGGGTGGCCTCCTGGACACCCGGCCCGGTCGGCATCCTTATTCAAAACAGAGCTTTAGAATGAAATTCATCCTTCATACGTGCTCATTTCTATTCAACAAGTGGTAAGATTGAACCTGGGGTGTTCACTGCAAAAAAAACTTGGTCAACTGCTTGCAGTTGACATGCAGGATACTCAAGCCAAGCTACCAATGTAACTCCACCTGAATGCACAAGTGCCTTTGTTGGCACAGTCACTGTGCAAGGTGCACAGTGACTGTGCATTGAAGCTTTGGTTGAGTCAAACCTTGGGTAAGGCTGGTGTAACACCACAAGCTTCCTCAGAGTTGCCACATGTCAACTGCTCACAGTTGACACAGTTTTTTTTGCAGTGGTTGTGTAAATGGAAACTAAAGAAGAGGAATGAAGCTAAGATGAAGGGAAATGATAAATCGGGGGTGGGGAAACCATGATGTACCAGGGGGCCATCATATACATATGCTAGCAGTAGAAGAATGTGAAATCCATATCTTATTATCTGTGAGAGGCCTTTGCTGCCACCAAAAGTGGTACACACCAGCAAGTACCCACAACAAGTGCCCAGGTACCTGCAAGCTTCTGCCCTGGCAGGCGCCAGGTGCAGGTGTGGGTGCTTAAAATCTGAATTTTTTTCAGGCAGGTACCTGGGTGCAAGGGGCCTTCTTTAGGGTGTGCACACCTTTTTGTGGTGAACACTGTTCACCAGAGTCTCATTTCAGGCATGTAAATTGTAATCAGCATCTATTCTAATTTTACTTTCTCTCCACCCTGATTTCTCCTTCCCTTTCTTGTTGTTGTTCCTTTTATTTATCTTCCATTTGTACAGAAGACCCTGCTTGATCTTACCATTTTCATAATAAAATGCCACTGTCATTCCTGTAGTGACTGACCCTGCGCTGAGCCTGTGCCTCCTCAAAGAAACACAGTCCCTGTCAAAGCTAAAAAATTGCTCCACATCAACAGCGGTTGCTGTTGAAGATGCAGGTCAATTAGTATGAAAAAATTTATGTAAAGAATCTAGATAATAAGATTGCACCTGGACAGCTCAGCACATCAAGTTCCATCTGGAGCAGCCCTCTGTGAGTATTACCGGTGCTTCATTGTTGCTTTCACCATTTGAGGGGATTGACCAGTGTGGTGGTTTATATAGGCAAGCGGTGTAGAATGTCCACTGACCGCAGTGTGGGCGGCTGAGCAAATGCTCAGTCTAAATATCCAAACAAATGATAAGCAGGTGTGCTTATGCATTAAGCAGGTGTGCTTATGCATTAAGCAGGTGTGCTTATGCATTAAGCAGGTGTGCTTATGCATTAAGCAGGTGTGCTTATGCATTTTTATATGTAGACTGAGGAAACCTTGAAGGTACCACTTACAAAAGCATGTGGAAAGTTGGCAAACCAGAAAAGCTGCAGGACCAGGGACTCAACACAGGTGCAAGTGAACCAAGGTTTGAGCCACTTTTTGGACATGAGGAATTAGCAGATTGGCTGGAGTAGGAATGTGGCGGGACTTCCAAGTGGACTGAATAGTGCAGATAGGCACCAGGTGAACTGGGGCAGCGGAAGCGGACAAAGTTGGGGAAAAAGCACCAGGTAGAGACTGGGGCCAAAGGCTAGTCAGAGGGTGCAGGAGAGTTACTAGGCTGGAAGGTGATTCATGCAGAGTTATGGCAAGTGCAGGGAGATGAAGGATGTGGGCAACATTGGCTGGGAGCAGGGTTATGCGGGGGAATGAGTGGAGGAAAAGGACTTTTGGGGCAGCTTTTATCTCACTCATTGGGATGAATTCTATTCATTCTACATACTACTCAGATTAAAGATCATTGTAGTTAGTATTATTCTTACTCTAACATTTGCATATCACTACATTGCAGAGAGTTTTTACCACCCAAATTTTGCTTGCTTGCAGAGTTTTACTGTGAGGACTTGGAGCTGTTGGACCTTACGTAGACTAGGCGGATCAGATCAGGCTCATTGCAAAGTGCTGAAGAGATATGTGTGTTGCAGAAGCTCAGCGCTGGTAACCATTCAAACCTGGAAGCTATCTAGAAAAGAGGCGGAGTGCCTTATCTTATCAGGCAACACACTTTTATCTTGACACCAGCCTTCCTTCTTTGGTCAGCGCCAACCCTCTGGAGAGCTAAATTTGAAGAGGATCAGTGAGGCTGGTTCCTCCGCAGGCTTTGGAAGCCTTGATCAACCCCGCAAGGACACCTGTTGTGGGCTAGTGTATATCATGTTAGCTTGAATGTACAAAAAACATGAAATAACTTGGAAAAATTACCTGGGAAACCTGTTGATTGGGTGGGTGGCTTGTTGTGAGCCTGAGTCTCTATAGTGACAGCAGGACACAAGGAAATGGGTGGGAAATATTTGGATCTCTTGAGATAAAAAAATTACAAATATTAGAGAGAGAGAAAGAGAGAAAGAGAAGATCTTAGAGAGGATAATCTGAGTTTCAATGATATTCTGGTGGGTACTAACTTCCACTGGCAATGCTACCTCCTTAAGGGAGTGCTGCCAAGCTGTGCTAGAGAGTGCAACAGCCTCTTCTCACCAAGGAAATGTGGAAGGACTCTGAATTAGACAAGTCTAATCAGCCACAATTTTTTAGACTTCTCTCTGGATAGTCAAGGTTTTTTAAAGGAAAAACTATGTGGTTTGTTTCTTACAAAAACAACAGAAAAAGAAGGATGTGTAGCAGCAGAATCCTTTGGTTATGAGGTCAAGATATATGAAGACATGTGATCAAAGAAGAGCAAAAGACAGCAGGGAGAGAGAGCAGTCAAAGAGACACAGAGGTGTACCTATGAGATAATCAAGGTTCAGTGAAAGAGTGATAGTACTGTCAATATCCTAGGTGCCTGTGATGTTAGGTTTCCTGGGAGCGTGGTATTAGAGATGGCACATGGCACCTGCCGGCGGGTACCTGCCACACTTCAGCACATAATTTTATGGGCTTTCAGGAGCCAATGGCGGGTGCCAGGGGTTCCATTTTAGTAAAAATACATGCAGAGAGCTGCACACACAAAATGGGTACCTGCAAGCACATATAATTATGTGCTGAAGTGTGGCGGGTGCCAAGTGCCATCTTTATGTGGTATCTTCTTTTGTGGTGATCCTGGGTTATCTGGGGGTGTGGTTCTGGTTGTCTGAAGTCTGTGTATCCTCCAGCTGCATGGGGGATCCTGAGTTCAAAAATTTTCAAGGTTGGCTGACATAATCACACATGTACATGTGGTTGGAGTGCTCTGTTGCGCCTACAAGGTACTGCTGCGTGTGCACATCACAAACAAGGAAATCTATGAAGGAGTTGAGCTATTGGAAAGTGGCCAGTGGAAAATAGGGTTGAAATTGCATGAGAAAACATAATCTGAATTCAAAACAATTTTAAACCTTGATGGTAAAAATATATAAGAGAGTAGAGGTAGAAATCTCCTACAGAGATTTGACACTTTCTGGTATTTTTTTGCAGCATTTCCCCCTTCCCAGGTACCAATGTGAGCCTGAAGCTCCGGAGCTGGGTGAGGGGGCAAGCTCAAAAGAGAAAGTGACATCCTGGCTATTTATACCTGTTTGTTTAGCACTCATGTGTTCTTGCATCCGTGTGAAGACCCGCCGGTCTTCCCTTTCTTGGCACAGCACTTTATACCCTTCTGCCCACTCTTGAGCTCTCATCTTATCCTTAGCCGCTCTGTTGAGTATGCTTATATTCATTATAGTGTATGCTTCAACCATAACACAAAACAATCTTGTATATAGTCTAGACAAGATTGCTTCTGGAGTTTTCTCTCTTAGTGAATCAGAACATTATTTTTCTCACTCCCAAGTGTCACAAGACTTTCAGTCTGTGAAATTCAGGTTCCTCATCCCTGTCCAGCTCAACAGGTTATGAGACCCATCCGCTCACCCTGCTTGCGATTCGATTTTTGTTACACTCGATTGATCTCCAACCGAACTCACATCAACTCAATCTCGCTCGATCCTCAAACAATGCCTGCTAGAACTACCCAAAACCCCTCGGCCCTTATTGGAAACGTCCTGGTCCTCGACGGGAACTCAGTCGGATTCCCAGCTTGGCGCACTCGGCTCGAAGAACTGTTTGCAATCCAGGGGGTGCACGACATTGTCACCGGCAGGCTCCTTCGCCCGGAAACCGACTGCAAAGACAAGGAACCCAGGCCATTAACTCAAGGATCTCAGCGTCTCTACTACGCCAAAGAGTTAGCTATGGACTGGGATACCTTGTCGGACATAGCTCGTGCAACGTTGAAGATGACGCTTTTGATTGACTTGGCAATTCGCTACAAGGACACCAAGCCGGTCAGTGTTCTCTTCAAGACCATATGCGACGCATACGAGAAAAACACCCGGGCAAGGAGGATGATGTTGCAGGATGCCTTCTGGTGCGCCCGACACGACCCCAACAAGCCGATTGCAACTTGGATTGCTCACATCCGTAACACGGCTTCGGATCTCAAGTCGGTTAAGCTAGCACCCGCCGATCAACAAATCTGTGATTGCCTCCTTCGTGGACTAGACAAAACCTGGAAGCCAATTCGGGACCACCTTGTTTATTCTCCCAATGAGATGTCACTCGACGACGCGATTGGCGCGCTTGAGGCCCATGAGGTGTCCATGCAGGTCTCGTTTGATCACACTCCAGAAGCGTTTGCGTCTCCGGTGGTTGCAAGGAAGAAGAAGCCCGGGTGCTGGGCCTGCAGGGAGATTGGGCACCATTTGTCAGCCTGTCCCAATCCTCCGGCCAAGAACAAAGGGAAAGCTCGATTCGAAACTCGGGCTGGCGTGGTATCAACGGTACGACTCGGCGGCGGTGGTCAAAGCGAAAACGAAGAAGATGAAGAAGAGGAGGACGACTTCGACAGAGAAATCAATGTCATTTGGGGATGAACCTGAAGTAGAAGAACAACTTTATTTCGTAGGAAGGGCAACACCGGCACAACCTGATAGTTAATTCCTCAATGGCGTTTTAGAGTATATTTGTTATAATGACAATTCCCTGTTCTTTAGCGTCATCGGATCTCTAACTTGATTACAAATTTTCACTTTCTGTTCCCCATCATAAATACAGTCTACTAGTCACTTTAAGTAGTTTAAGTATTTCTTTAAATCAGTTCTGGTTTTCAGCAAGGGGGTGTGTTGAGTATGCTTATATTCATTATAGTGTATGCTTCAACCATAACACAAAACAATCTTGTATATAGTCTAGACAAGATTGCTTCTGGAGTTTTCTCTCTTAGTGAATCAGAACATTATTTTTCTCACTCCCAAGTGTCACAAGACTTTCAGTCTGTGAACTTCAGGTTCCTCATCCCTGTCCAGCTCAACACGCTCTTGGCTATTCTCTTGTATTCTCTATTTGGCCCAATGTCTGTAACTCTCACAGTTCACAAAAACAAACTGAGTCCTGTCCACACATCTTCCAGGTTTCTTCCAAAAGCGCAGTGACATCCGTTTTCAGCTCCAAAAAAACTGACCCGTCCACTTCTCCTCTTCAACAGTGCCTTTTTTGTCCTGATTGTCACACACAAACCAGGTTCGCCTAAGGAAAAGCATTTCTACTCTAAGTACAACTGGGCCCTGGATCTAGGGTTGAAAGTGGGTTGGGTCAACGCGCTGGGTACCCAACCCGTGTTGGGTCTGGGTTGGCTTTTGTCTCAAAAACTAGTTTTTGACCCGACCTGTCACAGACCTGCTAGATTTTTGGGTTGGGTTTGGGCAGTGTATTTTCTAATTGGGTCGGCCTGCAACCCAAATACAATGCCTCCAACAGTAAATTTGGGTGTTTTTGGCGCCTACTAGGTCGAGTCAACCCAAGGCCTGTCGGGTCAGAAACCAACCCAACCCAAAACAGTAAGATGCTGGGTCGGGTTCAGGCAGCATATTTTCAAAACTGACCCAACCCAACCCAACCCGCACTAAATTCCGGGTTGGGTTTGGGCACTGTTTTCCAACCCAAAACTGACCCGGTTTCATCCCTACCTGGAGCAAGGAAAAACCAAACAAACTCAATACAAACTTTGACTCACAGCTGATTCAAGCTCTTACCCAATCCGGCTCTTTGCATATCTTGGCACCACTGAAGCGTATTTAGGATCCAAAGTCCTGCCAGATGATCCAAAATAAACAGATATTGGGAGGCCATATGCAAAATGCGAGGTAAAACAGGAAATGTATGTCTGCTGAGGCCACCGCAATGAGCAGCAAGCTCTCAAAAGTGACCTGCCAGCCTGCAGAATCAAAGGCTAAGATTTTCTCATACTCAGGTGGAGTTGCTGCAAGCAGCACATGACTTTGATTGAAATTTTTCTTGCTTCAAGATTCTTGCAAGGTTTACCAGCTGTTCTTCCTGTTCCATCTGAGTTCTGCTGAAATCTGCCTCCAAAAAGTTGGCGCTTACCTCAATCTGTTTTACCGCTGTGGTCTCATAAATGTTTTGATCAGATGTATCTGCTTATCTGGTCGAGAAAGTTGTCTCACTGATGACATGTCCAACCTCAACTAGCCCTTACTCCGGATAGAAAGCCGGCTCAGACGGGCTGTCCATACTGGTGACCAGACCTGACCAGGTTATGTCAGAAGACCTCATGTTGCAACTGATGTAGAACTGGCAGGCCTATCTGAAAATGTCAGGTTTTTTCCTTCTTTCCTTGTGGTTTTTCAAGACATAGTTGAAACCAAACGTTTTGGGATTTTGGAGTTCCAGGATCAACCAGCACACCAACCGCGACTCGGAGACGCATATGAAGAAGCGCTGTACAGATCTGAGAGCAGCAATGAGGATGATGGTGAGCAGGCTGGCGGGCCTCGCCAAGAAGCCACACCAAGCAAATGGACAAGAAGAACAAGAGGAAAAGGGATGTTGGTGCGCTTGATAACCAGATGTTGGATGATGATAAGGATCAGATCATGGATGTTCTTGACGGCGGCCAGATGGCCAATCAAACCTCTGAATCTGCATGGAAACAGTTGGTAAAAGGGCTTTTTGCAGCCGGGCAACCTATGGCTGGCCCCCCAACCCAGGCTGGACCAGAGGGCATGAAAATTTTAATTCAGGAGACAGTTTGTTGGTGATTCTCGTGGACAGTAAGTTATTGTTGAGGATTTGAATCTGATTGGTTGTCCAAAGCCACCAGCGTTGCTAGCACTTTTGTGTCAGAAACCAAAATGTAAGTTGTGCACTATGGGATTTGAACCCATCTCAAACTTCATGAGTGATGCTTTTTACTAACTAAGCTAAGTGCGCTGTTGCATCTGGTGCTCAATTCACTGTACGGTTACTAAAGTTTATGCATTTTACATATATCCTGGGATCAAGTCTTACATGTGTTTACATTGCTTGTCCTGTTACCAGGGTCAAGCTCAGTTGTCTTTGGGTGACAGGCTGCACAAGAGCAGAATTAATTATAACATTTTGACAGCAGTTGGCCCGCTGCGCTTTTTGAATTATTTTAAGAGCAAAAATCTCTTCAATTTCAGTAGCGGTCTTTGGTTGCACTCAGAGCTGAAATGGTGAAAACCCGCTGCGCTGGGTGCTGAAAAGCGGTATCTCTGGCTGAAATAGCAATATTCTGTTGTTCAATGCAATGAGCACTGAAACAATGGAAAAATGTGGCGTGCTGAGCGCTGAAAATCCTCAAATTCTGCTGAGAAAGCTGGGTTGGAACAAAATCTAGGATCAAATGGTTCTTTTCTTGTAGTCTGTGGTTGGAATGACAAAAAAAACTGTGCCCCAAAACCACTATTTCAAGCAACTAGCAAATCAGCACAAATGGGCGCAGCATTGTGCGGTTCTGTTAACACTTCTCACACCAAAAAGCCGCAAAAAGTGAAGAAAAGTGCCGCCGACCTTTGACCGCTGCAGCTATACTAGCACAAGTTTTTGCATCATTTGTTGCAATGATAATTGAAAACAAGTTGATTGTTTCTCAAGCAAGTGTGAGATCTGGGATTTCATGGGGTTCCTGTGCAAGTTTGTTTTCCGCGGCGCAGCCGCAATTTCCCTAGTAATGATAAAGGCAGCTTCTGTCTGGTATCTCCACTACCTAATATCCACCAAGGATCTCTGACTCCACTTGGGTGCCTCACTGACATGTGCTAGTTTCTCTGACTCCCAAATTTTACTACAAGCACGCCAAGACACCCTGGCCAATTGCCCAAAGTCCAGCTTGGAATGAGAATTACCTACCTCCCAGCAGGCTGGACTTTGCCAAGAGGAATACATACCTCCTGGCGGGCTGGAATTTGAAAATCTCACAGAGATGAATACAACCTCCAGGCAAGCTGGAGTTTAATCAGCTTGCCAAGAGGAATACATACCTCTTGGCAAGCTAAATTTGTAGAGATGGCCCCTGTGAACCCAGGTACCTGTTTGGATGTGGGTACCCGCCAGCAGCGGTGGGTAGTTACGATACGCTACAATAACCGCCGTTATCTGCGTAGCGTAACGCTTGCCGTTACTGCGCTCAGGCGTTAGCGCTACTAGTAACAACTAGTTGTAACCCCGGGCCCGTATCGTAACGGGCCTGATTTTTCTGGTGCATTACTTGCGTTACTAGTAGCGTAACGCGTTAACCATTGGTTAACGAGATAAAGAGGGGCAAATGGCCCCCTCTGGATCATATGCAGTCCAATATCTGCCCCTCCGTGCAGGCAGATATCGTAACGGATGTTAAATGCCATACATCCTGGGTGTGCAATATCGTAATGCACTTCCGTTACGGTTAACAGTAGCAGTAACAAGAGAAAAACTGTTACGATATCGGTACGTTACCAATAACCGTACCGTAACTACCCACCATTGCCGCCAGCTTTTTTGCCAAAAGTTTGACACCTGCACCTGCACCCGCACCGCCTGGGGCAGTCAGAGGGGGTACCTGCAGGTACCCGCCCCTCAAAATTGACCGGCTTCCAGTCAAAGAGGTTGCAAAACCTCTTCGACTGGAAGGAATCCTTCCGCTTGAAGAGGTTTTGTAACCTCTTTGACCGCAAGGCCTTCAAAGAGGTTTTGTAACCTCTTTGACTGGAAGGCCTTCGAAGAGGTTACAAAACCTCTTTGACTGGAAGGCCTTCAAAGAGGTTTTGTAACCTCTTTGACTGGAAGGCCTTCGAAGAGGTTACAAAACCTCTTTGACTGGAAGGCCTTTGAAGAGTTTACAAAACCTCTTTGACTGGAAAGGCCTTCCAGTCAAAGAGGTTCTGTAATCCCTTTGACCGGAAGGATTCCTTCCAGTAAAAGAGGTTGTAACCTCTTCAACTGGAAGGCCTTCCTTCCGGTCAAAGAGGTTTTGTAACCTCTTCAACTGGAAGGCCTTCCTTCAGGTCAAAGAGGTTTTGTAACCTCTTCAACTGGAAGGAATCCCTCTGGTCAAAGAGGTTTTGTAACCTCTTCAACTGGAAGGCCTTCCGGTCAAAGGGGTTACAGAACCTCTTCAACAGGAAGGAAGGCCTTCCCAGTCCTTCTGGTTGTTGTGGCAGCTGCCACCTGCCCAAACAAGAGAGGGTACCCGCTAGAATACCCGGGTAGCCGCTTGATTTCTCCCAGAAATCCAGCATCCACACCCAAACACGCACACGCTGGCGGGTACCTGCCAACCATGGACAGGTACCCGCCAGCGGATAGCATGTACCCACAATGGGTTTGTCGGGGCCATCTCTATAAATTTGTAAACCAGCTTGCCAAGGGTATTCTTCCCGGCAAGCTGGTCAAATCCCAGCTTGCTGGGAGGTATGTAATTCTCACACTAAGCTGGACTTTGGGCAATTGGCCGGGGTGTCTTGGCGTGCTTGTAGTAAAATTTGGGAGTCAGAGAAACTAGCACATGTCAGTGAGGCAGCCAAGCGGAGTCAGAGATCCTTGGTGGATATTAGGTAGTGGAGAAACCAGACGGAAGCCCGCCAATGAGACTTGAGTGGGTTGCGGGGAAACTTAGACAGACAATTCCATGGAGCACCTGCAGTCCTCAATAGAAGCACTGGATAATTTCTTAGTCCCCCACACTGACAAATGCCCGCTATTTGGATCTGACCAATACCTGCAACTGATGCTAATGAGTGATCACCTTGGAATGTGTTCAGGGAACCTGAGTTCAACTCTGCCGCTGATCATGGAAGGAGGGGCAGTGCATTGTAGCCGGGCTTGTGACACCTGGACACCGGCTCCAAGGTTCACCTGACCCTTGCCCTCCCAACAGGCTTGGGCCTTCCTGATGTTTCAGCCTATTGGCTCTGCAATGCTTTGATCTGGACCCTCACCCTTGCACCGGGCTTGGGTACCTTCACAACACATGCACCTCTGCCTCAAGACAACAAGGGCGCCACATGGTTTCCTTCTATTTCCCCTTGATGTTTCTCTGTTTGGGCTTTAGGCCCGTTTTGCTTGTTGTACCGGCGCGTGCACCTTCACTACCACGCCGGTTACTCCCTCATATTCATTTTACACCTTGAGCCCCTCAGGGCTCTCCCTGAGGGAGCACCTTCTTTACAGTTGTTCCCTTCTCTCAGCCGCATGGTATAATTAGACCCTGCAGGCCCGTTGTTTTCCCTTTCTGCACTCATCTACATAGTACAGATTACATACGTACCCTTTTGAGCTTTCACCTTCATTTCACGTGCCATTCACCCAGCTGTCACAGCTGCACCCCTGTCTCTCGTGGTCTATAGCCCACCCCGCTATAGTGGTAGTGAGCTTGCTTTCTTTTTTTTACCCATATTCCCTTTGACCAACCACCTCAACCTTACTTGACTGCTCTTAGTGACTTCTCAATCTTTTTCCCCGAATTTACTGTGGTAATCCTGTTCCTGTTCATACTATCACCCTCATATCACCTAAACCCTTCATAAATACTTCATTATTACTTCATATTCAGATTCTACACCCCATTTTACCCCTAGTCACCCACTCATTTCACCTAGGATTTCCAAATGGATCAGAAGTTATTGGCATGTATAGTTTTGGCAGGTATTTTCTTCATACATATCCTTAGCATTATTACATACATCATTCATTAGTCTCATAGCTACATAGGACTGCAGATCTTACATAACTCTATTACTCATTTTTCCCTTCATATGAATCAGCAGTACATTCCTTTGTAGCTCTTGTAGTTATTATCAAATGCTCATCATTATTCCATCTTCTACATAGTTGTACACTCCTTGGTCATTGCACCTTCATCATTACTGCTCATCTTCAGATATTGTTACTATGTGCTCATCATGTATCACCCCCTGTAGTACTTCTCACATATATAAACACCCCTCTAGATGTTGTATCCCCATCATGCACTTTCACCCACTACTCTTTGTATGCACCTTCCCCCCACATACACTCTGTAGTACCTTTACACACCTCACTTAGATAACATTTCACCCCTCAGAAATATATCCCCCAGCATATATCTCATTACACATCTCAGAGTGACTCCCCAAGAGCTTCTGCTTTTCCCCTTCTCACTTCTCCTCTCTCACTCAGTAGGATTGATATTACACCTCAAACCCATTAGTGTTAAAGCCATCTAAGTCAAAGAGAATCATCAGCTACACCTTTTTCTTTTTCTTAGTGTAACCCTCTCCCCATCAGCATTAGTCTAGAGGGCAGCCTCACCAGCACCTGTAGCCTCTTCTACATTATTAGTAGTGTAGTTGACTATTTCCCCTCACAGCTCTTTCCTGATCTTTTAGGAGTTCCACATTGCCAACTAGTCAACGTAAGTCCTGTTCTTGGTTTTTGGGTATTTTGGTAAAAGTCCATCTGACTGTCTTTGGACGCACCTCTGGGTGCGGGACTTGTGTGCCCAAGTTGTGCATTTTATGATGGGGCCACCTGATCTATCAGTGTGCCCCAGGATCTTTGTGGCAATAGACTGCCTGCAAGCTGCTTTTTTCGGGACACTAATTGTGGTATCCCTTTGTTTTTTGTTGTTGTTGGCAAAACAGATGCCTCTCCAACACTCCACTCCCACCTGCAAGGGCAACATGGACCAAGCTCCGGCCCTCCCTGCCGATGGGGCAATGTATACCCCTGCTGAAATTGAGGGGATGACGGTCGACCAACATCTGTTTGTGTTGGCGCACCCGGCTTTCTGGAAGACTGCTCCGGACAACGAGTCTGATGACGACAAGAAGGAGCCCCCCTTGCCCAACGCTCCGGGAGCCCAACAAAACGATGGCCTGCCTCCAGGAGCTTTTCCGGGGAACAAGGCCCAAGATGCGGCAACAGCGGCTGCTACCAAGCAGATCCGCAAGCTGAAGGTGAAAGCTGATCCGATGGAAGTGGATCAGACTCCGGCATACGTCAAGCGCTATCACTCGGCGGTCATGTCAGACCACCTCAATACCAACCTCGGCAATGTTTTCCAAGGCTGGAACTACAAGAACTGCCCCTATTATGAGGGCTCCCTGGGTGTTGATGTCCGCCGCTGGTTGAACACTCTAACAATCAACTTGAAAAGCCGCCAGGCCCATCCAGATGTCTGGCACCTGGCAGGCATTTGACTTCTCCAAGGCAAAGCTTATGCCGACTATGAGGACTCCATTGCCCTGGAGACCGCCCCGGAGGACTGGACCAGTTTCACCAACTGGTTAATTGGACTCAACCCAATCTCTGTCTCACAGCAAGTCATTGACGAAGAATACGACGCCCTTGCCCAGCTCCCCAATGAATCCTGTCAGTGGTTCTACAATCAATTCTGCAAATGGCAGTCACGGGCGAAGAACTACAACTTCCCCTACCATGGAGCAACGGGCTTTGTGAGCCGACTGAATAAGGCCCTCAACCGCGAGATGGTCACCTTGATGAACACCGAAGAGCAACGCGGCACCCCAATGATGTTTGCCCAAATCGTGGTGGCGGCTTTGGATGAAGACCGATTGTATTGAAAAGGTCAGGCCCTTCAAGCGACCGCCTCCAACGCCTCCGCCTCCGGCTCCGGTTCCAACAAATGAGGCTCGGAGGGCACCGAATCCAAACCCCAAAAGAAGTCTGGGGTCACCTGCTACAACTGCGGGGCCGAGGGCCATGTCTCGTCCAAATGCCCCGAACCCAAGACCAAGAAGCAAAAGGCCTATGAGGACAAAGGTAAAAAACCTTTAAAAGAGTAGTTGGTGGACAGCAGTCTCTTCCACCAATGTTGAGTCTTGTAAACTAAATTCTGCACAGCGCAGCTATCCAGTGCAGGAACAAGAATTGTTGGCCATCCTCCACGCTTGGAGGAAGTGGAAGATTCATCTCAAAGGGGCTGTCGCCACAACCGTGGTGCACACTGATCATGCCTCTCTCCAATACCTAGCAACCCAAAAACTGCTGACACCTTGTCTTGTCCGTTGGATAGACGAGTTCTCCGAAATTGATATAAAGGTTAAATACAAAAAGGGTTGCAAAAATGACGTGCCAGATGCCTTATTGCGCCGCGCAGACTTAGCTTTGATTGATGAGATAGGTGACAGCTTCCATGAAACTGACTGGCCCTTGATTATTCCCTACTTAAAGGATGGCCAATCCGTGCCGGACAATGTCCCGGAAGGTCTGATTAAACGGGCAGAAGATTCTGCCAAGCTTTTCAAATACAATCCCATAGCCGAGACCCTGATGTATCTTGGCCGGCCAGGGCTGAAGGAACAATCACCGCTCATTGCTTTTCCTCACCGTTTTGCCCTTCTTACCCATCTGCACAATGATATGGGCCATTGTGGCAGGGATTGTACCCTGCAGCTCCTCCGTGGGCGCGGCTGGTGGCCCCAACAATACGAGGATGTCAAAAACTATATTTGTATGTGCTTGTCTTGCCAAATACACAAACGAGCGCATGAATACCAGGAGACCAGACCACAGGTTCCCCTCCCGGCAGTTGGCCCTTTTGAGCGTTGGGCTGCCAAATTTTTCTCCATGCCGGAGAGCTATACTAATAAGTACACTTGGATCCTAACCATCATAGACCATTGTAATTCTTGGCCAATTGCTATCCCCATGAAGGAAGCCACAGCAACGGCCATTGCAGAGGCACTGCTCAATCACATCATCACCCCATTTGGCTTGCCACGGGAGTTTCTAACTGACAGAGGAGCAAATTTTTTGGCTAAAGGCCTGTCCAGCTTCCTCAAAGGCTATCACCCCCAAACAGATGGCAAGTGCGAGCGTTACAACGGCATCCTGGAGGCCGCTCTGTTCCGACTGAAAAAGACCGCTGATCCCTCCAGATGGGAGGAATTTTTACTGGCGGCTTTATTTTCCACCCGCATCCATGTGAGCGATAGCAGCGGGTTTTCCCCTTTAGAACTCACATATGGAGTTAAACCGTGACTCGCCTGTGACCCCATTCCAGCAACAGCATCTGATCCGGCTCTCCCTGGAGAGGAGCTTTGTGCTTGCATTGGCAAGATCAATAAAATTTGCCTTAGATTTGGGACAAACTGCCGTCCGAGCTGAAAAAAACAAGGTTGCCTTTGATGGCAATAATTGGTTCGCCAGGGATTTTGACTCGTTTGTGGTTGGACAAGCTGTTAAGTTGCGCAACAAGTCCCCCGCACTAAAGGACAAGCGTGTTGGTTTGGACCTTTTGAGATTAAAAAAATTCTTGAAAATAATGTGTACATACTATGAGATCAAAACGGCAATGACTAATCCTGACCAGTAAACGGCAATGATCTCCAACCGGTAGCCCTGCAATCTCTTGTTCCGAAAAACATGTGGTCGACACCCCCAGCCATCCTCCTCAAAGACAAGCAGAAGGCTGCTTGTGTTGCCAAGGCTCTTATCAAGAAAACCACATCGGTTGCCAAACTTCCCTTGCCAAAGTCCCGGATCAAGATCACCGGCCGCTTTGCAACTTCCAACTCTTCCAAACCCTTGGCACCTTCTGGGGATGGGACATTCCCTCCTTAAGGGGGGGGGGGGATGGTTGTAGCCGGTCTCGTGACACCTGGACACCAGCTCCAAGGTTCACCCAACCCTTGCCCTCCCAACAGGCTTGGGCCTTCCTGATGTTTCAGCCTACACTATGAAAAAAACTCAAGAAACTGGTGTCAGTTGACATGCAGCATACTTGAGTTCAGTCTCCCTTAGAACAAGCTTCATACAAAATGAATCCCAGGGTGGTGCACCCTGGAATATTTGGAATTTACTCAACGGTTCAGGCTAAGCAGTATGTTGAGACTCTGCTTAGCCACACTAACTTTGGAGATGTTCAGCTGGCACAGCAGTGGCACCTAAGTACATACATTACCAGTGCCCTTGTCAACTGGGAGCAACGGTGAAACAATTACGTTACACGTAATTTATTGGCCTGTAACTTTATTCTAATCTCTGGCCATTACATGTAATTTAAGACCACTTGTATTGTATTGGTGGTCCAATACAATACAGTTACAAAGTATTAATTACATGATACAAATATTTGATTACAGATGTATTGTATTGGGTACCCAATGCAATACCAACACTGTATCTGGGGTAATTTTAGACCATTTTTTTAAGTTTACAAATATACTCCTAGCCTGTTAGGGGAATTGGGGGTTAAGAGATGATTGAGGCAACGGTGCAACTATTACGCTAAAAGTAATTAGCAGCGCTAATAAATTAGCTTAATGGTCCCCGCTAATAATCCCAGCTGTTAGCATTAGCGCTAGCTGAACAGCACTACACTTAGCAGGTAGCCTATTGTGGCGCTTGCTACAATGCTTTCATTCCCAATGCAGTTTAGCTTCCTGACATTGCTAAAGCTAAACTTAGCTGTAGTTTAGCGCCCTAGTTGCCTCATGCGCTAATGAAATATTTAAATGTGCAAAAATCAATTTTACCCAGCTGACGAGCTGAGTGGGACTATTACCCATCTCCAGATTCCCATGCAACTGAGCAGAGTCTAGTCAAGATTGTGTACAGCAGGCAGACAAGTTTTGTCACAACTGACCACGCATGTCACCTTTGATATGAGCCCCCATTTTTGAATAGATATAGGTACTCACCAGGTCAAGAGTTCAATTCCCATTAAAGACCTATATCACATGAGATTTACCTGTAACATAGTGAATAAATTAGCAATAATTACCGCTAAATAAGTCGCTAAAATAGCTTAGCAATGCTAGAAAAAGCTGAAGCCTAGCAAATAGCTGCTAAAAAAGGATAATTCTAGCGATTAAAACACACAGATATATTTTGAGATTTGTATTAGCTGTAGCTGTAATACACAAGACAATAGAAAAAAGGGTAGCTTAAGGGCGCTAAAAAACGCCAAGTTAGGATATTTTTTGCTAATGTAACATAACAGTTGCATGATTGATTGAGGGGAGGGCGATAAACATGCATTTTAATTAGAATCAAAGAAAAGAAACTCCTGATACCCGATGATCTAAGTCTCAGCTTCTGTGGGCTTGGAATCTTTCTCACAACTCTGCTTCTTATTATTTTCTTCTTGGAACTGAAGAGCTCGAGAAACCAAGACTTTGGCATCTTCAAAGTCTCCATCGGCCTCGAAACCTTGACGTAGCCACTGATTTGAGCTAACACATCGTTTGATTGTTCTAGCGGATAAGCTGCCGCGATCACGTCCACACACATCAGCCGCAGCAGAGAAACAACGTTCCACACTTGCCAAGGTTGCACAACAAGCCAAGTAATCCCGGGCAATTGTGGCCAAGACTGGGAACTCCGCCTCATGGTCCTGGAAGAAATTCAAACCACTTCAATGCATTATTTCTATAGGTCAATGATATAAAAAAGAGAATGCACAACATACCTGCCACCAGTTCAAGGCTTTGTCTGCTTTTGCTGCAGGCAACTTGTATTTACCTCCAATGTAATCCACAAGTTCTTCGACAATCGGGGCTTTGTTTGTTTCAGGGAAAAAGTCAAAGTCATCAAGAACCTGGCAATGATGTTTTGATGATGGTTGATGGTCAAGTGGCGGAGATTTATCTTTTGAGCTTTGATTTGTATCTAGTTCTTTCTTTTGTTCACAGTATTCAGATTGAAGTAATGATTCAGTGTAAGTATGGTGTTCCTTGAACCAGGCCTTGAAGATTGATAAACGATATGCTGGGTTTAAGATGGTTGCAAGGAGTATAGCATCGCAATCCAATGCCTCGTCAAGATATGTCTCAGTCTTCAGTATCATCTTACGCATCATAGTTCGGAATTCGACTTCCGTTGTTAATTCAATTTGATCTCTGAGGAAGTTGATTATGTTCAGGTACTCGGCAATCATCAGACAGGCAGAGGAACAATCTCCCTCCATCTTCTTTGTTATGAAGTAGAATTCCTAGTAAAATTGAGTTGATCAACAAAGAAACATTGAGATTAGCCGGGTTGATGGCAAACTTACACCAAGAATATCATTCAGCTTCTTCACAATTTCCCAGTCACCCCAACGTATCACATACTCTTGGTAGAATTTTTTCCCGCCATCACGTTCTTGGCGGTCTTTTTCATTTTCAATGAGTTTGTTGATGATGGTTTGAGCCTGATATGCGCGGTCCCGGCTTTGCCACTTGATATTCCAACGTATTCCGTATCCAGCAATGAGGCTTGGACCGTTGTATTCAAGTTTCTCGGCCCAGATATTGAATTCAGAACGTCTAGCTGCTGAAGAAGTGATTCGCTGAATCACATAATCAACCTATGTTTTAGTGACAGAAAAAAAAAATCAAGTTCAGAGCTCATTTGCGTTGGAGTATTACCATGACAATAACAAAAAAAATCACCTTTTTCAATACTGAAGAGATCATGTTTGGTTTTTTACGTTTGGCCACTGGGTTGCTTTCTGCTTCTATGTGAATGGGTGCTATTTCAGACTCATCGCTGCTAGATTCTATGAGCTCATCGTCAGATTCAAATGTTGCAGGTTGCTTGCTTGAATCATTTTGATCTTTGGATTCTTCTGATATTGATGTAAGCTCGGGTACAAAGCCTAGAGTGCTTTCTTTATCTCGAGTCAAACCTTCTGAAGCCATTTCGATCTCCTTGAGGCCCGCGCTGAGAATTAAGGCGACTTTGTGGCAGAAACACTTGATGTGATTTTGGGAAAGGTTCAGATTGAAGCAAGTTTTTTTCCCAACTAGCCGGTCAACCTCAGAAGTCATTGTTCCGTTATTTGAACCAGAATCTGTAGTCTGAGCAAGAATGTATTAGATTATTTTCATCAGTTATGAAGACATTCATGCGGATAGGAAAGTGGTAATGGAAAAATCAATCAAAAAGACTTATCTTTTCATGAAGGGACGATTTGGTAATGATGTTTGCAAAGGGCACTGCAAGGTACTTGCCCTTGTGAGTCCACAAAATATACTTCATGCCCAAGTGGCATAACTTAAATATCCAGTCGTCGGAGATGTAGGCCGCGGCTATCCCCATGAACGCATGGTGATTACCTTTTGTTGTCCATACATCATGGATGAGTGTTATTTTAGATTTGTTTAACTAGTTTTGACAAATCAGGTCAGCTTCTGGTCATTGCAATTTAAGAGAGAAAAAACAAAGAAATGACTGACTCTCAGGGTATTCAAAACCTTCTCCTGCAAGCTGATGTACAGACGATGAGCTTTGGTTGCAGCCCAGGTGCGAGAATAGATCCTGATTCCCTGCCGAACATAGTTGAAAGCCACTCCAAGCATAAAATCCTGGATTTGGGTCCAAGGAAGAGCAGACTGAACGATCCACATGACAAGAAGTTGGTTGAGGCTCCTGTTGTCAAACAAGCCACCAAGTAGAAACTTGCTCGCCGGAGCAGCTTTCAACTTTGCAGCCTCCTTGTCTTTCACCGTAACCGGCAAGTTCGCTCCGTCATTGATCGCATCTTTCCTACCTCTGCAAGGCATCCGCCCCGAGTCTCCATCTCGATGCTTCACAAGGTTTGAGCAAGTATCTTTCCCCCTTTTGTATAATTTAGTACACCATTTGCATCGATAGAATAGCTTTGGTCCTGTTGTCTGAAGATTATAATGAGAAAAATTTCAATAATAAGCTCAGATTATCAAGGTATTCTCAACATATCACAAATAAATTCAACTCACTTCGCCTTCACCATAAACTGGAGGTTCAAAATACCACTCAATTGCGTTGTACTGGGTCGATGCAGGGCCTCTAACTTTCTTCTTCATCTTCGCGTTCTCATTATCCGAGTCCTGGGGAAGATTCATGGCTGCAGTCACCTCATCTAAGTCTGATTCGCAGTTGTCCTCCTTATCCTCAGAAGATTCGGAGTGATCTTCAGACTCATCAGCTGCTAGGTTTTGCTTCCTCTTCTTCAAGACCGGTGTTCTCTTTTGTTTTGAAGTCGAACTCGGACCAGCCTTTGAAGATTTTGATAGTCGTGGCTGGCTCTTTTTTTTGCTGGTTGATTGGTTTTTTTTGGGGGCTTGATGTGAAGATTCTTCATTGTTGGAGGTTTCAGACTGGTTGTTGCGGGTTAGAGATTGACGAGTATCACGACTAGTTTGAACATAATTGGCATGTGTTTTGACTGGAGTAACGATACGGTTAGATTGCCGGGATTGAGGCCGCGAAGGAACATTGGGGGCCATTTTTGGGTTCTGCGACTGTGAGGGAAGTGTACCAGAAGGGTTGGGTGTGTCAGTCAAAGAAGCCATCACATTCTCATGCAGGGGGGATCAATAATTGGCGGGCAAAGGATGCCAGCCAAGAAGCAAGGGTTTGGAGGGGTGATGGTCAGGAGGAATCGGAGTGATGATGGTCAGGAGGAATCGGAGTGATGATGGTCAGGAGGAGTTGGACTTGAAGGCTGAGACAGAGAGCAATTCCGGAGTTAAGGGGCAAGGCTTTGTGGATTATGTCATGATTGGCGGCGCCACAGGTCTGAATTGAGTACATACCAAGATGTATTGGTAATTGGTTTGTATTGCATTGGCGTACTTGATACATTGTCTACAGGGTATCTGTATTGTAACAGGCTGCCAATACAATACCTAGGCATCACAGTGTAGTGTATCAAGAAATAATTACAATACAAGTACACTGTAATGGCGGCAAAGATGGTGATGTTACACAAAATTACAATTACAAGTAATGTAATTGTTGCACCGTTGCTGGGAGGCATCCCTCCAGCAAACACACAAGGCCTTAAGCTCGACATACACCCAGGAGGGATCCCTCCTGGACAACTGCTTCATACACCAGTTTTCCGGGAGGAATCCCTCCCAGACAACAGATACATACAACGTCCATGCAGCAGTCTCCCGGGAGGGATCTCTCCCAGACGACTGCTTCATACACCAGTTTTCCGGGAGGAATCCCTCCCGGACAACAGATACATACAAGAGTTGCCCAGGAGGGATCCCTCCTGGCCGACTGCTTTGTACAACAGCTGTCCGGAAGGGATCCCTCCCGGACAACGGCCCCATACAACAGTCGCCTGGGAGGGATCCCTCCCGGACGGCTGCTTCATACACCAGTTGTCTGGGAGGATCCCTCCCGGACAACAGATACATACAAGAGTTTCCCGGGAGAGATCCCTCCTGGCCGACTGCTTCATACACCTGCTGCCCGGGAGGGATCCCTCCCGAGCAACGGCCCCATACAGCAGTTGCCCGGGAGGGATCCCTCCCGGTTGACAGATACATGCAAGAGTCTCCCGGGAGGGATCCCTCTTGAATCACTGTTTGACAAAGCAGTTGGCCAGGAGGGATCCCTCCCGGGCAACTCTTGTGTGCATCTGTCGTCCAGGAGGGATTCCTCCCAGACAGCTGGTGTATGAAGCAGTCGTCCGGGAGGGATCCCTCCTGGGCAACTGTTGTATGGGGCCGTTGTCCGGGAGGGATCCCTTCTGGACAGCTGTTGTACAAAGGAGTTGGCCAGGAGGGATCCCTCCCGGGCAACTCTTGTATGTATCTGTTGTCCGGGAGGGATTCCTCCCGGACAACTGGTGTATGAAGCAGTTGTCCGGGAGGGATCCCTCCCGGGCGACTGTTGTATGGGGCCGTCGTTTGGGAGGGATCCCTCCTGGACAACAGATACATACAAGAGTTGCCCGGGAGGGATCCCTCCCGGGCAACTGTTGTACGGTGCCGTTGTTCGGGAGGGATCCCTCCCGGGCAACTGTTGTGTGGGGCCGTCTTTCGGGAGGGATCCCTCCTGGACGACTGGTGTATGAAGCAGTCGGCCAGGAGGGATCCCTCCCGGGCAACTGTTGTATGGGGCCGTCGCTCGGGAGGGATTCCTCCTGGACAACTGGTGTATGAAGCAGGGGGAGATGAATCTAGCCTAAGCAATTCTGCTTTGGTAGAATCACCATGGTTATGTACACACAAAAAAAATGGTCAAGTACGTATCCTCCCACCCAGCCGCGGGCGGATCTCATCCAGTATGACCAATACCAATCGCCGGCGCGGGTATTGGTCATACTGAAACGGACCAGAATGGCCGGAACAAAATGTCCATTGAGGGGAGTAGTTTGATCCCTTCACAATGACCGGTCGGGGTCAGCCATCGACGGCTTGGTTGGTGAGTTGTTCTTGAAGGCCGGATGGCAGGTCGCGAAGGGAGTGTGTACCTGACAATGATCAAGACAAGGTTCGCACTCCCCTCAATGACCGGAATAGACGGGCCATTGATGGGAGTGTGTACCCCCTCTTGATGGCCGGCTATCGAGTAGTGTGTTGCTCTTGATGACCTGTACAAGCGCCGGCCATTGAAAGGACATTTCGCACTCCTTTTGATGGCCGGATGTACGAGAAAGTAGATTATACACACCCGGCATCAAGAGTTCTTCAGCCTTGATGACCGGTACGGACCAGCTACCCGGCCATCGAGCGTGATCGCCGACACATGCTGACACATATGTAGATGAGCGCCAAGCGGTACAACCGGCCACGGGGAGGGGTAACACACAAGTCCCCTCGATGGCCAAGTTGTTCCGGTCATTGAGCCTTGATGACTGGTCCGTTCCAGCAGTAAAAGCACCCGCTTCCCGGGGAGGCTACTCGGCATGTCGGTTGCTTTTTTTTTTGTTGCACTTTTTTTTTTTGCTGTTGTTGCAAATCCACAACCAAATTAAATTGGTGATCTTTGTTTAGGCTACATTCAGGTTCGCATGAAGCAGTCGTCCGGGAGGGATCCCTCCCAGGCGACTGTTGTATGGGGCCGTTGTTTGGAAGGGATCCCTCCCGGACAACTGGTGTATGAAGCAGTTGGCCAGGAGGGATCCCTCCCGGGCGACTCTTGCATGTATCTGTTGTCCGGGAGGGATTCCTCCCGGACAACTGGTGTATGAAGCAGTTGTCCGGGAAGGATCCCTCCTAGGCGACTGTTGTATGGGGCCGTTGTGCAAGAGGGATCCCTCCCGGACAACTTTTGTATGAAGCAGTTGTCCGGCAGGTGACAACTGTTATGCAAGGCCATTGTCCTGGAGGGATTTCTCCCGGGCAACTGTTGGAGGGATTCTGCCCGGTCAACTGTTGTGTTATGTTGTTGACCGGAAGGGAGTCCTCCCAGGCAAGACAGTTGCATATAGCTGTCGACCGGGAGGTATTCCGCCTGGTTGACTGTTGTGTTGCGTTGTTGACCAGGGGCAGGAGGAATTCCTCCCGGTCGTTTTATGTTGTTGACCGGGAGGAATCCCTATTCCTCCTGGTCCACGTGGGTGGGTGTATGTGGCCTTGTCTGTTGGAGGGAGGGATGCCTCCCGCTTGAAAGGGTGCTTGTATGTATTCTGCTGTGCCAGCTGAGCAGCTCAAAACAAACTGTGCACAAAGTTAGTGTGGTGGCTGGTGTGGTTAAGCAGAGTCTGAACATACTGCTTAGCCTGAGCTAATCCATAAAAATACATGGAATCAACCCGGAATAAAGCTGGACAAACTCAGGAATGTGGCATTGTATCAGCCTGGATCTGGCATGTCAACTGACACCAGTTTCTCAAGTTTTTTTCATAGTGCTATTGACTCTGCAACAATTCAATCTGGACCCTCGCCCTTGCACCGGGCTTGGGTACCTTCACAACACGTGCGCCTCCGCCTCAAGACAACAAGGGCGCCACATGGTTTCCTTCTATTTCCCCTTGACGTTTCTCTGTTTGGGCTTTAGGCCCGTTTTGCTTGTTGTACCGGCGCATGCGCCTTCACTACCACGCTGGTTACTCCCTCATATTCTTGTTACGCCTCAAGCCCCTCAGGGCTCTCCCTGAGGGAGAACCTTCTTTACGGTTGTTCCCTCCTCTCAGCTGCAGGGTATAAATAGACCCTGCAGGCCCGTTGTTTTCCCTTTCTGCACTCATCTACATAGTATGAATTACATATGTACCCTTTTGAGCTTTCACCTTCATTTAACGTGCCATTCACACAGCTGTCACAGCTGCACACCTGTCTTGCATAGTCTATAGCCCACCCTGCTATAGCATGGAGAATTTGGCGGAGAGATGGACGTGGAACGGTTCCAAGCACTGCAAACAATGTACGGCAATGTATTTGAACCGGGCTTGTCTCAAATTGACCATCAGACCTATCTGGCAAGCCTGACGGATGAGCAGCTGAGTGTGGTGCTGAAGGAGGGCCACAATGAGATGATCAAGCAAGGCCTGCTCCTGTCCTTTCTCAACCCAAATGGGATGATCCCAAGCAAGTTCACAAGCCAGTTCAGCACAGGGATCTTGCCCAAACTCATCTCAGTCCCGCATGCCAAGTATGCAGGCATGCGGGAGTGAGGAATGGGTTTCTTGGTGTACATGCCCCTGCACCCCAAACAATCATAAGTGGGTTTTGAGGGGCGGGTATCCGCTGATACCTGCACAGGTACCTGCCAATTTCAGAGTGTATCCACTGTTGGATGCCAATGTGGATGTCTAGAAATGACTAAAAGGGTTGCAAGTATCCAGATTCAAAGTGACCATCTAGATGAAGCCCTCACCCAGAATCTGGAACATCATGCGCAAACAAAGCACATCAATGCCCGCTTTTACTTCACTCAAGAGTGTGTAAAAAGCAGTAAAATCTTGGTCCTACATGTTTCAACAAAAGACATGCTTGCCAACATACCAAACAAACCAACCAACCACCTACTTCTAGAAGAACACTGTGCCTGGTTTGGAATTGTCTAATGTTTCTTTTCCTTCTTGCTTTTTTCCTTTTCCTTTTTCCTTCTCTCTCCTTTTCTTTCTTTTGTCAGGTTGTCAGCAAGGGGGGGTGTTGAAGTGTGGTGTTTGTATTTTCCATGCTTCCAACATGCTCTCCACCTTTCATAGCCTGTGTCATCTAGTAGTGTAGTCACCTGGAGCAGCAGATGTGGAAGTATTTCCTCATCCTTCCACAAAATAACCATCACCTTGTGTTCTGCTGCTTCAGGTGAGTTTTCCTTTTTACTTTTTGTTTCTTTCATGATGCAATGAAATTATCCTTCCACAAAGTCACCATCACCTTGTGTTCTGCTACTTGAGTCACTGTTCATTGCAACACTCTCTGATAGTAATCAATAACAGATCAAAAATCTCTCACAGACAATCTTTTCAAAGCAGTTGTTGGACTTATTTTGTCCAACAGGTTTGGCCACTTGCTGGGCCTGGGCTGCTAAAATCAAGGGTCAAAGTTTGCCCAACAACCTATTGGACAAACTTTTCCAAGCGGATAGTTTATGCAGTGCATACAACACACAGTTAGGGTTAAAAATGATCACATTAGGGGGTTTCAAACCACCTCCAGGAAGTTGTCCAGGTCACACTTTCCAGGAAAAAAACACCTCCTGGAACATCTCCTGCAGACCTGGATTCCTGACTGGCAAGACCCTCCAGGAGGTCCAGGAAATCAGGATAAACCAGTCCAAAACAAAGAAACAAATCATTTTTGACCTTAGCTCCAAACAGAACTGAACCCCTGGGAGTTTTTTTCTCACCATCTTCCCACCACATGGTCATTGGGAGGACTCAAACCCTCTTGATGACCAGTACAAACCAGTCAGCAAGAGGACTCAAGCTGCTCAATGGCCTGTACAAGCTGGTTGTGGAGATGACTCAAAGCTTCTCAATGGCTGGTTTGTGCTGGTCATTGAGTTTACGAAGCAGTGGTGTGTGTTATCAGCACAGTCTTGGGTGCAAACTCTTGGTCTCAATGGCAAGTGCGGCAAGGTTCACAAGGTGGTGCACAATTGTGGGCCTTTGGCACTTCAGGACCCCAGCTGCAACACAATTTTATGAGATAAAACCACTGATTCCTGTTCTTGACCATTTGGGGGGACTCAAACTCCAGGTCCCAGTAGTTTTTTTTTGGCGGGGGATTTTCCCAGGAAAGTCCGATCTGCAAGACTTTCTGGAGGTGGTTTGAAACCCCCTATTGTACCATACCACCATAAAAACCTTCTTTGCAGGCAAACATACACAGATCACATGAGCAGATACTTGACAGGCCCTGCAAAGAAGGTTTCAAGTACACATTTATGCCTCGACTTTGAGAACCCTGTTAGTCTTACACAGTTTATTCAAGTATCTATTCAGTGCATACTCTGGTGCTCTCATGAAGGACGGAGGAGTAGCTACAAAGCGCCAATCAACTCCGGAAACAAAGTCTTAATAACCTAAGAAAAAAAGTACATCCGCACCATCGCCCATCACCCCCCAAAACATACACACACACACGCACAAACAAATGAGTATCTAAGAGAAAAGAGGGGAAAGGGGAAGGGAGAAGACGGACCTGGTCAAGAACCGAGTAGATAAGATGTTTGTTCAGTCTACGGTTCTGGAGCAAGGAGAACGCGCGTCTGGTTGCCGACCGAGCATTCGACCTCCCGAGGATGCCGGCGGCGTAATCTGATCGGCGCACGATGCTTCTCGGCGTCAGCAAACCCGCGCCGGCCAAGGGGCATGATGCAGACAAAGGAGGGAGACTAGGGAGGGAGGGACGGACCGGGGATGATTGCAGAGAGCTTGCGGTAGGCGCCTTCGCACGTCATCAGCTTCTCTTCGATCGACCGGATCGCAGCAGCCGACGACGACGGGTCGGTTGCTCCCAGCGTGGCTTCGAGATTGGCAACCAGGTGGGCGAGGTGCGAGTCATCTAAGAACTCCGCAACCGCCTCGCGGAACTTCCTGTACACACCAAAAAGAACCATCAGAAGACTGTGCGTGTGTGAGGGGGGAGAGGAGAAGGGAGGGGGACGGACCGCTCGATAGTCCCGCCAAGGATCTGCTGCAAGATGATGACGATGCCCTGCTTGCGCAGCCATTGATGGTGGTCGTTCAAGTCGAAGATCTCGATCAGGAATGCGGAGATGGGTTGGGTGAAGGGCGTGAGTAGGTCGGCTTCGAGGGTCTTGAAGCTCTGCGAGAGGTGCAGCAGGCGCGGATCGGTGGCCATACCGAAGCCTGCATACCCTTCCTCTTCTTCCTGCTCGTCCTCTTCTTGAGCCCGAGTCTTGTTCTTCTTCCCTTTGCCCAGCTTTGTGATCTCGATCGCGTCCCCATTCGTGCTCCGTGGAGACAAGTCCCGATGGTGGGGAGGAGGGGGGTCATCATGGATGGGGAAGAGGGCATTTTTCTGGAAGCCTTTGAGGAAGCAGTCGAGCAGGAACTGGGAGGAGAAGGAGAACGACGGGGAGAGGGGCAATGTTGGCTGGCCCAAGGTCTGTGCGGAGGAGGGCGAGAAGAAGTGGGGGTCGTCGGCCGTCGGGTTCTGCGACGCGCCGCTTCCACTGACTATCGCCTTGTAGATCGAGCGCACGAAACTGGTGGTGTCGGAGAAAAACTCGACCTGCTTCTTCATCCGGGTCATCGGATCCATCCCACCCCCTCCACCACCCGTCTTGACCCCTCCCTCACCACCCGCGGTCTTCGTTGTCGTCGTGGACGACGAGGCCGATCGGGAGAGGAATTTGGCTAGTTCGGGGCTTTCGCAGAGCACGGGAATCTGGACCAAAGCCTAGACGACCACCAGAAGAGAGAGAGAGTTCAGATCCGAACAAATGGAAGATGAACAGAGAGGAGAGAAAAACAAACCTTTAAGTACCGCTCGAGGCCCAAGCGTCTCTGTTCGATCAAGGTTTGGTTCCGGTTAGACTTAGCAGGATGGAGCGATGATCCGCCGAAGTTGGCGACGGTAGAGGGGAGCACGTTGAAGCCGAGGCCAGCGGTAGCCGGGAGCCCCAACCCGAAGAGCTTCGCGGGGAAGTCGAGCTGTCTAGAGATCGGGTAGAGGGCCTTGAGGGCCTGGTTGAGGGTGTCGAATTCGCTGTAACGCCGATGGACGATCCAGCCGGACCCGAAGCTGCCGTCCTCGGCCAGCTTGTGCACCTCGATCTTATAGAGCACGTATTCCTGTGGCCCACTCAGCCCCCCGCCGGAGCTCTTCTTTTTCTCTGGGGATAAGGCGCTAAATAGCCCGGTGGTCGCCAGCTGTTCGTCCTTGTTAGATGGCTGAGAAGGATGGTGATGATGGTGGCCTCCGAGGGCGGTGCCGGTGATCGAAAGCTTGACTCGGCCGGGAACCAGCTTGGCGCGGAAGCCGCCCAGGGCCAGTTCCTTCAGCTGGATCAGCCGCGTCTTCCGATAGATCACCTCCGAGAGCTCCATCCCCACCGACTCGATCGACTTCCTCACCAGCCGGATCTCCAGCTTGTTCCCGGTCAGCTCTGCCCGGCGGATCAGGGTCGACAAGACCGTCAGTTCGTTCTCCAACTTCATGATCCGCTCGTCCGCTTCCGCAACACTCGTCACCGTCGTCGATGAGCCTGCTTGGATCGGGCGGGAGATTTCTCGGTGGAGGCCGGCTCGTTTCCTGCGCTTGGATGAGCCCTGTTGGGTGGGCTTGAACAACAACAGGTTATCTTCTTCTTCATCCTCCTCCTCCTCATCATCGTCGTCGTCGTCTTCATCGTCATCGTCAAAAAGGCCCTTCCGTTGCGAGGGCTTGGAGACCGGCGAGCTTGGGGTAGAGCGGGAGAGCGGCTTAGGGAGGTCGAGTTTCAGGCGTCGGTCCCGAGTGTCGAGGGACCAATCCAAGGTGCTCCCGCTCTCGTCCCCTAGAAGGCTCGAGCACGAGGAACGATACCTAGCGGAGTTGTGTGGTTTATTATTGCGCTCTGGCAGCTCGACTGAGCCTATGCTGGGACTCTGGTCAGAGGTCGAGATGATCGAGGAGAGCGCTTCTTGTAAGGCAAGGTTTGCATCCCGCGACATCACCGGATCATGTTTGCTGGGCCGAGAGCTCGGCGCTGCGTTGGTCCGGTCGATGTGGGAGAGGGGACGCGCTGAGGGGGCATTCCGGATGGAGAAGTTGACATCGTCGCCGAAGAGGGGTGCCCGATCGCCCTTACAGGGAGAGATGAGGAAGTCCAAGCTAGGGGACATCTGGAATTTGGCCGGTTGTAGTTGGTGGATCGGCCGGAACTTGATCGAGGATTGGGAGGAGGGTAGATTGACTGGGAAGGTGTAGTTGGAGAGCGACAGCATGTGCTGATCGTATTGAGTGGGCCCGGTCAGCCGTTCGCCCGGCAGTCGTTCGTCGAAGGCTTCTTGGAGCGTCACTTGGGGCGGAACGGGCGAAGGAAGGATGCGACGGTTGGGCTTGGTGAGGTCGGTGGATGAGGAGCGTAAGACGGTGTGGATGATACTCGAGGTAGATGGATTGGACTTGTGCATCCCAGTTCCCCTCTTTCCGGCGGGCGGAATGGGACTGGTAATCGAATCAGGACTATCGCAGTCGTGTTTCGATTCGACTGAAGGAAGCGAGCCGTTGAAGGACTTGGATCTGACCATCCCGGATGGGCCATCTTTCTTGGCGGATGATTCGTTGAAGTTCGAGCCCATCAAGCCGGCCAACAGAGCAGGGCGTGGGGAATCGAGCTCCGAGAGAGGCTGGGGCCTGGTGGCAGGGAAGTATTTATGGGAGAGTGAGGTGGTGAGACGAGCTTTGGGGTTGGAGGCCTTGAGATCGACAAGATTTGGAAACGATTCGCTGTTAACCAGTCCTGGAGGTGAGAGAGCAGCAGATGCACTAGATGATGATTTCATGCGACTTAGTGAGGCGGTGGCTCTGAGATAAAGATCGCCAGCTGCCGCAAACGCCGGGAAATCTTCGGCCAGCATGAGATCGAAGACCTTACGTTGCATGGCAAACAGGGCCGTACGGGCCTCTGAGACAAAATAAATCTTGTGGTTGTTGTTGTGGTGGTTCGTGTTGATTGTCGAGCTGGATTGGAGGTTGGTAGGCCGAGTGGCTTGATAGCTTTCGGCGAGCTCGGATGAAAGAAAGCTGAGCAAGGGCACGACTTCGGTCTGCTTGAGTCCCAGAAGCTCAGTGGCTTCGACGGTCGAAAAGTTGATTTCGACGATCGCCTGGATGTCAGCTTTCATAGCGTCCAAGTCCCGTTGGGGAAGCTGATTGGTTCCGAGGGCTCCCTCGTGAGTCGAGGCTGGATACGACTTGTCTGGGATCGATCTACCAGGCACCTTGACGGACTTGCTGTCGGGGCTGGAAACGAGATCTTCTTCGAGTGGGTTCTTGAGGCCTTCGACTGCTAGCCAGAATTGGATGAGCTTGACGCGTTGGCGACGGTCCATGAACTCGGTGAAATATGAGAGTGCAGGACTTTCTCGGTCTCGTAAGATCTCTTGGAGGATTTGAGTTGGACTCCGACTGGGCTGGAGTTTATGTAAGGCCTCGAGCGTCCTTAATGAGTTTGAAGAATGTGGGTCGGCACCACCACCTGGTGAATCAGTAGGTGGCCATGAGTTGATGAGCGGGCCGCTCAAGCCGCCCAGCTCGGCCAGTCGGTGATCCAGGATGTCTCGGGCAGCAGAAAGCCGTTCGAGGAACTTGGTGAGCTCGCTTGGAGAGTGTGTCGGATGAGTGGGGTTGATGGTGGAGTCATTTTGCAGGTTTTTGTCTGCTTGCTCGGGGTCAAAGCCACCGAATAACTCTGCCTCTGCCTTGCGAATCTGAGTTTCCACGTCGTTTTTGAGCCGCCTGACGTCAAAAAGCGTGTTACAGCGTTGGATTGACCTCGAAAATCGCTCGAATTCTTTGGCGGTGCTTCTGATGGAGATGTTTCCGGTAGATGCAAATTCGTAGTCGGGTAGTCCGCTGTGCTTTGTTGTGGCGATCGGTTGTTGGCTGGATTGTGCGGTGGAGCCTGTGCTGGGTTTGACTGAGGCACCCGCACCAGGCGCGCCCCCGTCGGGCTTGGAGGAGGAAGAAGGGGTGGCAAAGGAGAGCTGGCGATCCAAGACCTGTCTGAATTGCTCGACCATGCGCTGTTCACGAATCACGTTCCCAGCGCGTTCTTCGATCAACCTGTTCCAGAAATCGGAGTCGGAAAGCATCTCGATCAGCGGTGTGATCACACAAGCGCTCAGCAGGTCAACCAGCAGTGTTTTGACGGCGGTACTGTTGGCTTCTGAGGGGGGCAGGATGAGTGGGAGAAGCAGGTCGAGCAGTTTTCGAAGATGAGCCTGTTCGGAGGATTGAGAGTTGGGCGTGGGCACATCGACGGCCGGATGAAGCCGGCTGGAGGGTTCTTCGCCCGGGTTGGAAGGGCTGTTGAGCTCGGCCTCCTGGCTCATTCTTCGAAGAACGTCGGCGTGAAGCCTGGATAGTAGCAAATCGATCTCATCATTCCCTGAGCTGAAGAATGCGCGATAGAGACGGCCTCTCGACTCATTTCGGGATCGGCGTGAATGGTCGTGCAGGGGTAGTGCGCCGCCGCCTCTGAGGTCGTGTTCGGCTTGCCTGAATGCTGCAACGTGGGTGGTAAGGATGGGCAGGATCTTGTGGATGATCAGGTTGGCCAAGTCGACCTTTGCAAGCCTATCGAATATGATGCGCAGTGCGTGACGGATAGCTCTCTCGACGGCGAGCGGGAAGGCGGGTGTTGAGAAGGAGTCCTCCGGTTCCGGTTGGTTGTTGCTGGGGGGTGAGATGAGGTGATACCACTGTACAGAACTGTTCAGTCAGTCTCAGGGCATATATCAGCTAGACCAGATGGCTCTTGCGCATGTACCTTGCAGACAAACTCGGTGATGATTTTTTCGATGAGCCTGTTGAGTGCATCCTGTGTGTTTGGCCGGAGTGCTGGATGGAGGGGTTCCTGGCGCCAGTCGGTGTGAGTCTCCCAGCTGTGTTTGGTGAGTGCTGCCGAGTAGGCTGCTGGGCTTGCGAAGTTGAGGTGGTGGTAGAGTGGGGCTGGCAGGGTCGGTTTCTGTTCGTCGGGGGTGTTTTCGAGCCAGTAGGATGTTCCGACGAGGAAGCTGAGGATGGCGGCGAGTGCTGCGAGGGGCAGGAGCAGTATTCGTGGGTATCCTGCCACCGCCAGGATGGTTGCGAGGAGGAGTGCGTGCTGTTGTGGTTGGCTGAGCATTTCTTTGGCTTCCGATCGGCTGGGCCGGGCTCGGCTCACTCTGACCTGCCCTCCCCCGGGGGAGAGCCTCGAACATCCAGCAGGCCAGTCAACAATCTGAATTTCAGATAAAAATGTAAATATTAACCAGAAAAACAATATATCAAAACCAGAACTCAAAAAAGCAAAAAGACTCCCCCAAACAAGAAAGAAAAAATATTCTGATGGCAAACAAATGGCAGGTCTCCATGAAGGCATAAGTATTAAGAAAGTGGAGGAATCAGAATACAGACTTGACAGGGAGAATGCTAGTATAAAGATGTCATGAGATAGATCCGATCATCCAAATTGTGGGAACCATACAATCAAGCTGCCAACATAACATTCTCAACCCAGTCTATCAGTGTGGTGAGAAATTTATGCTTGTAGACGTCCAGATATCTACGGTTTGGTTGAGGAATTTTCTGGATCTTTCCATGAAGAATCGTGAATGCATCATCAAGAATTAAATTCACTGATGATATTTGTAAATTGCCTTTTGAATCTTTATTATAAGTAATAAATTCCTCTGCAGATTTTTTGTCCATTGAGATCAGTGGATCTTCAATTTCTGGGACCAAAGTGCTAGGCAACATTTTGCGTTGTTTGCCGCCGCTAAACTGAAGTTCATCAGGGCGAGGTGTTTGAATAGATGTTCTCAAGTCTTGCAATGTATTCAGCAGACTATCACCATCAAAAACCTTCTTCATCAGCACCCCAAATTCATCTTGAATTTGAGCTCGAAGCATGTTGTATTGATCAGCAGTTTGAGGAACTGGATCCTTAATTAAATCCAAGTAAATCATGTTATAGCCTTTCAAAATATCATGAGGGACTTTTCTTTCTTGATCCTCACTTAGAACTTTGAAAAGTAATATCCAAAAAGAAGAAAGAGAAAGTCAATTAAATATCTGTAAATATATTAAAATGAATCATTGAAAATTGTACTCACTCCCATCCATAATATCCAAATAATTTGATTTAGAAAAGAGATTTTTCACCATATCTCTGCTTGAGCCTCCCATGATATCAAGATCAAGGAATTTTGAACATGAATTGATAATTGAAAATTCCACTGTTTTGTCATCTTCAAAAAATTGCTTAACATGTTCCTCTGTGATGAAATTGTACCGTACCATGTATTTCAAAGTGTTAAAAATACATTCTTGGAGTGATTCAAGGTGCATCCTACTAATGTCGTCCAATGAACTCAAGTCCTGAATTTCTTCTGAATTCATTCGGTGAAATAAAAGCTTCAATCCTTGAGCCAACTGGACATTAGAGATGATCTCACTTGAAATTTAAGATACATCCAAATCTTTTTTTAGCCTGCTATGTATTTCACGGGAAAAGCGGATAGGTTTACCATCAAGGCCAAAATTTCCCAAGGTTGATTTTTCTGCCCCTGAGTCTGTGAGTTTATTCCTGGTATGAGCAATTAGAATTGCTTGAAAGACTTCCAATTCTTGAAACAAATTTGTGATCTCTCTCTTATGAGTACTCAATTCTGATTCCTTTGGAGCAAATGATCTGGTATCTTCATGCAAAGACTGGATCTCCTCCATCATAGCTTGAGCATTCACTGTTAAGAATCATGATCAGTCATATGATGATTTTGGTGAAGGTGGAGAAAAGAATTATTTACCATGGAAAGAGTTATCAATGCTTTCCCTATCTATTTGGCTATTAAGATTACTGAAACCTGAGAGTCTCTTTCTTTTTACGTCTTTATCCAAAGAATCTTCCTGAAGAGAAAGATCATGCATATTTTTTGGAATTTGATTGTTCTCTATCATCCCATGATCATCTTTGTTCATGGATATATCCATTTCAACTGTTGGTTTCCAATCACCTTTGCCAACATTATCCATTCCACCAGATATCATCTTCATATCTGTACCTGGCAAGTCTTTTTTTATCCAAGATTAGAGCCATCAATTTTTAAAATCAGTCCTTTTCTGACATTGTAAGATAGTGCAGTCACAAAAGGGAAGCAAAAAGATAGAAGTACTTACCTCCATGGGCTGTGATAACACCACTAGGTATACTACCATCCATTCCTTGAACTGTTTTCAAGGAGTGTAGCGCTAGTAGAACTATTTGGAGGTATGCTATTGAAATAGACATGGCAATTTGTGAAGATACACGCCTAAGTGAACAACCTCAGTCTCATAAATTGAGAAAGAGGTTGGGAGCCCAATCAGCTGCGGAGACAGGTGAGCAAAGCAAACCTTGAACCGCAGTCCAGAACCGCCGCAGCGGGGCAGAAAAACTGACCACATCTCTTGGATGGGAACAGGTGCCACGCACGCGAGCAGGAAGATTAAGGTTGCGGAAAAACTCGGCAACAAGTCTCTCGCAGATAGAATAACCACAGCAAGCGCCAAAGGTAAGCGGCTGGGTCTAAATCTGTCGAGCTGATACAGATGAGAGCTAATGCCTCATTTATAACTTCACTAGACGTCGTTAACCAAAAGGATAACGCGGACGGATCCGATTCCAAGCAAAGCGCTGGTAACCAAATCGGTAAGCACTCGTCGCAAGGCCAAAAGGCAATAGCAGAAACAAAAGGCTAAAAGACTTACGGGCTTGTCATTAAAACAGACGACGTTGCTGTATTGTTGCGCCGTTTCAGAAAGTGAAAAGGAGAAAAGAGCGCAAGGCTCTATCCAAGTAAGAACCAAAAAGGTTTCAAGAGAACTAAAAGTGATGAACTGTTGCTCTCAGATCTCTCGGACGACTCGACTTCTCTCTTGAGATAGCAAAACATCAATCCGGTTCACCCTTTCCATTTCTTTATCTTTAACTTAAGTAGAAAGCGGCTTGTCGCTTGCTCTTAGGTAAAACTTATTTCCTTTTTATTTCAGCTCAACAAAAGATTGTATTTAGATTAAAACAAATATCTAACTACAATGTAAATCTTAGTTTCCTGAAATCTTTCAGATTTACAGTCTCGACGCTACACCAGTACCTCAGAATCACGAGACTAGGAGCAAGACGAAAACATGGCCGAAATCGACGATGGCGGGTCAAGCGACTCTAGCGTCGGAGGTAGACCTATGATGAAGGTGCCCAAATTCTCTGGCGACAACTTCGAGATTTGGGAGAAGAAAATTCGAATGGTTCTGTCCGAATACAACCTCGAATGATTCATCGATGACCCTCCTCTTCCCAATATGTCAGCCAAAGCCAAACAGAAAGCTCAGAAAGCAGCGAATCTGCTATGCGCGAATCTCACCGATGGCGTGTTCAACACCATAGTCAAGAAAAACAATTGCAACAATCCCTATGAGCTCTGGAATATGTTTAAATCGGTTTACGCATCTGATTTGATTTTGGCGAGCTACGAGGTGTGGGCAAAGTGGGAAGACACTCAATTTAACGATAACATGGCCACATACATCGTTGGAATTGAAGAGTGTCTAGCCAAGTTTGAATCACTCAGAATGATCGTTCCTGATTTCGTCATCTGTTGCAGCATTATCAGTCGTATCACCAAGAAACGGCCATTCTTAATGCAGAGTCTATTCGGGGATCTGAACTCACTAGGAAAACCCAAGTTCGTTATCAACCGGCTGCGCGAAGTGGGTCGATTCGAAGCCTCCAACAAACAAAAAGCTCCGACTGAGGGAAGCTCTGGAAGCGGAACTACCACTGCGCTGATCACTAATGTGCCAAACAAGAAGAAGAAACCGTACAATCCCATACGATGCTATGATGGCAAGCACAATCCGGCGTCTAATCATACCTCGGAGAATTGCTGGACGGTAAATCCCAAACTTTACCAGGAACATCTGGAAAAGCAGAAGGAAAAGAAGGAGAAAGAAAAGGGTTCCTCTTACCACACGACAACCCATCAGCACAAAGGTGAAACTCAAAGCGGAATCAGGCCCTCCTTCAGCTATCTGTCAAGCGCGGAAGTCGGAAAACGACAAACTACAATCTTGGACTCGGGAGCTAGCAACCATATGCTAAACTCCTTAGGCTACTTCCAACAGACTCGGCTGGTGAGCATTGGAATCGTCACAGGTAGTGGAATCGGTGAATTGGTGGCGACGGCGCGCGGTGATGCAGTGCTGCCATTGGAGAATGGGGGGACCCTAACCCTGAAAGATGCTCTATTCGTTCCGAAGCTCACCAGAAATCTAGTGTCGTTCGTGCAGTTGCTAAAAACCAAAGCGCTCATTCAGGAAGGAGAAGACGGGTTTGCGGTCAAAATAGACGACGGGAAGCCTTTCGCGGTCGACGTTAGCAACGACTTGCTAGAGATAAAAGGAGTTATGGACCCGGTAAATCTCGAGGTTAGCTTGCTCACTGAAGCATTGCCCGTGTCATCCGACTTTGTGAAGTGGCACAACAGGCTCGGACATGCCTGTGCTCAGCGAATTGCGACAGCGCTGCCGATACCTATCGACATGACGAAACCTGGTGCTTGTGGAGCATGCATGCTCGGAAAACTCACGAGGCAACCCTGCAACAGTCACTTCAAGAACGTCAATGAAGCACTAGAAGTAGTACATGGCGACCTTGTTGGCCCAATCTCTCCGGCCTCCAATGGGGGTGCTAGATACTTTCTTACACTTGTCGACCAGTACACCGGCTACATACACTCAGCAATCCTCAAGGAAAAAAGTCAAGCAGTCGAGGCCATTCGGGACTTCAAGAGGCTATTTGAAAATCAAACCGGAAAGACGCTGAAGAAACTCGTCACGGACGGCGGGGGAGAGTTCTGCAACAAGGCCCTTGGTGTGCTGCTCAAGGACGCAGGAATACAACACAATGTGGCGCCGCCGTACACTCCGCAGAACAACGGACTGGCGGAGCGGGCTAATCGAACTCTCATAGACATGACTTGATGCATGCTTATGCAGGCCAATCTGGCACCTGAATGGTGGGGTGAAGCAGTCCGGACAGCGACCGCAACCACTAACTGTCTGCCTTCACTGGCAAAGAGCAAAAAGAGTCCGGTCGGATTACTGTTCAAGATAACTCCGAACATGAATTTCTTTCGTCCGTTTGGCTGTTGGGTGTGGGTAGTCAAACCAAAGGCTAACAGGACAGACAAGTTTGGACCTATCTCGTGGGAAGGAGTTCTTCTAGGTTACGAGAATGACTATTCCTTGTACAAAATATGTCGGTTAGAAGATCGACAAGTGATTACAGCAAAGCACGCGCACTTCGACGAAGCTCACTTTCCACAACTAGGGGCGCTTCGTCAAAGCTACAACCTGCTGAGTGACGATCGTCTTCCGAACTTCAACTCCGAGGCCGACCTTCCATTTCGTGAAGAGGAGACTCTCCCCGATGAAGGCGAAGAGGTGTCGCGGGAGGAAGAGCAAGATGAGCTGCTTGAGATTGAAGGGATACTGAACCAAATCAAGGCGACCGGGTCCGACAAGAACGCTCAAGAACTCAAAGACGTTAGCGAAGACCCTCCGGCGGTCGGAAAAGCTATCATAGGCGGTATTGACTCGAGGAACATCATTGATGGGAAGCGGCAACGGAAACAGGCATTTACAGTGACGGTCTCAATTGAACCAAAAACTCACAAGCAAGCCATGGCGTGTACCGAAAGTGACAGCTGGAAGGCGGCGGAGCTCAAGGAAATCGACAACATGAACAAACATAATGTCTGGACAGTTCGTGTGCGGGTAGAGAGCAATGACCCAATTCCAGCAACATGGGCATACAGAAAAAAGCTTGGCTCCGAGAACCAAGTAGTGGAGTTCAAAGCGCGAATCTGTGCGCAAGGCTTTCGGCAAACTCACGGTCTCAATTTTGAGGCTAAGTACGCTCCAACTGGTAAACCGGCATCTCTGCGTTTCCTCCTCTTGTTTGCGGTCAATAACGGGCTCAAAATCCATCAACTGGACGTGAGGAGTGCCTTCTTGACTTGTCCGCTCGAAGACAAGGTCACACTTCTGCCTCCCCCCAGGCTTGACTGTCCGCCGAACTCAGTGCTGGACCTGAACAAAGCAATATATGGTCTGAAGCAGGCACCGTTGGTCTGGTACAAGCGGCTATCCTCCTATCTGACTACACTAGGCTTTCGGACGGCGATATCTGATCCTTGCGTATTCTGGCGAACTGCTTCGAGTGGGAAGCCCGCCACGTGGATCTTCGCACATGTCGACGATCTAGTCATCATTAGCAATGAACCTGAAGTGTTTAAAGAAGAAATGGAGCGCAAGTTCGACATCAAATACATGGGACAGGCGGAATTTCTACTGGGCATGAACATTGAACGCTTCAATGATGGGCTTCAGATCAATCAAACTCAATACATTGATCAAAAGCTAGATGAATTTCACCTGGGCGACCTACATCCGGCCTCATGTCCGCTCAATCCTCGGGAACACTTGAAAAAGGCAACTCAAGCGGAAATCAAGGAATTCCAAACTCTGGGGGTAAATTATAGGGCCTTAGTAGGCTCTCTAAATTACCTGAGTATTCTGACAAGGCCAGACATCGCCTTTGCAGTCAGTACGCTATCGCAATACCTGGAGACGCCTGGCATCAAGCAGTATCAAGCGGCCATTCAAGTGTTCCGGTATCTGAAGGGGACCAAGGAGATTGGTCTAACTTATCGAAAGCAAGAGTCACACGGAGTACGGGCGTTCGTTGATTCTGATTGGGGCAACTGCCTGGATACCAGAAGATCCACGACCGGATATGTTGTACAAGTCGGTCAACACTTAATAAATTGGAAGTCGACCAAACAATCTACCGTTTCACTCTCAACAACTGAGGCCGAATACAAAGCCTTCTCAGACCTGGGAAGGAATCTGGCCTGGGTGGCTAATCTCGCAGACGAGACTAAGATCTTTCCGAACCTGAAGAACATCATGGTGTTCATCGACAACAGAGGCGCGATTGATCTAGCTAAAAGCGAAACATCGCAAAACGGTTTCAGGACAAAACATATGTCTATTCGGTTGCACTTTGTGCGCGAACTCATCGGCGTTGGATTGATCACTATCCATTACATCAAAACGACAGAAAACTCGGCGGATTTCCTGACGAAGCCTACTGGGCGAGCAATCATCCGAAAATCCTTGGCCAAGCTATCCGTAGTCCAAGTCTTGACGGCTGCTTCGCATCTTTCGACTCGAAGCACAGGAGGCTGTGAAGATACACGCCTAAGTGAACAACCTCAGTCTCATAAATTGAGAAAGAGGTTGGGAGCCCAATCAGCTGCGGAGACAGGTGAGCAAAGCGAACCTTGAACCGCAGTCCAGAACCGCCGCAGCGGGGCAGAAAAACTGACCACATCTCTTGGATGGGAACAGGTGCCACGCACGCGAGCAGGAAGATTAAGGTTGCGGAAAAACTCGGCAACAAGTCTCTCGCAGATAGAATAACCACAGCAAGCGCCAAAGGTAAGCGGCTGGGTCTAAATCTGTCGAGCTGATACAGATGAGAGCTAATGCCTCATTTATAACTTCACTAGACGTCGTTAACCAAAAGGATAACGCGGACAGATCCGATTCCAAGCAAAGCGCTGGTAACCAAATCGGTAAGCACTCGTCGCAAGGCCAAAAGGCAATAGCAGAAACAAAAGGCTAAAAGACTTACGGGCTTGTCATTAAAACAGACGACGTTGCTGTATTGTTGCGCCGTTTCAGAAAGTGAAAAGGAGAAAAGAGCGCAAGGCTCTATCCAAGTAAGAACCAAAAAGGTTTCAAGAGAACTAAAAGTGATGAACTGTTGCTCTCAGATCTCTTGGACGACTCGACTTCTCTCTTGAGATAGCAAAACATCGATCCGGTTCACCCTTTCCATTTCTTTATCTTTAACTTAAGTAGAAAGCGGCTTGTCGCTTGCTCTTAGGTAAAACTTATTTCCCTTTTATTTCAGCTCAACAAAAGATTGTATTTAGATTAAAACAAATATCTAACTACAATGTAAATCTTAGTTTCCTGAAATCTTTCACAATTGATCTATGGAATTCTTTTATGAGTTTTTATGGAAAGATTTGTTGAAGAAGTAACAGGCTATTCTTTATTTGTGAGTGAGAGAAAATAACTAGTTTGATCTATGAGAAGACGGTTGTAAAGAGGTTATAGATGTTTTATTTTATTTGTGGATGAGGGAAAATTCAAAATCATCCCAAGAAAGTGCCCATATTTATAGGCAGAAAATCTCCAAGGATCCAGGCGCTTCCAATGAGGAATCAGCTTGTGATGCATGTGTGATCAAAGTTCAAGGAAGTGGTAGGACATTAAATGTCTTGAGAACTGTAAAGCTTGGTAGGGGAAGTCCCTGTATGTGTTGAGACCTGTACTTTAATTGTCTTGCTGTGAATACATATGCGGCAGCAAAGTTTGACTGAGGCCAATCATTTGTTCAGACAGTCTTAAGATGTATATTTAAAAATGGTGGATCTATATCTAAGTTCACTGAAACCTGTAACTCATGGAACTTTGGTTCAAGGGTGTCCCCTCATCAAAACCAAAATAACCATGAGTCTTAACTCAGTAGGGCTGGCGCAAATCCCGCTAACCAGTACCCTAAGCCCCCATTGCCTTTGACAATCCCCTGTGGCTTTAAAGCGCCTAGGTGGGGGAGAGTGGGGGAAAACCATTGGTGAAAATGGAGGCCCTATTTATATTCTTTTCTGCTGGAAGGTCTTCCTTCCAGTTGGTAGGGTTTACAGCCCTTTTGACCTGAAGGGATTCCCTCCAGTCAGAGAGGCTGTAGAGCCTCTTCGCCTGAAAGGATTCCCTTGCGGTCAAAGGGGCTGTAGAGCCTCTTTGAATGGAAGGGACTTCAAAGAGGCTGCAGAGCCCCTTCGACCGGAAGAGAATCCTTCCAGTCGAAGAGGCTGTAGAGCCCCTTCAACCGGAAGGGATTCCTTCCAGTCAAAGAGGCTGCACCGGAAGGGAATCCTTCCAGTCGAAGAGGATGGAAAATCATTCAGGACATCTGTGGGCCCTGGGGTGACAGATCTGTGAAAATTTAGGTGTAGATCCTACAGGAAATATCCCAAACAAGGGCGAGGGGCAGCAGTGCTGGGATAGTCAAGCCAATTTTAAGTCAAAGATCCAGCCGAGTTGTGAACACAGAAGGCGCAAAAGGGGAGAAGACAGAAAAAAATGGGAACATCCCCATCATCCATCTGCATCTCAGCAAATTTGGTAAATATAGAAAAACCACCCCCATCAACCCTAAGAAGTGGAAACAAGTTCCCCCTTTAAATCAGACATAAAAATGGTTTTAGAATTCAAGATATAAGATGGTAAAAACTGGCTTCATATAGGGCAGAATCAAACATGAAAAAATAGGAGAGAGATGTGGCAGACAATATAACTTGGGATCAATGGAAGAACAAATATGCAATGATAACTGAAACTTTGATGAGGCACTAAATGTCATTAATGAAATCCCTGCCATATCTCTCATTAACCCAACTTATGAGTAAATAGAGGAAATAAAACTCAAAGTTTTCCTCTATGTGATCAGGGTCTTCATGAGCATCCATTGCAAAATAGAGATCAGATGCCTGTTCAATATATTCTTTGAATTTTACACTGTTTGTATTTATTGAAGGGTCTTCTTGGTGCTTTTCTAATAGTTCAAGAATACTGTCATTAGCAAAAATATTATTCATCAACTCTGAAAATTTTACTTCATCCTCTTGTTCAGGAAAGCCTTTATACTTCGAGTAAGTAATGAATTGTGATTTCAGAAAGTAATAATTAATTTTTCTCTCATGATTCTTGTTTAAAACTTTTTGGATAATTCAAATTCAATAAGAAACAGAATCCATGAGTAAAAGTTTCATTTTCTTTCCAAAATCAAAAAGATTTATACTCACCTTCAGTCAGAATATCCAAAGATTCAACATCCTCAAGAATTTTTTTCAAAATGAAGCTGCTTGGATTTTTAACAAGCACAAATTCACTTGCCTCTTTCATGAAAATAGTGAAAAGTTTGTTTGAACATGCATTTACAATTGCAATCTCTATTGTTTTGTCATTTTTGAAGAAATTTTTCAAATCTGCAGTGGTTATAAATTTGTGTCTGTGCATATATTTTAGAGTGCCAAAAATATTTTCTTGTAGTTTGATAGAAGTTCTACTTTCTCTATCTTCAAACTTGGTATTCTCAATTTCTTCCAAGTTGATTCTATGGAATAAACCATTCAATACTTGTACCAAATCTGCACTAGAAGTTCTGCTCTCTGAAATTCTAAGTGGATCCAATTTGATGTGGAGTCTTTCACAGATTTCCATCAAATTCTGATTTTCAGTTTCTTGATTTTGGATGATTGGGCTGAAATTATTTATGGTTGATTCTTCCAAATTCACCCCCAAATTCAAGACTTTGTCTTTGACACGACTGAATAAGATTTTTTGAATAATCTCTAATTCTTTAAAATCCTTCAAGTGGTCAATTTGATCCACATTGAAGTCTTTATTGGGAGCCTTTTCAGCAAATGACCTGGTATTTTTCCATAAATAATCTAGCTCATTCAACATTTTTTCAGGGATAACTGGCAAGTAATTATATAGAGTTAGAAACCTATCCCGTAAAGGATGAAGAATCAGAATAAAAAAAGAATTTACCTTCTTTGGATTGATTTATTATCTCCTCAGCTGGTCTTTCTTCTGCTGCAATATGTAAATTTACAAATTTATCCTTCAATAGACCATTATCAAAAGAATCTTTGTTAAGTCTGGTTTGAATTGGGTTCTCCTCTCTTATCTTGTTAACATATTTATTCTCTGCATTATCCATATCAACTGTGGGCTCCCACTTTGCTGGGGTGTGCCCTATTTCACCCAACATCTTATTATTTATATTTTCACCTGGAAAATATGTTTTTTCAAAGTCCCATTTGTCAATGAACCTTTTATTTTTGGTTTTGCAGCATATTGATTGAAAAAAAAAAACTCAAATAATAATTATAGAAGTACTTACCTTTTTCTACCGTCATACCAGTGCTGTGAGACACACTTTCCATACCTTGAACTTTATTCAAGGAGCGTAGGGCCAGTAACACTATTTGAAGGTATCCTATGGAAATAAACATGGCAAATTTCTAGAACGTTTCTTTTATAAAACTCTATCAAACAATTCCTGAAGAGGCAATAAATTCTGTTTTGTATTTGGCTGAGGGAAGCTGACAATATTTTCCTCAACAGTTTTGTCTACTGAAAAAATGGGCCAGAAATGGTAGGTTCTGTTGTATTTTGGTTGGGGAATAAGGAGACTAACCAAGGAATACAACCATATTTATAGACAAGTCCAAATAAAGTACTAGATTAAAAGTAAAGTGGAAAAATATTTCAACAAGCTTGGAGAGGAAATCTCTACACGTGTTAAGAACTGTAAAATCTCTGCGATCTGAATCAGGTACGTAGGTGATCCTCCTCCACTCCACTGTTGGTGGGCGTGGTGCGATGTTCTTGCCTGACACATGTGACTGAGGTCGACGCTCTCCGGAGTTGTGCATGCAATAGCTGTCAAAGCCACCAAAACATTGCTATTTGCGTACATGTAACAATTTCTTGTTCGGATTCATACTGCAATTGTGCACAGCTGGAGGTAAGTGTGACCGGAGGCTTGCGAAGTAATTAAGCACAAGTCAAGCTCGGCTCGAGAAGGGGGATGCCACGGGTTTCATTTGAGCTCAGTAAGAATGATAACGACAATTTGTCAAACCTTGATATCCCTATTCAAAGCCCGCTGCCTAGTCATGACCAATTGCAAACATGTATTGCAACCCAAGATCCTAGCACATACTGCTTAAATAGCTTTGCAAAAGTGTGAGCGAAGGCCCGCGATTGTGGGTAGAGTTTGAACTTGGATGCTGATAAATTTAGTTGCTACAATGACTTCTTTTAACCCCTGACAAGCCTGTTTCGGGTCCACGATAAGTCATTTCAGGTGTCGCCGGACTTTGGGCTCCAAGGAAGCATAAGTTTGTTGTGTCTGGCTTGAGGCAAGTGTTTAGGCATTTTTTGCGCAGAGAGTTTTACTATGTATGTGTTTATAGAAGAGCTGTCAGTTTCACAACAGTATGAAGCCCCAAAATTGCCTGTTTCCCCACAATTCACACAACCCATTGGACTTTTGATTGCTGCAAGTTTGGGTGGGGCTAGGGCCCGGTGGGCTTACAATTAGGTACTAGGTAGAGTATGTAACCTTTCATGATAAGCTTATGTCAAATTCATGACATGTAAGCTGTGACAACCTAATAGCACTGTTCACGTAAGAAATCTATGACCATGTGAGAGATATACATCAGCATACTTTCCCAGCCAAATTGGCTGGCACAATGGGATAAACTTTATTTCAATCTTGCTGATGTTTAGCTTACGTGAACAGTGCTAATGTTTAAACTCCAATCATGTTTCAGGTGTATTTTAGGCTTGTTTGGCCGGCCCCAAAAATGTGGGAGCATAATAAGCAAATAGGCAGATTATTTTTGGGGGGACAGGGGAAATGACGATATCCCATGTCCCTGTTTGGCACACCACCAAGCGTCATAAACGTGACAACCGGAGTTGACACTCCATTATTCCCCCCGCCAAAAGGGATATTTTGGTCTGACCCAAAATTTCCCTGTAATTTCCGCTTCCCACCTGCCTCAAACCACAGCCTCAGCGCTACATGACGGTGGCCGTCCCAAACAGCCAAGTAAAATAATCCCAATAAGGTTCATAAACCTTACTTGGGATTATTACACAGCAGCTTATTCCCACATATGACGCTGGGCCAGGACCCTTGAAACCCCCCATAGAGGTGGGTAACCAAAAATCCAAGATTTGGCCAAAATTCATACATTTTCACAAGGCATTCATACCGGTTTTGTGCGTAGCCTCAGGGCTCTGCCCAAAAATCCATACAAATTTGGTGCGTACCCTTTTTTTTTGGCCCAGAAACCCCACAGCAGGCCTTTTTGCGCAGCCAGCTTGCCGTTCTTTTCACTGCATAGCATCTTATAGGCAGCTGTAGCATTTTAAGTCAAAAAAAAATGAAAAACAATTAGATTAAAAACCACAAAAGATCAATTGTGACTGTTTTAATTGGGAGCTTGTCCGCATTCAAAGAGGGGTGACCACAAGCTTTCTTCAAGTACTCAAGCACAACTTCAATGCCAAACTTTCCACACCTGAGATTTTATTTGCAGTTTTCAACACCAAAGACCACATCCATGCTTTTATTCACAACATACCACATTCCCTCATCTTCTTCATCTTCAGGGATTATTGGAGGAGAGCTAAAATGCCAAAAGATTAAGTCATTTTGTGTTCCGCAAGGTATCTGTGAATCTGATAGAGAGATTGAGAAGAATTTGTCAAACAGATCTGGAACAATAGTATTGACCAACATTTTTACAAAGATGAATTAAACTTAGATGAGCTCTGATTTGCTCTGATGAGCCCGGAAATGTTTCTACCTTTTTGAGAATTAGCTTGAATTTCTGTGTTTTCAAGTAGAATCTAGATTAAACAGGATTAAGCTGGCTACTAGCTGTGGGCTCTCAAACCCCCTAGAACCCCTCCTCCTTGCCGGCGGGCAGTTGAAAAAAACAAATTGTTGGCTGGCCTTGGCTCGCTGCCGAGGGGGGGGGGGGGGGGGTTACCGGGGTGCTTTTCTGCTCAACCCTGAAATTTCATACAATCTTTGTTACCAACCCCCCAACCCCATGAGAAAAAAAGTACATTTTCCGTGCGTACCCTCATGCCAAAAAAAGGCCATTCATACATATTTGGTTAGTACCCTCTTTGGTTTTGGTCAAAAAAATCATACATTTTGGTTACCCACCTCTATAGGGGGTTTCCAGGGTCCTGCTGGGCCCTGCCAAACGGGGCCTTAGAGATGGCCAGTGGGTATGTACCTGTTTGGGAGTACCTGGCACCCGCTGACAGGTACCCGGCACTGACCCACAGTTACCCGTCCGCGGGTACCGTGTACGCATCCGGGTGTGTATACGTACCCGCCAATTGTCAGCCACAGTTGTGCATTTCTCATAGGGACTGCGCGCGGGCCTAACTAAACATAAGTCTCCCCTGGTAGGAGGCTTGCTTTGGCTGGCCGCGAAGCGGCCCCTCCCGCAGGGAGGGACATGCACGTAATGTCAAAATTTTGGCTGGGAAAGAAATCACAAATGGCTGGAGGGAAAATATTAAGCCTCAGCCAGGGTCCTGTGGACATGCCCCAGAGCCAAAAGATACTTCTGCACCTCAGCTTTCATTTGGCACCAGTCTCATCTCCTCAATCCAAACCATTTGCACTGTACTAATGTTTTAAAAATAAAAAAACATGAAGAAATGTAAACTAAGGATGCACAACCATCATGCCAGGTGGATCCTGGATCCGCAAACCCGCAGATCCTACACATGTAGTGTTGCAGATAGGAAATTCAATTGTGCATATTATCAGAAAATCAGAAAATGGATCTTCAGAGCTATCCTTCAGGATTCCTTTGACCTTCAAAACGGATTCCTTCAATCAGTTTTGGAGCTTTTTGCTCAAGATTTTGGGTGAGGGTGCGCATCAGCACTGCCAATGAAACTGTCTATCCAGTTTTTTTGTACATATTTTGCTGATTTTTAAATAATTATTTGGTGATTTTGGGGTTGAATATCCTTCCTTTCCCTGCCAGACTTCAGACATTAGGCATAAGCCTCTCCTGCGGAGAGCCCTCCGGGCGGGGTCCCCTGGACCCTCCGTTCAAGAGGCTTAGTTAAGCTAGGCGCAGGCCAAGCGCACCTCAGGGCTTGGCTCAAGTGTTGAGACAGCTCACCACCTACACTCAGACCCCCCAGCCAACACTAGACCACTACAATGACAGTAATGGTATTGTACCAGTAACATATCATGCGTTACTGTTGCCGTTATCAGTAACGTCAGCGCGTTACCGGTACTTCTGACTTCTCACTTTTTTTTTGCGCGCGCGTTACGTTGTTTTATTACGGCAGACAGAAGTTATTTTTTACGTTACAATAGTGGGCTCAGGGCCCGTTACTTGTTACTGGTAACAAACATATGTATCTAATTATAAAGATTTAGGCACCAGAGCTGCTAAAGCTTCCTTCCCCTACCGCTTCAAAATTGCCGGTAAGAGGGACCTGCTCTCGTAACCACATCAGGCTGCTAACGCAGTGAGACATTGTTGATGGGAGTAAGCCACCCCACCTGCTGCTGCAGACATTGGAAGCAGCTGAGAAAAGCCCTTCAACTGCGCATGAGCTCGCCGTGCAACCAAGGTATGCCCTCCTTCCACCACTTCAAGGGGGTGGATTTGTCTTGAATTTCCTTGCGGGTGAAGAAAAGGTCAGTCCTGAGGTAAGTTTTGACTTGGTCTTTGTGTGGAGTTGTTTGCTGCTGCTGAGTCATTTGTGATGCAAGCCAAGCCATGAGAGAGTCTGGCTCAGCATACAACAATTCTTCTATAACGGATACTAGAGGCCAAGGCGGCTTCGCCGCTGCAAATTCAGATTCCTGTTACTCTCTCATCCAGGTTCAATGGTTTCCAGTCCCAACCTGCAAGCATAGCTCCTCCAAGAACACACCACCTCATGGAATTAATGAATACCCACAAGCATGATATGACTATATTTTCTTTAGGGAGCAAAACAATAAAATTGGTCATGCTTCAATCAACATTTATGCCTAATTTACACTCAAAAACAAATTAGTGAATGATTTCATTGTAAGTGGGCATCTACAGTACTTTTATCACTATTGTCAAATAACCCACAACTTCAATTTTGTGGCACCCTTACAAATGTCAGAAATTCTGGATGACTGAGTCTCTCAAGTCTCACATTTTTCATAAATTCCCAGTTTGGACACAAAATTATGTATAAATCATCAGATTTTTGGAGAGGAAGATCATCAATGGCCAGGTTAAAACAGAGTGTAAGGTGAAGGATGTCTTGGTAGTACACAGAGTATTCCCTGCTTAAGCACTTGAAAATTCTATGGGGTTGGATATTTGTCAATGACCCCACCTTAGCTTCTTTTTTTCCCCTTGGGGTTGACCTCCTCAACCCGTTGGGTATCAGGGAGGCCCAACTACCTTCACATAGCACAAGACAAGAGGAGATCAAAAAGAAACAAGGACACAAGCTTCTCTCCAGCCAATATTACAATACTAAGAACCCACCAGTCCCCCGGTAGGTTGAAGTGAGATATGCTGCTGGTGGCGGGAGACCGGGTTGCGCTCGGCGCCAACACAATCAAGGTCCTTCGCCGCCTGCTCATAATACTAAACAAATACTCAAGATTCAGAGATTGCCTCCAGCTTGGGTATCACATTGGGGGGAAGAATCACATTGGCACAGTGGTTGCAGTCACACCCATAATCTGCTTGTGCACCACCTTCCCGTGCAACCTTGTCAAAAATGTATGCAACCCCGTTTATGTAGGCTTTTCCATCTTGAACTGGACCAGCAGGGCGCCACAGCCCGAGCCAAGGGCACCCATCAAGGGGCAGGCGCAGGAAGATCTGACGCTTTGAATGCACCTTGCGCTGTCACGGGAACTCTTCCGTCTGGCTGCAGGCACATGCCACCACTCTCCTGCTTGGTCCGGAGAGCTGACCACTTGTGTTCCCATTCCTTCGTTGTCATCAGTCTGAAGTACTATTATGGGGCCCTGACCGGGTTCCTCTTCTTCTTCCAGAGCTTTGTTTTTTGATGTCAAGAGGTCCTTCCTTCCCAACAGCGAGTCCTCTTGCGGCCTTGGAGGAGTCATTGAAGAATTTCAGGACGGTTGAGTCTTGAGAGTCCAGCTTCTTAGGCGGGGGGCCAAGGGAGGAGCTCTTAGCTGGAGGAAGGTTGCTGAAGACCTGCTTGGAATGGTGTGCCTTGCTGTCGGAGTACCACATCCATTCGGGCGCAGGGAGGACCGCCCGCGCGGATCCTTGGCGGGAAGCACTCTGCGGGGTCGTCAGTGCGCCTGCTTCGGGGCGGAGATGCTTGTGCAGTCGTGGTGTGACCTGGTGCGAAGATGGGCCGTCCCTGTGCGGCGAGTGATGGCATGGCGCCTTGTCTTCTGCTGCGTCTTCCGTGGAGATGGTGAGTGCACGCCCTTCGTCAACACGGGCTAGACGCGATCTAGCGACTTGGACGGCTCTCGATTGGTGCTTCGTGCTCGGCTCCTGCTTCGCCGAATCGCCTGTGCTCTTCCAGTCGTTGGGGCCAGTTGGCTCGACTCTCTTCTGCTTAGCCGAACATGAACGTTTCCTCCTCCCGGGCCAAGAAGGGCTTGATGGGAACGGTCGGAGTGTGACGGGCCAATGCGGAAGCCTGTAAACACACCGATGAGACTGCCGCTCCTGCTGCTGTGTATACATATGACGTGCCATAAACGGTCCTGAATTGCTCACCTGTTTTTACTTCTCATCAAGGATATTGCACGCTACCATCGTTGTATAATCTCCCTTGAAGGCTATCCACGCTTGGCATTCTTGGTCAATCTGCGTGCGTTTGGTCGCGAGCGTCTTTCTGAGACTGTGACACACCATCCTTGGTTGTTGGTTACTCAAGCGCGGAGGGTCCAAAGAAGAAGGAGGGTTGGGGAAAGCCAGTGCATTCTAGGGGGATGGTGTCGGGCGCTTGGCTTGTGGGTGGGTGGTCAGGTTGGACGGATGAGCTAAGCTGCTCGGTAAGACTGGCGAACTGAGGCAGGAAGGAAGTGCGTGCATGGCAAGCAGCACTCTGAAATCCAATATGTATATTTGACTGGATCGGGGCCTCGAATGAGTCGGCCTTGTGAGTTCTTGGCCAGCCGGGCCTGGGTAGCTTATAAATCTGGTGACCATGTCCAAATCAGATACACATGTACATAAATATAATTGTTGGATTTGTGTGTATTGCACGGAGGTTACCACCCGAGCGCGTTGATATGTAGACCTTTGCACAGGCTGAGGTAGGCAGGTTATGCAAGTGATGGTTGTGGCGCGGGGTTGGCCCAGCAATGGGATGACGAGCTTGATGTGGTGCCTTGGTAAGAGCTGTTAAGCTTGTACAAGATGACAACAGTGGCGGTGGCGGTTTTGTAAATGCAATGGAACATGCGCAACGGTTACAGTGGCGAGCAATACCGCCCAAGGCAGTGGGAACGGGTGTATGGTTGGTGGTGGCGGGTGATTGGGGAGCAGTAATAGCAGGGCATTGGAGACAAGCGGATGTGGCTGGGGTCAAGTGCTCGTGGGGGATCCTCCGGAAAACTTATTTAAGGAGTGCTGTTCCATGAGGTTGTCCCCCCAGGGGCTCCGGTTTCGTCCTACCCCCTCCCTGGGAGCCCACTAATCACTTGATTAGGGCCTTCCTGGAATCTAACAACCGGCCCACTTTTGCTTGTTGCTGCGGCACAGCTGGAGGGTCATCCATGGGGCCTTTGGGTCTTTGGGGATTTTCAACTTGTGCCTGTGTTTAATTGTTGTGTGTGCTATTTTTTGTTGTAGCTTTGTAAAAAAAAACACCCCAAAACTTAGATCCAAGAGTCTAGGATTCTGTGGATTTAAGAAAGTGGGATTTTAGCTTCAGGAACGTCCACTGTTGAGTGGGCTGGTTTGGGCTTGAAGTCGCGGTATCGGCGATTGAAGAGTTCAATTGAAGCTGAGCACTTTCAGATCCAAAAGCTAGGTCAAAGATATGCATCCAGCAGCGGTGGGTAGTTACAATACACGACAATAACCACCGTTATCTGCGTAGCGTAACACTTGCCGTTACTGCGCTCAGGCGTTAGCGCTACTAGTAACAACCAGTTGTAACCCCGGGCCTGATTTTTTTGGTGTGTTACTTGCATTACTAGTAGCGTAACACTTTAACCACCGGTTAACAAGATAAAGAGGGGCAAATAGCCCCCTCTGGATCATATGTAGTCCAATATTTGCCCCTCAGTGCGGGCAGATATTGTAACGTATGTCAAATGTCAAACATCCTGGGTGTGCAATATTGTAACGTAAACACACTCCCGTTACGGTGAATGGTAACGGTAACAAGAGAAAAACCGTTACAATATTGGTACGTTACCCATAACTGTACCGTAACTACCCACTGTTGCATCCGGTAGCACGGATGAAGGATTGTGGCAAGCACAAGTGTCTCACACTGCATAGCTTCAGCCAAGAGGTTTGTCTTTCTCATTTTCTTAATTGCTAGTTTCCAATCCTGTGAGCTGATAATCGACATTACCTTAATCATCTTCAGAGGCAGCGCAATCATTGCCACACAGATTTATGGCGGCATTTGGATTGGAAGAATCACCTAAATGAGCGGCGTTAAGATTGGTGTCCTCATTTTCCTCACCAATTCTGCCCAGAACAGGGAAAAATCCCAGGACTGACTCCTTGGCTTTGGCGGGAGGCAGGGTCTTTAGCAACAAGGATGCAAGACCGGCATTGACTATGAATGCCAGCTTGTGAAAAAAGCACCGGATGTGCATTGTCATTGGATCCCACAAGTCTGTATTTGGTGGCTTGTTGGAGCAAAGTAAGGAGACATTTCCTCTGCCATGGTGTTATTGTTGGATCCGGAGTCGGTGGTCTGTGCCAATATTTTTTGGTACAGTTTTTCTTGCTGAGGATGCTCGCTATTGGGTGTGCAAGCAAACTTCCAAGATGTTTCCATGGGATCATCTTGAGGGTCAAGTGTTGGAGTACAGTGGGTCAGCTACGCTACCATAGCTGTTAGCGTAGCGTAGCACAGCACAAATGCACTATTTTTTATCGTAGTGTTAGCGCAATTGTGCGCATCTGTGCTAACGCTACGCGCATAGGGTGCAAATCTATTTTAGCTTTTAGCGTAGCGTTGGCGCGGATTCACGCAATGGCGCTAACGCTAAGCACGCAGGGCGCAAAAGAGCGTGCTACGCTGCGCTACAGCACTTTTTGAGGCAAAAAAGGCCTTTTTTCCGCTACAAGCGCCTTAGCGCAAATTAGCACAGCGTAGCAGCTGTAGTTTAGCGCTAACTCTCAACAAAAATTGGCGTACGCTGCGCTAACAGCAACAATGGGAAGTTACGTTATCCGTAACAAAAAGTAACGGATAACGTAACTAAATTGGTGCCGTTATCATTGCGCTAACGGCAGCATTGTTTTAGTCACGTTATTTTTTGATTTTTTTTCTGTTTTCTTAGACCCGTTACGTTATCCCCCGCAATCTGAGGAGGATAACGTGCGGATAACGCGGGTTTTTTGCCTATTTTACGGTGCTTTTACGCCAGATAACGTGGTTAGCGCGTTATCGGCGTTATTTTTTGCGGCATCAAGGCGGAAATTCGCCTCTGTTACGTTATCCAAAATAGCGCAGGAATATTTCACCAGATAACGATAACGCGTTATCTGGTAACGGTGGGAAGTTATGTTACAAAAATCCCGCTGGATAACCTAACGTAAGTAACTTCCCATTGTTGCTAACAGCGCACTAACTCTATTCAAAAGAGGCCAGCGCTTTTTGCCGCTACGCTAAACGTTAGGGCTAAAATAGTGTAGTTTAGCATAGCGGCCCACTGTTGGTTGGACCGTATACTCCCAATCCAAGTTGACATAGGTCATTGAGTGGGGTGTGTGCGTGTGTCCGATCACCGGTGTTGGGGAAGAGTTGAGTGTGTACCTGACCCAATGACCCGTGTTGACCAGCCATTGGATGCATTCCAGGTGATGAATGGTATTGACCGGTCATTGGAAGGGGTGCCATAAAATTTTGCTGGTCCCGGTTGGATGACCAGCAAAGTTTTACCATTTCTGGTGGTAATTTTATGGCCCAAATGTGCACCAGCAAGGAAGATTTTATGGGGTCACCAGGAGCCAAAAATCCAATCGTGAACCCCCCTAATGATAATCCAGAATGAAGAGTTGTGGTATTATATATTTAACAGAAAGAATATCTACTGCTTTCCAAAGAAGTCCAGAAATCCAATGTGGCCATGTGACTTGAAGAGGGTTGAATGCTTGAGAAGAAAGTCCAGAATTCCTAGAAGAAGATTTTATATGGGGTCCAGAGTCCAAGGGGTCCAGATTCCAAGGGGTCCAGAGTCCAAGGCAGGGGAAAGGTGACCAGAATTTATATGTATGAAGTAAGTTTTATATGTAGGAAAGGAATAGGGTCTGTAGATTTAGGGGCCTGGGAGATGGTAGTCTGAGGTTGAAACCTGGAAGGAGGAGCCATGGGTTGAGAGGTGGAAGGAGGGGCCTTGGTCACTGGAAGAGTTGAGTCGTTTTGATCCTGGGGAAGAGCCATTTTGAAGAGTTTTCTCCTTTCCATGACTGATGCTGAATGTACTTCTCTGACTATGAAGGAGCAGATGGTTGCAGTTGGGGGTGGAATCATTCCTGCATCCTCTGAGGCCAGCATTTAATTGCACTTGATGAGTTCCTTGGTGACAGCTTATTCCAGTTCTGGGCTAAGGGCATCCAATAGGAATTCTCTGAATTCCTCCAGGTGGGAGCACTGTTTCATTCTTAAGAGGTAATTAGTAATGACTAAATATTTATTGTTGAACAACATGAATTCTTCTGAAGTTTTGATTCCTCCAGCCTGGATTGAGTTGTTGACCAATTGAGTGAGGTCCCTCCTAGTATATCTGACCAAAGAGAGTGGGGATCCATATCTGTCCAGTAGTTGCTTCTTGAGGTCATCCCCGTTCTGGTTCCTGTAAGCCTCCATTTGTTCCACTTCTTCCTTGTAAGAAAAAAAACAAACTGTCTGACCAAATCTATAGAAGAAGCTCCATCAGTTGATCCTACATTTTCATACCTGTTAATAAATTTTTCAATGGTGAGGTTGGTTCCATCAAAGCAGAGTTCTTTGTCCAAGGGCTTGATTTTGACTCCTTTGATTGGTCCTTTGTAGGCTGGCATCCTGGTTTCCTTCTCCAAAAAGTAGACCACAGAATTCTTGGAAGATACAGATGGGGCTGGAGGTGAGTCCTAGGTGAGAGCTTTCAGAAGGTTCAGGTATGTTGTCCCTGTACTGATTGAAGGCATTGGTGGGTTGAAACTGAGGATTGTTGGGGCCAGTGCTGCCTCTGTACTGATTGAAGGTGTTGGTAGGTTGGGGTAAAGGATTGATTGGAGCTGGATCTTCAGGAAGAGGATTGGCTGGTCCAGTAGGGTGAGTTTTGGTATCTTCTGGAGCAGTTGGGATGCGGTTGTTGTTGCTGAAAGTCTCTCCTAGGTTGTTTTTGATAGGATGAGCAGTATCTTGGGAGTGTTCAGACATGTTGAAGGGTAACTATAGAGGAATGAAGTAGTCCAGCTGGATGGTTGGGATAAATGAGAGCCTTTCCAGAAGAGTGAAGTTGAGGATTTTCTTTTTTTTTTGTGAAAAAAGGGTTGAAGGAGTGACTGGTTTAAGGTGGGAAAAGAGGGAAGAATTCAAATGAATGACTTATGGTAGGAAATATGTTTTTTTGTAGTTTTTATGGTTTCTGCACTTGAAGAGGGATGGAATGGAAGGGATTTGTGTAGGAGATAGGAATATAAACTGGTAGTGAAAAAGGTAACTAGGACTAAAATCTAAAAGTAATCAGGCCACTGTTGGGACACCACTTGTGGAACTCCTAAAAGATTGGGAAAGAGCTGTGAGGGGAAATAGTCAACTACACTACTAATAATGTAGAAGAGGCTACAGGTGCTGTTGAGGCTGCCCTCTGGACTAATGCTGATGGAGAGAGGGTTACACTAAGAAAAAGAAAAAGGTGTGGCTGATGGTTCTCTTTGAATTAGATGGCTTTAACACTGATGGGTTTGAGGTGTATCAATACTACTGAGTGAGAGAGGAGAAGTGAGATGGGGAGAAAAGCAGAAGCTGTTGGGGAGTCACTCTGAGATGGGTAATGAGATATATTCTGGAGGATATATTTCTGAGGGGTGAAATGTTATCTAAGTGAGGTGTGTAAAGGTGTTACAGAGAGTATGGGGGGAGGGGTGCATACAAATTGTAGTGGGTGAAAGTGCATGATGGATACAACATCTAGAGGGGTGTTTATATATGTGAGAAGTACTACAGGGGGGTGATACATGATGAGCACATAGTAACAATATATGAAGATGAGCAGTAAGAGCATTCCCACCGCGGGCCCTAAATTGGGTCCCTATTTGGGATTTACCGACCCAACGCGACCCACCGCGGGCGCTAAATACGTCTTAAATTTAAGGCCGGCCCTAAATTTCGTGCCCGAGTCCCCACATGTAGGGACTCGTAGGGACTCTCCTAGGGACTCTCCCTCCTGGTCAAAACCTACTGTCACATGCCAGAGACAGTGAAACTCCAACCCAACCCATTTGATCTCAACCCCCGATATCCTTTGATATCAGTATCCGACCATGGACAACATCCCTCTTGACCCGGCGCTTGAAGCGCTCATGCCAAGCACTGACGGTGAGATTTTGACTAGTTTCTTCTGCAGAGTTCAAAGTTTTTATTGATTTTTTTTGCTTCTTGCAGACCTGATGGAAATAGATGTACTCTCCGCTCCACAGAATGACTCGAGGAAGAGAAGCATCCCGTTGCCAGATGGTCAGTCGAGTACTTGATCTTCTTTTAACTTTTACTTATTTTTCTTTTTGTAGTTGCCGGTCCGAACCCAAAGAATGCTAGAAAGAAAACTGTGAAACCAAGACCCAAGAAAGCTGTCAAAAAGAAAAATCAAGAGCCTCCGGAGCCTCCGAACAAGATGCCGCCGATTGAGGAGGACCACCCACCAGTGTCTGTTGAAGCAAACGAACCCAACAGCGGAGACAGCAGCGAGTCCGAGTCTGACGGAAGGAGAGTTGTTGGCGGGGGAGTGAACCAGGGGGACAGGGGATGTGCCTTTCATCAATTTTTAGAGGCTCATATGGAGGCTAGCGGTGTATGCTGCAGCAGTTTCAGGCGCTAAATCTTGCTGCGCAGCCCCAAGCCGTGACATTTAGCAACCCAAAGATAGGGCCCGCGGTGGGAATGCTCTAATGATGAAGGTTCAATGACCAAGGAGTGTACATGAAAGGTAACTATGTATAAGATGAAATAATGATGAGCATTTGGTAATAACTACAAGAGCTATGAAGGAATGTACAGTGGTTCATCTAATGTTTTTGGCACCACATTTTTGAATGCAGAAGCTCAGGCCACAGCCGTTAAGTCATGAGATTGGCTACAGGGGTTGAAAATAAGTTCCTAAGAATGATTATGAAATCAAAAAAAGTAAAAATAAAAAAATGAAAAAATGAAAAATGTGGAAATTTTTCAATTTCTTGCAAATTTCTCAGAATGTTCATTACTGTTCAAACCAAGGGGGGGAAATTAGAGAGCAAAGTATGGCATACAACAAGAATGATGAAAAATGAAATTTTTTGAAACCATTGCCAATGATTTTTTGGGTGGATGGGTTATCAACCAATTTCATTTGAACTCAGGGACTGTAGCCCAAATCACCACTAATTTGACTCAATTTATTTTATCCAATAAAAATCATTGGCAATGGTTTCAAAAATTTTCATTTTTCATCATTCTTGTTGTATGCCATACTTTGCTCTCTAATTTCCCCCCCTTGGTTTGAACAGTAATGAACATTCTGAGAAACAAGACCCTTTGCAATGTAACAGCAGAACACGTAAATAAAAAAATTTGCCAGCCAGAAATGATATGGCATACATTCAGCCAACTGCTTCAGATTTTGTTTTGCAGGGAAACCACACTTTTTTTCCCTTGTGCCACCAGAAGAAACTCAGAATTTCTTTGTACAACAAACTACGCGCTTGCCGACCTTCTGCGCCAACTGAGTTTTTTTGGTTTAGCTTGAAAAACTCAATGAGGTTCGTCTGGGAGGCTTTGCCCGACTTGATTTGCCCTTCGGCGCCTTCGTTTGAATCAAAGTACACAAGATGCTCGCCCGCGTTGTGGATTGCAAGCCGGGTTACAGCAGGTGATCAATCAGAAAGTGGAAACTTGAATAATCTCCAACAAGCTAGAAAGAGGATCAGTGTACAAGTCACTTGAAAAATGGACAAGTGAACTACTGACCTTTGGGAGGACTTATGTACCGAGCGTCAATATAAGCTTGGACTTAATTTGCAACATCGATGGTCATATACGACCTATCATGACCTTTGGTGATGTACTTGTAAAGGTATTTGATGGCTGTTGTGTTGACGGGAATTTCAACGTTGATATGACATTCAAACATGAGTGTCAAAAATTTGTTGTAAGGAACAACGTTGCCATTTGTGAATGTGGTTGTCTGTTTTGTGAATGTTACTCCTTCATTGCGCCGCAAATATGCGGGATAAGCTCCGTTGATGATGACTGTGCAAGGTGTGAAGGGTTTGGAATAACCAGATTTGCAGTGTTTGCCATTCCAACAGGGTTGACCTGCGCACAGACCATGGAGCATGAACTGAGTCACAAGTTGGTGGAAGCGTGGTTTGTAAAATTCCTCAGGGATTTTGGCAAAAACAATCAAATCAACTTCTTTGGGGGTAAAGGGGTGGTCGTGGGAGTCAAGAGTGATCATCAGGTGGAGGTGAGGTAGGCCTCTCTTCTGAAATTCAATGACCAAACAAATGCAACTACTTTACCCAAGCGCTCCATCTTGAGGAGTTGAAACATTAAGGCCTTCATCTTTAGGTGAAAAACACGTGAAACAATTGTTGGGTGATCTACTGCGGATTTGCCTGCAGAGATGATTGCAATAATTTCTGACCAGTTAGGATTTGCAGTCATTGTAATGAATAACAATGGTGGGCCGTATTTCAGGACAATCACCATTGCATCGTGATATAATTCAGACATCCCACGCGGGCTGCAAATGAATGTTGATGGTAATATAATTTTTGTACCGGTAACAACGGTTCCGTTTTCGAGTCCTTTGACGAGTGCGTTGTATTTGTCTGCCTTTAATTTGCTCTGGTTGGATTCAATGAAAGACGTGCGCGATCTTTCAACGCAGATCTACATGTTGCAGACGAGTTCCTGCAACAGCGCGCGAACGGCGAGTATTGCGGAAAAGTGATCTGGTTGTTCGAATAGTAGAAATGAAAACCATTCCAACGGGCCAAAAACGCGACCTTTGACTGTGAAATAGTCAGCACATGAAAATGTTTAATGGAACAGAGATAAGCTTACCACGTGATGTTACAGCCCGATACAAGCTGTCCCACTGTTGTTTGCCACGTGAAAAGACTAGAGGGTAGCAAAGGGGAAAGTAAGAGGAGTGCATATCTGATATTGCTTGGAGTTGCCCATCTGCACGATGAAGGAGGATCTGTCGTTCTTTGATGATGTCACCTGCCCCCCTTACAATTACTGCACGTCAGACGTTGGTTGATTGTAGCGTTTGGGATCGCACCCAGCGCGGGGGACTCCTTGCAACTTGAAGGTGAGTGATTGTGTTTGCTGCAAAACATTGCGAGCAGTCTTGTAGACAATGGCGTAAGGATTGTTGTGATATAGGAAATCCATAAGTTTCTGAACCGTTGAGAGGAGCATTGCTTGCCTGCAACCCGCATCGCCACCAAGGCCTTGAGCTTTCTGAATGCGGAGCTGAGCTTCATTAGTACCACAATCGCCGACGACAAATATTTGAGAAAACCCAGGATTGTTGCTGTCGAGTGGTTCTACGCTAGAAATGAGATGTACCAAGCCTCCCAACATTCAAAAAATGTTTACTCCATAAGGACCTTGTACAGTGTAGTCGACGTTTGCGCCAAGTGAAGTAAACGATAAAGCGTTGTTATACATACGTATAAGTTGGACAAAATTTTCTGAATCTAGAGGCATCTGTTAGTCAATTGCCGTGATTTTGAAAGATGAACGTACCTGGGCTGGTGCCGTCAAACAAAACTTTCAGTTTTGGGGGAAATTGTGGGGCGGAAGGGGCAAATGAAGGGATGGTGACTTTGTCCTTTTGACAACAGGTTGAGAAGCTAATTGTGGTTTTTGATGCGTCAACGACGGCGGTCTCTTTGCAGAAGTGTAATGCTCGGCATTTGGCACATTGAACATTACACGGGCCAAGGCGATGTGGTAATTTGGAGTCGTTTGAAGCAACAATCATTGGTTTGGTATTTGATTTGAGGGAAGTTACTACGCGGCCAGGTGTTTTGACAAAAGTAATGCTAAAAGCGTACAGGGTTAAGAGTGTGAGGTATGCCGTCATAGAATGATAATAAATGAGGAGCCAGAGATTGCTCCGAGTGTGATGGGTTATGTGAGAAACAAAATCACTCATTAATTGAAATCCCGGGGCCACGTGTAGGATGATTTGAGTGTGAACGCATGAAGGCAGTGGTAGTTGACCCACGATTAACTCAGGAAGTGATGAAGGGCTGCAATGAGATATGGAATGATGTTACGTGGAAGTGTGTGGTTGAAGAAGTCTCTAAAAGGGTGGCAGTGATAACTTGCGTACAATTACCTGCGAACAACGGGAGTGATGTCAGGAACTTTGAGTGATGTTCAGATGGCGTGGGTAATTTGTACTTGTAGAATGTGCAACAAAAATAGAGCCTTTGTGTTTCTGTGAACAACACGGACAGTAGAAGGTTGAGTTGATGACCAAAGAGACTTGATGTGTTGAGGAAGAGGTACCTGTTTTGATTTTGACGGGGGTAGGTACCTGTTTTGATTTTGACAGGGATAATGACTTTGTGTGTGCCTCTCTCAACGGCGCGGAAGGAGTTGAATGTTGAGGTGATGAGCAGGATGTGTGCCTGTGAAAGGGCAAAAGAGAAGGGCTGGTTTGGTTGCTTTTGCTCTGAACAAAACTTGAAGTTGCTTTGGCGGGGTCTCCAAGGAAACAACTGGGGGGGTGCGCGATGAATGCCTGGCAGAGCGGAAGCCGCACGAGTGATGTGGTCATATATCACATTCTACCATCTTCTTGGGTGATAAGCGCTGGATTTCAAATATTGTGTGGAATGGAACATGAAGGACAACATATTGATTGGAACAACAATGTTGTGAGGATGTTTAAAGGAAAATATTCAAGATCAAGATAGTGAGTAGAACAAAGATGCTGATCGAGGGATAACATTGGGAAAGTTTGTGTAGATGGACCATGAAGGAAGTTAACGGATATTGGTGTGAGGATGTTAAGTGGGTGGCTTCTCAGTAAAATTATGATAAAACAATGAGAGATAAGATGAGCGCGGAATATAATATGTGACATGTAAAGTAAATATCAAGTGCGGAAGCTGTGACAAAAACGTTGAATGAAGCGTGATGTCTAATCAAGAGCACTTCATGCGTTTTGCAGCGTCTTTGAGGATTTCCTTGCAGGGGCGGCCTTGGCGTTTAGGGAGTACCTCCTCTTCACTCTCCTCTTCAAACTCTTCTTCTGAAGCGGTTTTGCCTTCTTGGGAAGGGTCAGGCGACGGGATGGGAACCTTGCCTTTGCCTTTGAAAACCTTTGAAGGCATACCAGCGGAAGATGAGTGTTAATTCTTTGAACAACCCAATGTGGAGGGGTTGCTGGGAAGCGGCTTTTTGGGTGTAAATTTTGTCCTGCAAAAAAAAGATGTGAGTAATTTAGAAAATAACCGGAACGATTGTGTAATACTTACAGACTGCGAATTTGTTTACCGGTTGAGGAGCAAGTTACGCTGGTTGATGCAATGTTGGAGGTGATGCCGATTTGATGGCCGGATGTGACGGCGACATGTGCAACCTGAACAATGGAAATGAGCTGAAGTCAATATGAATGTGAGGAAAACAAACAAACAACAACAACGGCCATATGAGTATCCATTTCGAAGTCAACTAATTGTCCAGCAATTTTGACCTCGCGGCCAACAACAAACAAGTTGAAAGTTTTGATTTGAAGTTTGGAGCCGGGTACAATGTACTTGATCAAAAAACGTTTGTGTGCGCGGTCCTGTTAAAAGAAGCGGTGAGAATTGTCACTAACGGTAAGGTGTGGTGTGGCTTACTTGAGGATCCCAGTTGCTATGTGCGACAACGACTTCCAGGTTCCAACTTGCAGGTACCTTTCCCGCTAGCGCTTACAACTTCTTGGTGTGATATAACCATGCCAAGGGAATTGAAATTAGCCTGATTAGTGAAGTTGAGAGTGTTGTCGGCGATAGGCATGACAGGAGCAACCATCTATTGGACATAAGTGAGCTTGGGAGTGGAGCCGTCATTGAGGGGTATGAATTTCCCGCTGAGGTAATATATCATCGTGGGGTCAAGCAAGTTGTGGAGGGCCGTATTGGTAGTCAAGCTAATTTTAAAATCTTCCGTCTTTGTGCTAAGAGGACCTGCGCACTGGAGAAAGCTAGGAGTAGTAACATTGCCGTACTGGTTTGCCCAAATGGCTTCAGGAATAGACTGGTGGAGGGGTCAGCAATTGGTGAGTGGTCAAGAGGACTGGTGGACTGACCTTGCTTAAAGGTTCAAAGAGGCCTGTCATACTGGCTGGATGGTTTGGAGTGCGGTTGAGAGACATAGTAGAGTGTTTGTGTCTGGGGAGGTTAATTTGAGGACAAGTTGAAGTTTGAGTCAAATGCGAAGGGTGGATTTCAGGTATCGAGGTAATGAAGAAGTATAAAAAGTAGATTGTGGTATGGGGGAGGAATAAAAAATTGGTCCACGTTGGGGGAGATTTAAAGTGCTGAAGCCCAAGTTGTGGGTGTGTGGATGTTGTTGTGGACCAATGAGGGTGGAAGGATCAGGCAAAAGAGGAGATTGACTGGCCTGGATAAGATGAGGAGGTCTGTGAGCTCCCGGGCGTGGCGAAGCGGGTTCAAGGAGTGTGAGGAACGTGGGTTGCAACCAGGGCCATACTTGTGAACAATAAGCGGCTTGCGAACGTGGATTGTGGACCAGAGCCTGCAAGCATTGATTGGGGAGATGGGGCAAGGTACCTGGAGAAGAGTGGTGAAAAAAGAAGGGCCGCGGTGAGCATGGAAAAGCCAACTGTGGTTACTAATTGATTAATTGAATAATACCGGAATGAACTGCGGGAGTAGGTGGAAACGGTGAATTGAGAAGTGTGATCTTGTGAGTGGGCAAGGCGAATATTGAAATGTGGGCCAGGTGGAAATAATACTCAAATAGCGCTTGGAGGCAAGAATTGAGTATAGACGGTCCGGCAAAGTCAACGGTAGTAGAGCATCAGAAACCGGGCTGGGCTAGGCGTGTTGATAAGTGGTCTGGCGAAGTCGACGGTAGTAGATCTTCAGGAAGCGGCCTGGGCGAGGCGTGTTGATAAATGTTGTGGTGAAAGCAACGGTGGTAGCGCGTCAGGGACTGGGCAAAGCTAAGATGTGGGCCAAGGTGAAGGTGATACCCCGAGAGCAGTTGCAATAGCTGCGACGTGTATTGTGTACAAGTGGCGTGACAAGATAATCCAATATCCGTTGTGAGAGCAGTGGTGTGGCAAAAGCAATGGTAGTATGGCATGAGTAGGTGCATGAATAGCGGAGAGGACGATGATGTGGATGGTTTGTGGGAGTATAAGAAGGGGGAGATTGTTGGAAGTGAAAAGCCAGGGGATTTGGTTTTGTTCCGCCCCCTCCCTGGGAGCCACCTGACCGCTTGGTTAGGGCCTCCCTGGACACCTTTAACAACCGGCCCTCTTTTGCTTGTTGCTGCGGCACGGCTGGAGGGTCATCCATAGGGCCTCCGGGCCTTTGGGGATTTCAACGTGTGGAGTGATTTTTTTGTGAAGTGCTGGAATTTTTTTTGGTGAAATGAAATACGCCAAAACTTAGATCTTGAGGTCTAGGAATGTGTGGATTTAAGAAAGTGGGATTTGCAAGAAATTGAAAAATTTCCACATTTTTCATTTTTTTATTTTTACTTTTTTTTACTTCATAATCATTCTTAGGAACTTATTTTCCACCCCTGTAGCCAATCTCATGACTTAATGGCTGTGGCCTGAGCTTCTGCATTCAAAAATGTGGTGCCAAAAACATTAGATGACCCACTGTACTGCTGATTCATATGAAGAGAAAAATGAGTAATGAAGTTATGTAAGATCTGCAGTCCTATGTAGCTATGATACTAATGAATGACATATGTAATAATGCTAAGGATACGTATGAAGAAAATACATGCCAATAACTGCTAATCCATTTGGAAATCCTAGGTGAGATGAGTGGGTGACTAGGGGTAAAATGGGGTGTAGAATCTGAATATGAAGTAATGATGAAGTATTTATGAAGGGTTTATGAGATATGAGGGTGATAGTATGAATAGGAACAGGGTTACCACAACGGTGGTTGAAGGCAAGCGGCGGAGACAACAGGAGTTGGTGTGAGAGCGGAGCTTGGCGGATTACGTGCGTGTGTGTATAGCGCTTGGCGGATGATGAGTGTGCGTGTGTGAACGGAGTTAGCAGATTGTGTGCATGGGAGGCGGGCGGAGGATATCTTTTAGTTCTCTTCCTTTTCTCTATAAAACCACAGTGGGGGAGGGAGGATTCATCATGGGACGCCCCACAGACTCTCTTTTTACGGTTTTACTTTACTTTGTGGATTGTTGTGCTTCTTTTACTCTGTGTACGTTGCGGAATTGCTTTATGTGTTACAGTTGTGCTTGCTTTACGGCTGTTTTCTTGCGGTTTTTTGCGGAGTTTTGTGGCGGAGTTATCTTCTTTATCCGGTGGAGCTTTATTTTTACGGTTTACGTCTGCGGAGCTTTATCATATTACGTGCCATACTTTATTTATCCCACTCAGAGCCCTACAACGCGGCGGAGCTGCGGAGCGGAGTTTCTCCAGATCACCCAACTTTACCTGGGAATCATCTTGGAGCGGCGGAGTCCTGCAATTTCTACACAGTGACCACTTTTGTTCATCACAACAGATGTTTTTTTATTAATATTAAGCTTGTGAATTTTAGTCCTGCACCCATCATTTAAGGATGAGTACTTCAAATTAGCAAATTGGGTTGGTTTACTGATCTTTCACATATCTCAATATCCCAGGACAAGTATGCTTGCTGGCCTTGGCAACGCAGCGGCCGCCCGAGGCAGATACTCAGCATCCGACGCATTTGATTTCTGGCTGGCCAATGGACTTATCCTGGATGGTAACAATTCTTTCAATCCTCTCAAGTGGTGGCTTCAACATATGCGTTCCAGAAACACGCATGGCGGCCTTGCACATATGGCGCTTGATAATTTAAGTTGTCCAGGCAAGTCAACTACCTAAAGATTAATATTTTTACTGCATCCATCTAAAATCTTTCAAACTTGTTTCATTGGCAACCTCTGTTGATGTGGAGAGAGCATTCAGCTTTGGTCGGGATTATGTTTTGGCAAGAAGGCACCAACTCGGACCAAACTCAATAAGTGGCAGAATGACAGTTGCTTTCTATTCAAAGACCAGAAGAATCAAATATGGTACCCTCGCTGCATGAAAGAAAAGGATTCCAGCAAGACCACAAAGAAGTATAAAAGAAAGGTAATCCTTGTAGATGAAGATTAATCTAAGTATAAGTTATTTTAGATAGTTTACATAGTAGGAATTAGGCTGTTCGGTGATGCTCACAATATATGAAATAGTGAATTAGTATTCAAGGGCTGTCTATGACAATGGAGACAAAAAATAGCGCTGGAGGCACCCGTGGTACCAGCCAGGCGGTGCCAGGTGCGGTACTAGGTACCTAATTTGGGCTGGAAAACAAGGGGACCCAGGTACCGGTTGGCACCAGGGTCTAGATCAACAATCCCTAAAGACATCACCAGACAGCATAATCAGAGAAAAGGAAAGAAATAGAGGGAAAACAAAAACAACCCAAAAGCAAAAAGAGTGGAGATAACACCGCTTTCAGGCCCATTTCAGGTACCTAGTACCACATCTGGCACCGCCTGGGAGGTACTGTGGGTACCGCCTGTGAAATTTTTTGGTGTGGCAGCATCTTGCTTTCCTGCTTGGCCTTGCTCCATCCAGTTTGATGCCGTCCTTTGCAACAAGCTGGAAGTCAAACAAGCCACTGTTTTCCGGGAGGGACTCCTCCCGGCAAGCACTGGCTCTCCTCTTTGACCGGAATCCCTCCGGTTGAAGAGGAATACATACATCTGACCGGAGCTCCGGTTGGGGAGGAGGACACACATCTGACCGGAGGAATTGATCCATCCAATTGGCGGCATGTACACCTCTTTGACCTGAGGAATGTCTCCGGTGTGGTGTGCCAAATGTGTTTCAAGTATCAAATTGCATAAAGTCACAGTTTAATATTGAGAAGGAGACATATTTCTAGATACATTATTGCATAATTGAATTCTACAGGTCATTTAACCCCTATTCACTCACTGGAACCACTAGGCTAGCTGTACTCAGTCAAAAGTTATTAGGATTATACTGTGTTCACAAGCATGATTACATACTGTAGAGATATTGTTATATATAGTACATAGTATAGACTTAGACTCAAGTACATATTTATAGTGTATGTAGTGGCGTGGTTTGGCTCTGCCCACGGCATGGTTCCACCTGTGGACACCTCCATTGTTGTTTGTTTGGCTGCACCCAAAATGGTATGGGCACCATGGACACCACCACCACCACCACATGGACACCTGTATGGCAGTCACACCAGCAAAAATCCCTCACAAGGATCCCCACCAGAAAAAACCCCTCACATTTTACTATAAGAGGAGGACCTTTCCCCTCCTCAGGCTCTGCATTCCACTCAAACAATCCTAACCAGAACACACATCTCACTCAGAGTTACAAGTCACATCCACATAAAATCCAGTAGTGTGATCTCAATCAAGTTGCCCATCAACATTTTTCATGCCTCAGAGTAGTTCTAAGTAGTCAAGTAGCAAGCATCACCCACTTGTGCTCTTAACAAGTCAAAGTGATCTTGACCAATTTTGCTCTTAACTGAAGGTTAAGGAAGAGGGCAAAGACACTTCAAATAGTTCACAGATAACATCAGTTCTCTCAGAAGTTTTGTATCAGTTTATCTCCGCTTTCATATCACAAACATATCTAAGTATGTTAAATCCACACTTTCATGGAAATTGGGTTTAGAGATGGCCAAACAGGTCCGGGTACCCGCGACGGGTGCGGGTACTTGCTGTGAATTTCACCAATTTTGGACACCCGGACCCGGACACGGCACCCGCCGACGGGTACCGGCGGTAATTGAGGCGGGTACCGCAGGTACCGCACTGGTGACCGATTGAGTGGGGTATGTACACACCCCTCTTGATGGCCGGTCATTGAAAGCAGTACACACCCCTCTCAATGACCGCACATTGAGTGGGGTGCACATCTCACTCAATGACCGGCCATCAAGTGGGATGCGCACTCAACCCAATGACCGGCCATCGAGTGGGGGTGTAGGCCGGTCATCAAGCAGAGTACACACCCCGCTCAGTGACCGGCCATCGTAATCACCCCACTCAATGTCCGGTCATCGCGTGGGATGGGTAGGTGTGGACTCCGCTCAACAATGGCCGGTCATTGAGGGTGTGTACTCCACCCAATGACCGTTCATCAAGTGGGGTGTGTACTTGGTGACCGGTCAATGGTCATTGAGTGCGCATCCCACTCGATGGCTGGTCATGGAGTGCACCGGCCATCAAGTGAGATGTGTGTCCCGCTTGATGTCGGGTCATCAAGCGGGGTGTGTACTCCGCTTGATGTCCGGTCATCAAGCAGGGTGTGTACTCCGCTTGATGTCCGGTCATCAAGCGGGGCGTGTACTCTGCTTGATGTCTGGTCATCAAGCGGGCTGTGTGCCCCACTCAATGGCCGGCCATCGAGTTGGTTGATGGCTGGCCATTGAGTTGGTTGATGGCCAGCCATCAAGTTGGTTGATGGCCGGCCATCCACTGCTGACAATGGCGGACCTGTTTGGTACCTGGGTACCCGGTGATTTTCTGGCCCAAATTGCATACCTGGACCCGTACACGGCACCTGCGGACGGGTACTCAAAGGGCAGTGGCGGGTACCCGCCAACGGATGCCAGGTACCGCCAAACGGGTACCCACTGGCCATCTCTAATTGGGTTCATGGGTTCACCCTCCCCCTTTCCCAAAAGGCCCCAAAAGGGGCCTGCCAGTGGCACAGTGGCCAACTTGGCAATATTTCCCACAGTTCCCTTCTTCCCAGGCAGAAGTATGTTTGACTTTTCTGCCGTGTGAATTAAATTCTAAGTCCCCAAACATTAATGCCTCGGACTGATCCCCCAATTCATGAACCATGAATGAAAAGGGACCGGATTCTCCCACCTCTGCCTGTTGCAAATGCAAGGGGAGAGAGGTGGGCAAATGGTTGGTTAAATAAATTGCCCAGCCTGAGCAAGTGCAACAGGGGAGTAAAATTTGCCTCAACCTGTGTGTCAGCCTTAGAGTCAACACAGTTGACCTAAAACTGCCTTTTATCTCCATTTTGTACCTAAATGTGTTTATATCTTTTTAAAATTAAGACATAAGGTTGTTTTGACTTCAGATTCTGATTTCTCATGCAATTTTGACCCTAGTGTTCACTGATCACTTTCCAATATCTCTGCTCCTTCATAGAGTTTGTGGTTTGTGACACGCATGCGCAGCGGCGCCGTGTAGTCGAACCTGAGCGCTCCAAACCACATGTACATGTGTGATTATGTCATCCAACTTTGAAAATTTTCGAAGTCAGGATCCCCCATGCAGCTGGAGGATCCACAGACTTCAGACAACCAGAACCACACCCCCAGATAACCCAGGATCAACCCCACAAGGATACCTCACTCCCAGTACACCTACCGTCACAGGCGCCTAGGATATTGACAGTAAGTATACCTTTGTTTGAACCTTGATTATCTCAGAGTGAAACTCTGTGTCTCTTGACTGTTTCTTTTCCTTCTCTTTTTACCCAACTCCATCAAGATCAAAGGTTCCTCTGTTAAACCTAGACTTAGTCTAAAAATCAGAGCAGATTAGTTTACTATTCTGTGTTCCCCCACCGTCTCCTTGGTGCGCGCGGAGGCTGTAGCCCCTGTTGGTCTGGCACAGCTGTCCTTACCACTTTTCCAGGTGGTTCAAGTTGACTTTGAGGATCCTGATAGACCCCCTCCAGATCATATCTTTCTCTCTCCTTCTGTTTGTAGTTCTTTATCCCAAGAAATACAACCAGTGTTGCCCATTTCTCTTGTGTCCTGTTGTCACTTTAGAGGCACAGGCTCACACTGTGCAAGTGCAACAGGGGATGTTTTTTCCTTCTTTGTGTGATGAATGTTTTGACCCACCTTTGCAACTGCAGCAGGAGGACAAGATAAGACATAATCAGCCTGCACAAGCGCAACAGGGGATTGAGATGAAAGATTAAAGCCCTCAGACCTTTTCAAATGCAAAGGCGGAGAGTGTTAACCAACGGATTGTGCTCAACCTCTGCAACTGCAAGAGGGGAACTTGACCCGTGAAGGCCCAGCCCCCGTTGAGGCGCATTTATTTATTGTCTACCTCCCCTCGCTCCTCTTTTTTTCTCTAGATCAACAGCGCACACATGTTTCAATAAGTCCAGGGGAGTCCTCCCCATTTTGGCCCACTCCAACACTGCAAATCTTTACAGCCGTGTGGCGCTGTCCGAGAAAAGCAACCGGGACCCTTCAAACAAATCAAAACAAATCAGAACATTTGTCTTTAGATGACCTGCACACTTTTTTGTTGCTATGGATGTATATGTACACACCCAGGCCAGAACCTCTTTTGGCCAAGGCGGGTCTTTTTTGACGGTTCTCCCTCTCAATGATGCTGCGCCTTTGGTGCACCTTCCTAAACCACGAGAGGCTTTGACTGTCACGTGTGGCGGAATTTTTTTTCTCCAGCTTTGTACAGGGAAATACCGCTTCCCAGGTCATGAGGGTATTGTTGCTGGTAGTGATCCCTCAATCACGAAGGCCGAGCTGCATCTTGTGCATCCCCAGGAGTCCCGCCGATCACGCCCGCCCGCTACACAGGCCACCAAAACCTCCTCGGCCTGCGCATACTTGCCCAATGCTGTTTGCTTCGCCTCCGGCCACGGCTTTTCCCAATGGCGTGAAGGCTCTGGAACCCAGCCGTTGAATACTACCTGACAAGGTAGAGGGCCCTGTGGCTGCAATCATGTATCTCACACACTCCGCCGATGTCTAAAACCACTCGCCCACCATCATTGAGATTAGCCCCCCCTTCCTCCTTGAACTAAGCCTGACCCCCAGGAGGGGGAGGAGAAGTAGGCCGGTCATCGAGAGGAGCAATAACTGTAACCCGGTCATTGAGAGGAGAAACACACCTCTTGGTGACCGGGACCAGACCGTTCATACATTGAGGGGATCAAGTGCTCCTCTCAATGGTTCCGTTTTCCGGTCATCGTGAGGAGTCAAGACTCCCCTCAATGACCGGAGCAAACCGTTCATCACTCATCTCGTTGAAAGGTTTGCTCCGGTCATTGGGGGAGTGTCCATATACAACAATCAGCAAGGCATGTCCAATCCGCCGCTAAGTGTGGCGCATCTGAGGGTTTAGGGGAAGTATTCCTTTTACTTCCTTGAACTTTTTCAACAAAAATGTAATGTTGTCTAGGATGGCCCAAGAGGCTTGTTTGGTCTCTCCAAGTCATCCGAGTTTGGGTTAAGAAGGGAGGAAGGTTCTTGGGTCTTTCTTCCTTTACTGGCCTCCTCTCTTCTTCATTTTTGGTGGCCTTGTAGGCCGCCCAGAAGAGAGGAGTGTCTAGGAGTAGAAATTCCTTGAGACCATTGTCACTAAGGAACGGTGTCCTCTTCCTTACCCTAGGCTGCATTGCAGTCCCTAAGGTCTGAGCCCGACCCGTAACTCCAGTGATTCTGGAGCCCTGCTCAGAGCTAGCCTCCCATACTCATTAGTTCTTGTTGTGTATCCGACCCTCTCACTAGCTCGACAATATCTTTGCAAGATGATGTATTGATTGCATCCATTCTCTTTCATGTTAATGCATATATTCTATTAGTTCTTCAAGGTCCTGTGGTACCTCTATTCGGAGTTCATCGTGCTTCTTGTGGCCTTCTCTTGAACCTCTTGAGAGGGCGTCCGCGCGGTTTCCTGTTGATGTTACACGCTTTGCCACAAGGTCCACTTCACGTTTGATCCACATATGTTGTATGATCTTCCATTTGCTGTTCACAAATCAATCTTTTGACTTGCGTTTGCTAATTACGGTTTCTGTTGTTGTGTTGTCTGTCCAGACAATGAAACTCTTGCTCTTTCTTGCTCCAAGTTTAAGCAACATGATTAGTCCGAGTCTCACCGCTATGGTTTTGAGTCGTGAAATTCTTTCTTCCTCTTTGTCCAGGTCGTCTGCTATTCCCTCGCCTAGTTTCTCTAATGATTTCAGGCGAAATTGTGCCCAGTGTTGCCCTATGAGAACACCAATTCCGTAACCTGTTGACGCGTTGCCGACCCAGCCGACTTCCGTAGGTTCTGGCGCTGCTATTAGGCGAGTCGGGCGGAAGTTCTTCAGGCTTGTCAGCCAAAAGTGGATGTCTTCTTTGACATCTTTGGGTAGCAGCCTTGTCTTCCATTTGTAAACCCAGTTCTTCAGCATCCGGTATAGGCTACACAGGTAGCATTGGAGTTGAGGCAGGATAAATGACACGTGGTTTAGCCGTCCAACCATCACTTCAACGTTTGTGTAGGAGAATTTGGCTCCAATCTCCAGGAAGTCTTTGATTTGGCTTATGCGCTTGTCTAGTTTCTTGTTTGGTAGTCTGACCGTCTTCTTGACCCCATTCCATACAAAACCCACGTATTTCTGTTCTTTGAGAAAGGGAGAGTATTTCTCTTTGTTTGTCTTTACTCCCAGCTGGTCGGACCACTTCACTACATCCGTCATTAGTAGTGGGGAGGTGACAGATTTTACAAAGAGGTTGTCTTCGACCCATCTGAAGATTGCTCTGACGTGAAATCAGCTAACATGATTTTCTTCCAGGCGTCTACCGGTCTGCCAAAGGAGCCGCAGCCCGCCACGCCTCCAAATTTGATCCTAGTGTCAAGCATGATTCCTCCGTTAAAATCTTGTACCATAAGGTACGGCCATTGATTGGGTGCAGTAGGGATTTGCCGGTACGCCTTTCCCAGTCAAAAAGAGCTAACAGTATGGGCTCTTTGTTCTTTCTCAAGTATGTTGCTACAACGTTGAAGTCGTCCCAGGTGGTCTTGAAGTCCTTGGAATCTATGAATGAGTTAACAGAAGGAATCCCTGGCTGTCCGTGCGGGAAAGAGAGGTCGTTAATCGGCCTCAACAACCCATCCCCATTGATCACGGCTCCTAGCGGATTTGTGCGGAAGAAGGGAAACTTTTTGTTGACCTGTTGGCGAGTATAAGGCCCAAACATCCTTCCAGCGGCGCCCTCCTTCGCAATTGAATCTTCAATCTTGGCTTTAGCTTGCATTGCCGAGTCGTGGTTTGGTGATGTGAAGAACGTGCCGTTCCCCTCTATGTAATGTTCTGGTATTCCTTCATCAAAACCTTCACGGAATCCTAGCAGCACATTGTTGAACTCTGGAAGGAGCCCAGCTGCGCTCAGAGCTGCTTCCCATTGCAGGAGGTTCATCTCGCATGAAACCGCCTGAGGCCAGCTTATTTCTGTTACTGTATGAGTGTCCGGTACAGGTTTCCTTACTCCTGCCCCCATCGATGAACCACTTTTGCCCTGATCTGTCTCACTAAATTTGGGCACCAGAGGGCAACATATCAGAGTTGTCCCCTTCTCTCTTTTTTTTTTTTTTTTTTTTTTACTTCTGCACTCTAGTGCGCTCTCTGATTAAATTTGCGCAGCATAGAGCAATGGCAAGGTTTTTTTTCCCAATGATATTCCATTGCTTGCGCATACAACTTCTAAATGTGGAGAGGAAACATAAGAGTTGTGGACAGGAGCCTACTAATGGTTGCAGTCTTTCCTGTATGACCCTCCGCCGCCGCCATCACACTCATTGTGGTGCGGGTTGAAGCGGTTTCCCTTGTACCCTCCCTGTCATTGGGTCTGCTGGTTAGAACCCTCGGACGGCTTTGGGGCTTACTTGGCGGGGTTCTGACTATGTCCGGTCTTGGCCAATGGTTGTTGTAAGTGGAGCGGGGTGTTGTTGGAGTCGTTTGGTTTGGACTTGGGTAGGCCGATGATTGAATCCCGGCTTACTTGCCTACCGCCAGCCGCTTAAGGGTTGTTGGTGAATTCGACTTCTTCGAACCTAGCAGCCTTGGCATACATCTTCTGGACGATTGTCTCTCTATAAAATGAGATGTTGACCACCAAGAGACGTCCATCGCTTAAAGGCACCCTTGCCAAGAAGGCGTTGACTCAAACCGTGATGTTGTACCGCAAACCCGTCATGTATCCATAGTTCTGTATGATGGCGTCGCAGTTCCGCTTATGGCCTGACAGCCATACAAGGAACTTTGCATGAGTGGGGATTTTGGCTACTGCTGCGTAGAATCCTTGATGATTCACTGACCATTTGTTGTAGGTCTGGAGGTATTTGCTGGGGAATGGAAAGCCTGTGTATTGGCTCCTGTCTGCTTGTTTTTCTTCCGATCGGGGCTGCTTTTTGCTGTAATGAAGCATAGCTTTCTCTTGCCAAGCCTTGTTGAAGATGGCAAGTGGTAGAGGGTTCCTTAACTTCTTCAGGTTATTGTTGAAGAATTGGGTCAAGCCGATGTCGTCGCTAGTAGGAAATGCCGTGTCGTCAAATACCAATGCGCCTTTCTTCCCCAGTTGGTCCGTGATCCCAATCGTATCAACATCATTAGCGTCATTGACGGTTGAATTGAGCTTTTTTGCTGGGATCACACTCAAAAATCCGACTTTTTGGACTGAGCTCGTTCCGTTCGAGTCGTTGCTAGGGGGGTTGGCGACTCCAGTAGGACCAGTGGCGACTTGGGATAGACCTTCACAGATCTTTAGGAGGATCCTGGCCTTGGAATGATCGCCTGATTCCGCGGCTTCTTCCGCCTTATTGAACATCTCAAGGATCCTTGTCTGGAGGGATCGCTGGGCTTTTGGATGTCCTTTCGCTGCGACAGGGTTTGTGGCTGTTAGATGGATCCGAGATACAATGTCTTAGCTTCCCTATTCCATGGTAAATTTCCTGGATTCCTGTCTTTTGGTTACCTACCTGAAGTCAGTCTTCCCTTGCAGGCTTTCTTGGCGGTCGCAAAATCTTCCGTGCCTGGATCTCTGACTGAATGGTGCAACACACATACGTCTGTCTCAGTTCCTTAATTCCTCTGGGTAATTCCTTTGGTGTTTCCTGACGAGACTGATTCCTTGACTTACCGGGCCTAACAATCTCCATCCAATTGTTTCCTAAGGTTTCCTGGATGTTGTCCCGGTCGTCCTGTCCGGACTCTTTGTATTTTTCTGGAATCTTGGATTTTGCCCGCGTAACAATCTTCTTCGCTGCTCCTTTCCCTGCCGTGGTGGCTGTTTTGGATCCTGACATCTTCTTTGGTTTTTTCGCAGGTGGTTCTTGAGTTTGGTGCGTTTCTGCTTTTAACTCCTCTTGCCTTGTCCCGGTTGGAGTTTGGTCGGTTTCTGCTGCTGTGCTGCTTTCCATTGCTTTTTCTTTAACTGCGTTAGTTGCTGATTGGATGAGACTTAACATTTATTGCGTCTAGGCAAAAAAAAAATTCTTCCTCTCTCCCTGCTAATGGCGGGCAGCGATCCGGCGAGGTTTACAAAGTTGCTAGCGGGAAGATCCTTGCAATAACGTGAAGCTTGCCGGTACCTTTTGACGCTGGGCCAACTAGGTTTCGCCGGCCTCCGCAGCAGTCCGCGTGTCAGCCGGGCTACTATAATAAGTTAGAGCCCGGCTAACTATTGTAACATTACAAAAATTGTATGTACTAATAGCGGCGCAGAGCGCCGCGTACAAAATAACCTTCTTTCTTAGAAAGTCCTAGCTGCGGCGCGGAGCGCCGCGCACAGAATAAAAACAGCAAATAAATACATAAATAATAATAAGAAAGATCCCTTAGACGAGTAAGGATAATAAGCTCCGGCCAAAGAATCGGGAGGAGAAAGAATAACAGTTCAAACCCGTTCTCAAGCCAAGAGAACGGGTCGCAAGACACTCTCAAGAGACTACTAAACTGAGAGTAGTCTCCATGAGAAATAGAAGGATTTCGGTCGGGGAGGAGAGAAACAGAATTATACTACTCCTCCTCCCCCGGCCGATGATGGAACATAAACCACGCTATTCCTCGAGCCGAGGAATAGCAGAAATATCAAATGACAAAGGAAAAATGAACGGGAGCGAAGGGACAAGTAGAATCCCCCTTCACTCCCGTCACCCTTGTCAGAAGCACGCCTTCCTCCGGCCAAGAAACCGAGGAAGCATTTGCAAATAAGAGCTACAACCCTACCGGTTGTAGCTCGACTATATAATTGAGGGCCTTCGGGCGAAGGAAGGCCCCTCAGATACCTTTTATAACCAGTTCGACGCCTCGCCAGTCTCGCCACTCGTCTCACCGACCAGTTCGCCAGCCTGACATCGCCTCGACTTTGGTTTTTATGGGATCAATTGTGTTTTTTTGTCGCAGACTTCCTTTTACAAGTAAGTCTGCGTTTTTTTCCTTTCTATCGGGATTTTCATCCCCTTATATCTCCTGGGAGCGATCCATCGAGCAAATACCCCCTTGTTAAGGGCCCCAGACGTCACAGGCTACAAAAACCCCTGCGCATCCCGTGCGCAGGCCCTGTAAGAACTGCGGAGGGCACTAAACCACCCCAGGCGCCCCTGGCCCCTCCGTTAACCCCTTTTTTGGGTTCATTAGAAATAGCTTTTTAAGCTATTTCGCACTTATACCGCGCATTTGCTGCGCGCGCCACCGCACCGTGCTCTGTTGCCGGTGTAGCTAGAGGAGTATTCATACTCCTGGCATCACCAAGCCTGACACTGCGAGGGAGTGCAACCCTGCGCGGGTCTTAGTGCTTGTTCCAAGGGCAGCGCCTTGCCGCCTTATTGAAGGCGCTGCTGTTGCGCCTAGGAGCCGCAGCTCCTTGGACTCAGCCCACCTCCCGCTGCGCTCCCGGTAAGTAGCAAGTACAAGGCAATTTGGCATAGTGGTCAGTGGTGGGACTACTTGCTGTGGTGGTCTAAATGGTAGTCACTTTCAGATTCAATCCTCAAGAAGCCATCCTCAAGACCTCAAGACTTCCAATCCCTCAAGATTCACCCTCCAATACTCAAGACTCATAGATCTTCTCCCACTGTTCTCATTATCTCTCCTTTTTCCAAAAGGTGAAAACAGTATTTTTGGTGGCTTCTAGAGAGAAAAATCAACTTTTCAGACACAAGCAAGTCCACACTGGTCTTGTGAGCTGCGCTTGCGCGCCTAGCTTACTCCAGAGGGCATGTTACTTTTTGTATGTACATTTCACGAGTCCCTAGCATTACAGGGACTCGGGGAGAGATCAACAGCTCTCCTCATCTAGCAACAAAGGGTAGTTACGCTACGCGTAACGCGTAGATAACGGTAACGTAACAAAATTTTTGTCGTTATCTACGCGTTACGCGTAACAGCAGTGCAATTACGTTATTGCAACACGTTGAGCCGGCTTTTTTCATACTCGTTGCGTTATCCGGGCGCGCAGAGCCCTTGAGAACAGGCAAAAAATGAGGCTAAAAAGCCTTAAATGGTCCGTTATCGCGTTATCCGGGGGATAACGCGATAACGGGCCTCAAAAATCAGGTCCGTTACGTTATGCGCGGGGCCTGAAATGACCCTGTTACTAGTAAAGTAACGGGGGGCCCCGGATAACGGGGGTAGTTACATTACCAAAATTGCGCGGATAACGCAACGTAACGTAACTACCCTTTGTTGCATCTAGCAATCTACTATTTAGCTAGACTCACCAGACTGCCTCCTCACCCCAATAGACAGACCCTTACATATTGCTAGATCACCAAACGGGGGACAAGGCCAACACCAGAAAGAACCAAGACGGGAGAAAGAAACAGAACCAAAAGAACCAAACTCCAGAAGAAAAGAATCCTACCCCAACTATCCGAACCCCAGCACTACATACTTTGACCATCACATTAGCACCTCACCAAATGGCCAACAACGCAGCAGCACTACGCGCCCGGGTTGAGGAGCTAGCGGCTTCCATCCAAGAAGAACAAGGGCTTTGACAACAAGCAGAGGCCAAACTTGCAGCAGCGCAAGCGGGTATGGGCACACTCGCCGTGGTACCCATTGTTCCAGGACAGCCTCCTAACGCTCCCCCGGTTCAAGACAAGGCCCCGAGTTTGGCCTCCCAGACAAGTACGACGGCACAAGCGGGCCAAAGGCCAAGTTATATGTGACACAGAATGGCCTCTATGTCCTCTCCAACGCCGCATGTTCCCCAACAACTGTAGTGAAGTGATCTTCTTGATCTCATACCTGACTGGGCAAGCTAGTGAGTGGGCCCAACCCTATACAACAAAGCTATTTGCAGGGCAACCGGTCTCGTACCTCAACTTTGCCACGGCCTTCCAAATGATGTACTACAACACCAAACGGAAATCCCGGGCCTAGAAGGCGCTCCAACAGCTGAAACAGATAAAGTCAGTGGCGCACTACACGTTTCAGTTCAACCAACACGCATCCAACAAGGGATGGGAGATGGCGACCCTCATGAGCCAGTACCAGCAGGGACTCAAGAAGGACATTTGATTAGCGCTGGTCCTTGCGCAAGCCCAATTCACTGCGCTCACCAACCTCAGTAACCTCGCTCTGAAGATTGACAACAAGATCAATGGATCTGATTCCATGCGCTGTTGACTCTACCCCCCCAACGATGGACCCCAACACCATGGACATCTTGGCTATACAGGGAACGCTTTCAAACTTGGATAAAGCCACCATGATGCGGGCCAACCTGTGCTTTTACTGCAGCGAGAAGGGCCACTTAGCAAGAGGATTCCCAAAAAAAGGGAAGGGCAGGAATAAGGTGGACACGAGGATCGCCGAGCTGGAGGACCAAGTACGGCGTCTAACCATGGGCAAGGGGACAAGTGGCGGAGCGGGGAGAGCGGACAAATCAAAAAATGGTGATGCTTGGGAGTGACGGCTGTGCCTCCCCCGAGCAGTAGGGACGCTGTACTAGCTAATGTGGGAACTTTGAGAATAGTTGTCCGGAATGCAATGGATTCTTGGCTGTTTGCAGGCCTCACTTTCTCCACACTACATGATCCCTGAGCCACAACCCCCCTTTCAGCCACTTTTCTCATAGACTCAGGAGCCACCCAGAACGTATTAAGTGGAGTGTTTGCCGCTAGAGTGGGCCTGAGACTCACCAATTTGGCCGCCGTGAGGACCATATCTGGTTTTGATGGCTCTAGGAGCCAGGCCTCCCAAGAGATAGACCTCCTACTGGATCAGGACCCAAGCCCCTCTACATTTATTGACACAGCTCTCAAAGACAGCTACAACAGGATCCTGGGGATGCCGTGGATCAAAAGGCACGGACACCGGATTGAATGGCGCAACCCCCGACTGACACCTTCTTCAACTGGGATTGCCACTGCCAAGACAGTGTCATCAACTCTGTTGGATTTTCAAATCTTCCTTCTGCCTTCTTTTCACCGAGCTACTTGTTGCCTAAATCATCATCTCTACTTATGCTCATACCACCTGTGTTTCCTTTTAGTTTGGTCATGCTATCTTGCCGTACTAGCCTTGTGACTTTGATCCCTGCCTAGATTAGCTGTATTGCTTTCCTTCTACTGTGTTCTCTGGTGCGCGTGCTCTGTTAGTGATTGGTTGTATGTCACCTGTTTGCTCATCCTGAGTTTCCATCAGGTTCTATTGTCTTCTTTCATATTCAATATTCTCTCAACCACAATTTGGTCCTTGTATTGTAGCCTACTTAAAACATAGCCTACAAACCTGAAATCAACCATTGGTTCTATCTCTCTTTTTCCGCGCCTCCAAATCCAAGCCGATCCGGTGAGCTCTTAAATCCTCACTGTCCCTTCTCGAGCCCTAAGGCTCATCTCAGTGCTCTTTGTGTTACGGTCTTCTGTTGAAATCCCTTCAAACTCCAAAAACAACCTTGCAGGATGGGGAGGAGCCCGTAGCGAGGCAAGCAAGGAGAATTGACGAGGGGGTGCGTGCTTTATGCCAATCAATACCCCCGCAATGGGAGTCCCACCACCCATCCACTTCAATCGCCCAAGTAAGAGCAACTGGCAAGCGGATACCTCTGCACTACCAGCATATTTGGCTGGGTTGAGGTTATCCCAGTTAAACTGGGATGCACTCAACCAATTTAAACTTGGTTGATCTCAACTGATGGAATATAAATCCAAGGTACCCCCCTTGGTTTCATATTTCATTGGATGAGATCAACCTGTTTTGAATTGGTTGAGTGCATCCCAGTTAAACTGGGATGACTTCATCCCAGCCAAATATACTGGCAGTGCTGTTAGAACTTCCCACACAGGTGCCAACACCAACCCCCCCTCACAATGAGCCAACAGGCAATGAAATCCCGGCAAGACCAACTGCAAGAGGGACACCAAAGGGTATCATTGCGGCCGCTCCGGCGGTTTTGTCTATACCAAAATCAACCTCCACCAACGGGAAGGAGCCCATAGGGAGGTACGCAAGGTTAAATGGCGAGGGGGTGCGTGCTTTATGCGGAACAACGCCCCTGCGATGTGAGTCCCCAGCCATACCCCCATTACCCCCATCTCCTGCAGAGTTGAGAGCATCTGGCAAGCGGACACATCTTCCAAATTTGGCAGAGCAGGTCCCCCGTTCAATTTGCACGGCGAAGGCATCCTGGTCTACGTTGGCAAAGCTGGCGGCTGAGGCTAAGGGTGCCGAACCGGTTAAGGCACTGGAAGAAATGTTGCTGACAAGGTCTACCTCAACATGCTCCGCAAGACGGAGGCTCAATGATTATCCCCCCGGTGCAAGTACAACTTTTGATTGGATCTGGTCCCAGGAGCGGTGCTGCAAGCCAGCCAAGTGATCCCGCTCTCCCCAGCAGAGAATGACACATTGGAAAAGCTCATCAGGGAGGGCCTGGAAAACGGGAAGATCCGACGGATGACGTCCCTGTGGGCGGCCCCAGTACTGTTCACGGGAAAAAAAGATGGTAACCTGAGACCGTGCTTTGACTATTGCAAATTGAACGCACTTACGGTGAAAAATAAGTACCTGCTCCCCCTAACAATGGACTTAGTGGACAGCCTGCTTCATGCTGAAAAGTTCACAAAACTCAATCTGCGCAATGCTTATGGCAGCCTCAGGGTGGCAGAGGGCGATGAGGAAAAGTTGGTGTTTGTGTGCTGCGCCGGCCAGTTTGCCCCGCTGACGATGCCATTTGGACCAATGGGGCACCTGGCTTCTTCCAATTCTTCATACAGGATTTACTACTGGGCAGGATCAGAAGAGATATGGCCGCATACCTTGACAACATCATGATCTATAACCATGAGGAGGCGGTCAGTGGAGTGTTGGAGACAGTCAGCAAGCACCAGCTTTGGCTCAAGCCGGAGAAGTGCGAGTTCTTGCGGGATGAGGTCGAGTACTTAGGACTTCTTGTATCATGCAACCAAGTGCGGATGGACCTGGCAAAGGTCAAAGCAGTTACAGATTGGCCAGCCCCCACTAACGTCACTGAATTGCAATGTTTTGTGGGATTTGCTAATTTCTACCAACGGTTCATAGAGCAATTCTCTAGGACAACAAGGCCGCTACATGACCTCACAAGAACAGACACGCGCTTCATTTGGGACAAGTGTTGTGATGCGGCGTTTGAATCTCTCAAAACAGTGCTTACGACGGCCCCACATCTGAAGATTGCGGACCCTAATTACCAACCGTTCCTACTGGAGTGTGATTGTTCACACTTTGCACTAGGAGCGGTGTTTTCGCAAGTATGCAAGAAAGACAACAAATTGCACCCAGTGGCTTATCTGTTGAGATCCCTCATCCAAGCAGAGCAGAATTATGAGATATTCGACAAAGAGCTCTTGGCCATTGTTGCAGCCTTCAAGGAATGGCGCCACTACCTCAAGGGTAACCCCAATAGGTTGAAGGCCATCGTGTACACGGACCACAGATGACTACTAAAAGCTTATCCCGTCGGCAAGCGCATTGGGCCAAAACTCTGGGGAACTTCGATTTTGAGATTGTGTTCCGCTCCGGGAGACAAGCAACAAAGCCCGACGCGCTGTCCAGGCGTCCAGACCTGGCGCCTAGCAAGGGGGATAAGGTGTTGTTCGGCCAGTTACTGCGACCAGAGAACATCACACCGGAAACATTTGCAGCGGTCTCCGAACTCGAGTGGGCTGAGGTGGACGAGTGGTTCGTCGACGAGACGACTGACTTGGAGGATGCCAAAAGATACTTCGAAGTGGATGTGCTCGGCAGCAGAGAAGAGGACCACTCAGATCCTTCAGAAACGGAGATAGTACCGACGGATGCCAAGCTGATAAGTCTCATTTGCACGGCCACACAGAAGGCTCAAAGACTGACGGCCTTGTTAAAGAGAATGCAGATAGGTGATACCGAACTGGATGAATACACGCACATAGATGGAGTGCTGTACCGGAACGGGCTAATCTAAGTGCCAGCGGACAAGTCAATCAAAAGAGCCATGACTGTTGGCCGGTGGGGCACCCGTGTGAAGGCCCACCTACTCGTCTTATCTCAAGTGGCAAGATAGCCTAGCATAAGCGAGAGGGGAAGTTAATTCTCGTAGAAACTCTAATGAGAATTAACTTGTACAGTATAATGGAGTTTTTCAAAGGAATAGGATTTCGAACGTAATGATAATAAAAGAACAAAGATATTGAGATGAGGAAAGAAAGAGGAACAACAATAATAATGAAAAACTATTATATCCCATCCTTGAACTTGATTCGCAACACAACTAGGTAAAATCCAAGTAAAGTAAGAATACAAATCATAAAGCTTAAATGAAAGCTTCATAGTAGTCAGTTTAACAATGTTACTACATGACATCATTAACCCATGACATCATCACATTGTAAGAACATACTATTATGCTATAATTTTGAAAGAATTATTGCATCACGGGCAAGTCATCACAAATAAGACTCACCTTATACCTAAATTGCTGTCACCGGCACAGTAACCTTCTTTTTCTTATTCTTCTTACCTAATTCAAACAATTAACCATGCGCGTCGCGGAATTGCCCTATCATTAGCTTCAAAGACTCTGGAATATGATCTTCAGTAATCCATGTATCATTCCCTACCATAGAATTCTTCCAGGAAATCAAATACTCATACCTACCTTTCCGTACCTCTTGCGCGTCCAAAACATTTTTAATTCTCGACAAATCCACCACTTCGTCATCAGCGTAATACTTTTCTTTAATCCCATCAAGAAGACCACAATCTACTATACTATTCCGGCTAAAATACCAAACTATCAGCGAAACATTGAACACGGGGTGTAATTTTGGATACTCCTTTTGTATATCTAACTGAACCGTGTTAGTTCCCACCATTTTTACTACCTTAAATGGTCCAATGTACCTAAAATCTAGCTTTGAATTCAAACGGCGTGTCTTCATAAACTTCCGTAACAATAAAACTGACTCTCCTGCCACATACGTTGGAGCCGGCTTTTTTCTTTTATTATGATAATACGCTTGCTTCTTTCGGGCTAAATCCAAACATTCCATCGCCGTTTCTTGAGTTTCCTGTAAATCTATGACAAAATCGTCTAAGTCCTTCCTCCCACGTGATTCAGTTAAAATATTAAACTTAGGATGATGACCATATGTAAAGAAAAAAGGAGAAATTTTTTGATTTGCTGAATCCAAATTGTTAATAGAGAACTCCGCCATATCCAACGCCTTGTCCCAATTATTCTGATAATAAGAACAATAATGACGCAAATAATCTTCCAGGACTTGATTCATTTGCTCAGTCTGACCATCAGTCTGAGGATGATACGCCGTTGACAAAGAGGTGTGAATGTTCAAAGCTTTCATTAACTCCTTCCAAAAGTCACTTACAAATGTAGCGCCACAATCAGACACTATCCTATCCGGAAGCCCGTGTAACCTGAATATATTCTTTCTAAACAAATTAGCCAAAACCGCCGACAAAGAGGCCTCTTTACAAGGAATGAAGTGTGTCATTTTACTCAAAAGATCAATAACTACCAATATTGAATCAAACCCACCCAAAATCAGCAACTTTGTGATCATGTCCATCCCAATTGTGCTCCAAGGTTTGGGATCTGAGACTAAAGACACCAACTGACCATCACTCAACTGTCTCCTTGGCTTAACACGCTGACAGGAATCACACGACTTGACGTATTCAATTACTGAAGCCTTGATCCGCGGCCACGAAAATGTCCGAGTGAGAGCAGATAAAGTCCAAGCGACTCCAGGATGTCCCACCGAAGGAGAATCGTGATACATAGTCAAAATACAAACTTGTAAAGACAACGGCACTAGAATCCTGTCTTGATGCCAAACGACTCCGTCTATCCTCTCTACACCCTTTAAAGCCAAATCACTATCAGTATAGTTTTGATCAAAATATCATAATAATTGTTGATTAGGTCGCTGTAAACCCATATCATGAACCCCATTGAATCCTACTGTTATATCTTGATCCCGCAGCGAAACCTCTTCGGATTTGCATTAACTGCTTGACAATTGGTCCAGAGCCCAAAATTTTGTTACCACCTTCCACAAAATCGTCCCTACGACTCGGCCCATCTGCTGGATTCCTTGCACCAGGAATATGATATATTAGCATAGTAAAATTGTCCAAAAACCCGGCCCATCTAGCTTGCTTGGGAGATAGACATTTGGCCGTCTTAAAATGCAACAAATTAGAATGATCTGAGAAAACCCGCACTGGCTCCGCAGTCCCCATAAGCCACGCCATCCAGTCCTCAAAAGCCGCGACTATCGCCAATAGTTCTATATCAAATATTGGCCAAGAGCGCTCCCTATCAGTTAGCTTCCGGGAAAAATAGCTCACCGGGAACATATTGCCATCCTCATCTTGCTGACTTAGTACCGCAGTGTAAGAGCTCGCTTGGAGCTCTTCACTGGACCGTTGGGCGGAGGCTCGAAAGGGGGCGGAGCTCGAGGCTTGGACAGTTCTAGTTCCAACGGTACTGTATTTCAGGGAGCTAGCACAGTAGAGAGATGAAAGGGGTCCGGGATCTCTTGAGTAAGTACAACTAGAAGGGAAACATGAAGAGGAAGAGAGATGAGAAGGAGAAGACTTACCTAGCACAGTAGAGAGATGAAAGGGGTCCGGGATCTCTACTGGCTAGGAAGGGGAAAGGGGGAACTCAGACTAAGTACTGATGGTTGTGACAGGACTTGTGAAAGGCATTGTAAGACCCCAAAGGAGGGGGCTTACACGCAGCAATTGCAAAACCAGAAGCATCACAGTGAACTAAACGTAAATTATTAAAATCAAAATGCTTCAGCAAAGTTTCCTTCATAAACAAACCTTTCAATTCCTCGAACGCTTTTAATGACACCTCAATCTTAAAACCCACCGTCTCACCAAACTTTTCTTGAGTCAAAGCTGTCAACGGCGCCGCCACGTGTGAGAAACGTGGAATAAACTTCCTATAAAAATTTGTGAATCCCAAAAACCTATGTAAACCTTTTAAATTTGTCGGTTATGTCCAATTTTGAATTGTATCCAATTTTTTCTTGTTCATTTTCAATCCTTCTGGTGTAATGTCAAAACCTAAGAAAGTTACCTGCAAACAAAAAAATTCACACTTGGATAAAGAAGCTTCCAGCAAATATTCCCTTAATTTAGACAAAATCTTACGTAAATCATCAAAGTGATCCTCTTCCGTCCTTGAAAATATAAGGATGTCATCAATATACACAAAACAACAAACATCTAGATATTCACGTAATACGTGTTGAATAAACCACTGAAAAGTAGCTGGCGCATTAGCCAAACCAAAAGGCATTACCAAATATTTGTATAACCCCCATGGAGTCCTGAACGCAGTCTTCCATTCATGACCTTCCGCCACGCGTAGTAAATTAAAAGCTGCCTTCAAATCAATTTTTGAAAGGAACTTACAACCATGAAGATTGTTCAATAACTGAGAAATCACTGGTAAGGGATAAGAATCACGAATAGTCATACCGTTCAATAGCCGATAATCCACACAAGGCCGGTCCGCTTTTCCTTCCATCTTGACATAAAATATTGGGGAGGCAGCCGGAGAGGAAGACAACCTGATAAATCCTTTATCCAAATTGTCGTCAATATAAGCCTTCAACTGATCACGCTCTGTCTTACTTAAATTGTACATCCTCCCAAAAGGGGGGACTGTACCCTCCTTTAAATTAACCTCACAGTCAAACCCATTTCTATGGGGAGGCAAAGAGGATAAACTTTCAGTTACAAAAACGTCATTGAATACTTTAAATAAACTCGATCCACGAGAAACATTGTCAGATGAAGCAGAAATCTCACAACCGTGAACAACAATATCATTCGTCGCTCCACCAATAAAAGTATTGGTGGCACTCAGCCAAGAACTCCCTAGAATAATGGCTACCGAAGATAACTTAGTAACATGAAGCCAAACCGTAGAATGAAGAAATTTGTCCCCCTCAGTGGGGATCAAAATGAAACCATCTATAAAATGAGAAACATCGCCTGAAACAGGCGCCGAACCATTGAAAGAGCAAACGTGAAGCATAACATCCAATGCTTGCGGATTTAATCTGTTGCAATGAACAAAAGATTCATCAACAAATGAGGTAGAAGCCCCAGAGTCCACCAAAACAGAAACATCAATCAGTTCCTCCTTTCGCACAAGAAGTTTCCCATCGAAAAATGGACGGTTGCTAATGTGACTAGGCTTAGATACCAAATGTAAATGCTTACAAGTTTCACCCTCTTCCTCTTCATCATCATATTCCGCCTCCATCATTTGGCGGTGAAACAAAATCTCGCTGATGGACCAAGGCTCGGCAGAAATAGAATCAAAAGCCGCTCCCGTTGAGGGTCCCGCCACAGGTGGAGCGGTCGAGTTCAAACCTTGGCGAGAAGAACCCAAACCAGAAGGTATCGCAGAAGCCAAGTGAGCGCTGGAAGAACCAAAAATACCAGGCAAATCTGAGTGTGATTTCTTGTTTGGTCCTGTCGGAGCCATTTCAGAAACCGATTCACACTTTTTGCCTTTGAATGTCGAAGAGTGGTCGCGAGGAGTTTCAGAACGCGTATCGCGAGAAGAGTCCGTCGTAGAATCTTGACGTAAAGAACCACCCATATCCCTCCATAAACGGAGAATGGCTGGTCTGGTTAAGCATCGATCATCAGGAAGGGGACAACCGCGAATAGCGGCGTGCTCAGAGTCATAATTTGCCCCACAACAAATACACAAATGTCGTTTGCGACATTCCGCCCTAAAATTGACGAACGAGAAACCTTCTTCGGCCTCCATCGCATCCAAATCCATAGGAACCGCTTGCGAAGGTCGAACAGCAGGGCGAGGATCAACCGGAGGACGAGCCTCCACAAGAGGGGCTCGAGGAGCAGGCGGTGGAGCATTGCGGGGTCTATTGAAAAACGCAACCCGAGGCAAATCGCTGTACAAACGGACCGCCATCTTCATTTTATCCTCTAAACTAGTCAATTCGTTCCAACCACCCCTCAGCGCTGCCAATTCCAAAATCCTGGGATTAATTGCAGCTTCATAAATTTCCATCTGAGAAGCGTCCAAGAGGTTGACACCATAAAGAAGGGTTCTAAACTGAATGTTGAAGTCGCCAATAGGACTGGCACCTTGACGCAAAGCAAGTAGTTGTCGACAAGCATCCTCCTCCTCCGTGTGATTGGAGAACACATTTTCAAGGGTGGTGAGAAAGGCATCGGAAGTCGTCAACTCATTAATGACGTATTCAATTAGAGAAGAAGCCCTTCTAGTGTCCAATCCTTGTACGTGAGCGTTTCTTGCCAACAAACTTTGCCACCAGGTGTACGAAGGGCAATGATCCCCGATGCGGCCAGACGGTGCCCGAAAATACAACGCAATCCACAAGATTCGCTGTCTGTCGTTCGCAAAATGATTAGGAAAACGAGCAAAGGTATCTCGAACCAAAGAAACAAATTGATGAGTTTCTGTAACGTCTCCAGAGAAGTAAATGTGAGAGAAAAAAGGAGGTTCTGGGATGTTTTGGACTGGACAAGGCACAATAACCGGCTCTTCTAAACAAACAAGTTGAAGATTCACAGCTGTGTTGGTTGACTCAGCTGCCAATCGAAGGGAATTGAATTCGCGATTCATTGTCTTGCGCATCCGAGTGACATCCGCCGCAAAAATCCTGAGTTGATCCAATTCGCGGATTGATTCTTCATGTCTTCTGGAGGACTCTTCTAAGCGTCGAGACTCGATCTGAAGATTGGCAACGGCTTGAGCGTTAGAGAGAATCGTCTCATCTCAAGTTAAACCTTCCGTGACTTGAAGACCCGCCAACATATCGGAAACATTACCATCGTTAGCCGCCGGAGTGATGATGGGATTTGTAAAGTGAGGAGTTTGAACTGGAATTGGGCAAGGAACAAAACCAATTGGTTCTGGTCCAGGGGACGGAAGACCGTGAGAGGAATGAGGAGAATTTGGAATAACATTGGGAGATGGAGAGAGGTGATTTTATGGAGGCGCTGGACCGACATGTCGGACTAACTTAGCTAATTCCCTCCTCGGGGGAGCGAAGCGACCTCCGAAGGAGGGACTTACGCCCTATGTGGACCCTGCGGCCTGAGAGAATTATGACTTTTGGTGGGGACTTTTTTAGAATCACTCTCCCTCATGAGCCTCTGCACCATTTTTGAAATTGTTTACATTTCTGGGATGGCCCAAGCTGTCCCTATCTTTCTACTATTTTTTCCCATCCTCAATACCTCTTGTTGAGCTGTAATCAGAGTTGTAACATCATGGATTCCAGACTCTGTACAGTGCAACATGTGTGATACGGGATGTAGCCAACTAGATGAAGTTGCAAAAAAAGACATTTGAATGTCATTACATACCCCTAAAAATAGGACATTAGGTGGAAAGATTCTCCTTGATGTTCTGCATCTTTTGTTCCCCTACAACTCAATCACATAATGTGATGTGATGAAGCTACACAGGATTGAAAAAGGCCAAGTTCCTGATTCTCTCAGGCTGCAGGGTCCACTTAGTGTATAAGTCCCTCCTTCAGAGGGTCCCTGCGGGACGGCGTCCCCCCTCCACAAAGAGAGGGACTTAGTTAAGTTAGCATGTCGGACAGCTTTTTAGTTTCACTTTTTTTTTTTTTTTTTTTAAAAAAACAAGAAACAATATTTGTTACTGGGAACAAAGCGGGAGCAAAGTAGCCCTTGAGACCGCCTTGCTCGGTCCCTGTACAACTGTAGGCACTTCCTTCTGTGACAAGGGGCGCTGTGTATTCCAGCGTAGTCACGTGCCAGTGGAAGTACACCAGCCCTTGGTCCCTGCCTGCCCTTTTGCGCCCATATGTACCAGATCACACTGTGCACTATGGGGTCTACACACCGGGACGATTGGGGCGCCCCCCGATCGTCCCCGCTGGCGCCACCGTGGCCCCGCAAGTCAATCGCGCCCACGTGGCGGTGGAACTAGCAATGCCGGGGAGGCGTCGGACATAGGCGCCTCGCAAACGGCCCCAGATGGGCGCCTCGGGGACGCCCAGGGGGGGGTGGCGCCGTATCTGAGTCTGCATTCAAAACGCCAGGCCCCCACTAGCGCCTGGCGCCCTGCCTGGCGTCCTGCTTGCGGGGGCAATGGCGTTGATGAGGACTGATCGCTGAGGCCCTGCGCACGCCTGTTGAGGGTTTTGTGGGCGCCGGGTTGGCTCTCATCGCAACGCCATCGGTGACCAGGCCGTGGTGCATGGTCGTGGGAAATCTGCCGTCCACCAAATCACCCGGGTGGACGTTTGGCAGGCGGCAACGGTTTCGCCTGGCTTGGCTGGTTGGCGACGACGGTGAGGGCCCTTTGAGGTACGATGGGAGGCCCTACCATCTGTCGACTAACGGTCCGCCCCTGAGCCGGCTCCAGCGACCGCAGGATGCACGATGGGCAGGGCTGTTAGGCCGCGGCTGGATGCACCAGCTCCGTGATGCCCGCGGGGAATGGGAGAGGAGGCGCGTGGATCGCCTCCTCCGCCGCTTGGCCACCAGTTGCAAAATATGGCCGGGCGTCATTCGGCGTCTGGCGAAGGACGCCAGACGGGGGTCTCATGGGGACGCGTGGTATAGAGCATTTTCTTATTCCATGCATAACATCACTAAGTATTGGTTGGGTATTTACAAGGGGGAGGGGCCGGGGGAAAGGGGGGAATAAGACAGGGAAAAAATGAGAAGGGGAGGGGAATCAAGCCATCAGTCCGACCTGGATGTTGACCTCGTCGACGGTGGGGCAGGTGCAGTTGTTGCGATCCAGGTCGGCCAGAAGCGGGGACATCCCAAATAGGAGATGGTCCTTCTGGACGACGAGGAGCATCCACCTGCAACGTAATGGGGGGTCAGCGGGGGAGGGGGGTTGGGAGGGAACTCACGCATTGTTCCAGTTCTCACTGCGCGGGCGGTTGGCTTGCAGTTGTCCATCAATTTGGTCCCAGTGCGAGATCGATTGTGCGGCCAGATCGAAGTGGTTGGCCATGGTCGCAAGCCGGATGTAAGCGAACCAGGCCTTCAGCTGAGGCGCTCGGGCCAATGCCGCGTCTACTTGGCCGTCGGATAATACCGCACTGGCGCCCATTAAGTACTTCCAAAGCTCCCGTGCATACACGTCAAGGGTGGGGATGACCAGGAGCACCATATGCGAATGACCGAGGACAACGCCCGTGAGCGCATGGTTGCGTACCAGGTGTTGTACATTCTTCACCTGTCTCCTCACCTTGGTGTGGACGTGGCTGAGGGCCAAGCGGTCTTCTTGGAGAAACTGGGGGGGAAAGTCGGCCCGGATGTATGCTTTGGGTTGGGCCCGGAGAGCCGCCTGCCCGAGGAAGGAGAGCAGGATAAGGGGGGGGGGGGGGGGGGGGTGGAGAGTGATTCAGTGGGGGAGGCATGACCCGGGGAGATCTGGACCGTGGTCTGGACTCACAGTGACCATTCGGAAGACCGATCGTTCACGATTATCGCCGGCGTATGCGTCAACGTTTGCAATCATCATTGCGTCGCGTGCGGCACTCCGCATGAGCTCCTGTGAAAGGGAGATTTAACTGGAGCATGAGTTGACATCCTCAAATGCTTGCCCACATGTGGGCCAGGGACTCACCTTGACAGCGGGAGATATTCAAAGATCCGGACTCGGTCAGCGTGGCTCAGGGGAATGGGCGCCTGCGCCGGGGCTTGGTCTGGGGGTCCGTTGGGGCCCGCGGCTCCTCGGTGCTGGAGTATAGCGGTGAGCAAGGCTAATACTAAGCCTGATCGGTCCACTTCCAGCATCTGGATCGGCTGCATCAGCAAGGTTTGGGGGGGGGCTAACAGTAGATGGGCGGAGGGATTTGGGCGGCGGGGAGGTCATATGTTGGGGGGGGTCGCCGCGGGCAACTCACCAATTCATACCGCGATAATAGTTCCTCAGAGACCGGCCGGACCCCGAAATCGGCGTATAGCTGCTGATTTGGAGTCAAGATCACTGGTTCATCTGGGAGGTGACCCGGGTCTTTGCGGGCTCCCTGGGGGTCGGTGGGGTTCAACAGCAGGAATGGGTTGAACGCGGGGGGGGAGGCGGGGGTGCCCTCGTTCCGTGGTCTTTGCGGTGGGCGGCCTTGGTCGGCTGCATCGGACAAGGGGTTGGTTTAATGGCAGGGGGCAACAGGCCGACGGAGGGGGAGGGGGGGGGGGGGGGGGGGTGGCGGGAGTGGGGGGGAGGAAGAGGCTTGACTGTGCTTACATTCATCGTCTGGGATAGACAGCCGGCGGCGGTTTGAGGGCGTGGCGGTGCTTGCGTCGAAGGACATGGCGGCTGGATCGGCCTGGAGAGCTGGGTGGCGTGGGAATCTTGGGGGATCCAGGCGGATGTTTCTGGCACCCCGGCGGGGGACACTTGCCCTATGCCGCAGCATTAGGGCAACAATAGCCCTAATGCTGCGGCATGGCCAGCGCTGCGGGCCCTTGCTGAGCCTGCCCAGCCGGGCCCGCGGGCCCCACGCCCCCGGGCCCCTGGGCCAGCTCTTGCTTGATCTCAGAGTCCAGCTCTCGCTCGATATCACGCACTTCCCCTTGGTCTCCCCACGTAGGACGCTATGAGGGCCGCGCGGTCTCCAATCGATGATCAGGCTCAAGGAACCAATCCCCAGGTCGAACCCCCAAGTGTGAGTCCGAGAACCCATGTCTATTTCTCGCACGTGTGCTTACCACAATCACCTTGGCCCCAACAACTGCAGACTCATGTGACGCCGCCCTCCGCAAAGAGAATCCGCGCCGAGGGAAACCCGCCGTCGATTGCCACTTGCGATGTTACGCACGATACGACTCCGACAGCTAATCACCACCCGCAACAACGACCAATCGCGGCATCGAATTGAATGTCACATGGACAATCTGGGTAGAATCACCTGGACCCACCAAGGAAACCGTACGCTCCTACCGTGCCGGTCAGATGACCTATTGGAAACACCACCACGGGCCCAGCACAGACACACCGATCCGATGTCATGGGCATCCCAGCAATCAGACTTTGGCGCAATTCAAGCAACGTGCCATTGGGCGAATCGAGCGCACGGACCCTCAAATCGCGCAAGCGATGCGCAAACAACTTACTTCGCCCCCAGACAACCTAAACTGGGAAATGTCGATGACGCAGCCGGGTGTGGCCGGCAAGACTCAGCACCTTCTAGTTTCGACCACCAACGTGTTTGTCACCGCCCTCGAGCGTATGTCAGAGGAGCCAGACGGGGTTCAATTTGGGCTACACATGTCAATGCCATTGTTCTATCCCTACGACCTTGATGAAACCGCCAGTGACCGTAGTGAAGATGAGCCCGCGTGCAAACCCGAAACGCAACCGACCAAACGCCCAGTTCCGCAGAATCCCCCATGTCTTCAGATGACTCCACACATCCACACACACCAGGAATCAAACCCCGTTGGTTTAGTTGTAGAGTACACCCTTTATGTCCCCCTAGGTGTATGCGACCAAGGGGAACTTTTCTCGGAAATGTATTCGCATGGCATTGCCACCCGGCCTCTCCTTGTCGACCTGGGCGCTCTTGCGTATCAGGACCTGAAAAAGAAGGTCTTTGCCCACCTGGCCAAGGAGTGCGAGACCATCCGCCTCAACCACGTTGCCGTCAAAAGCGATCAACTCGGCCGCTTGACGTGGTCCTTCTCGATCACGGACGCCAAGAAGGCCAATCACCACGGCTCCTTTATGGCCGGCGAACACGGGTTTTGGCACTTTGTGGCCTCCGCGCGCGCGGCTTCTAACTCGGGCGAGATATGTATTCGCGTGATACAGGATCTCAAAACCCGTGTGATTACGGTGAGCACCACAACCTCCCACCTCGTGCCCGTGATTTTATGCTGACCCATGACCCCATCCCGCCGCCTCCCTGCCGTGCACCGGGGACCTTGTGCCTGCCGCCAATCAACCAGGCCCTATCCCCCCATCAAAGAGTTTACGACGTCGACCCCGAGGTGCAAGCCTTTGCCCCCCGGAGGGGTCACCGCCAGCCCACCGGGCGGAAGTGTGAGCCCCTCTGAATCCGCCTTGACCCGCGAGGCCCCGACTCCCGGGTGGTCGTGTCCATTCGACCCCTTCAGAGGCCTCCGTTGAGGACTCCTCCTAACCCGTATTATGCCCCCCCCATTGTATGTAGTCTAGCTCCACACTGAGCCCGCACCTCCCCATGCCGACCTTTGCAATCCCAGAGTGTGTGGGCCACTGAGCCCCACAATCGTGCGCCTACAATGTCTTTGTCTTGTGGCTGTGACCAAGCCATGCCTGGCTTGATGAGTAAGGACATCAATCATTAAGGCCGGAGCTCAAAGGAGCTCTTGCAGGAATGCTTACAAAGGAGGCCTGCTAGGATGGCCTGATGTTTCACAAAAAACTTGTTTTTGGGAGATGAGATAGAAGCAGTAAACAACGAAAAGAGCTAGTGAGATAGAACAAATCACACAAGTATCAATTGCCATCATCCTTGGTGTCAGTTTCGCCCTCGGCATCTGCAGACCTTCATGAGATGTCAGTATCAAACCCCTCAGAGTCCTCATTCCACTCTACATCATCGGCGGTGTCTGTGCCGCTGTAGGTGGAACCAGTTTCTGCCTGACTCCCCGTGTCTTCATCGTCCGTCTCCCCCTTGGCGTCATCATCCTCAGAGCAGCTGCTTTCACTCCGGTCTTCTTGGTCAGATTCCACCCCGTCACCCCCATCATTCCAGATGTCCAGCCCCTTTGCAATTGCTTCAACCCAATCGGCCGGGGTTGGAGGGTCCAAAGGCAGATTAGAAAGGGTGTGATGGAGATGTGGATCGTGTAAGGACCCGGCATTCAAGATGTAATGTTCTTCATCAGAGTGTTTCACAACCCAAGTCTTCCAATTGGTATCTTGGCGTTCCATACGTATTGACTTTGTCCTTTCCAAGGTACATTCACCTTGGTGGCAATCATGTTGCACATTCACGCAACCAAGGATATACTACACTCCGCATCACACAGTTAACCAATCATCCAAATCAGTTAACTGCCGCTTGGGAAACAGATACCAGAAAGAAGCAAGAAGGGTGCCCACCTTTGCATTGACTGACAGCTCCCTGTGACTTCGACGTACCTGCCTCATCTCATAATACTCATCCACCCCCCCCAGCTGGAACTCAACCACAGATACAAAATATGTTGGGCCGTCCCGGTGTGGAGTGACAGACCACAGAGACTCAACCAAACCCAAGATCAGATTGCCATTGAGTGACTCGCCTATCTAAAAATCATCCAGAATGTCAGAGAGATGTGTTTTCCTGATCAACACACACCTGACACAGGAATACCACTCACCACCACAAAAGTGCCTTTCCCAAGGCGGACGTGTTTGTTAACTTGGAGTTGGGCAACCTGAGCAATTGGCACCAATGGATGTGCATTCCTGAGGGACTTGGGGATTGAGGAGAGATTTTTTTTCTTGAGCTTTGCATTGGTCGGCCGTGGGAATTCATTTGCAGGTTGTATACGTGAGGCCTTGTAGTCGTAACCCATAGATCTCTGAATTGAAGGATACAATGTGAACATTGAGGTCACAAGGCGCCCAATTGTTCGAGTTGCTCCTGTGACTTTGTTATATATTACACCATCTGAGAGGACCAACCTGAGGCATGATAGGTTATCAAAAGTGGTGGCTATGTCCCTGCCTGGCGCCAGTTTATTGGAGTGCACTGATGCCTTGCGTAAGACCCCGTTGAATGATTCAAATTTCTCTGTCAAAAAATTGGGTGCTGGGCCAAACCGTTCAATGCACTCAGGGAGATGCAGGAGCATATGGAATTTTGGTTTGTTGACCCATTGCGCAGTTGATTTGGTCAAGTGGTATAGAAACGTGTGAATGTGAGACTTGAGGTCAATCAGGAAGGCCTTCATGTCATTGATTCTTGTTTGGAAGATGAAAGTTGCCAATTTACTCAAAGCCAACCAGATAGGCCTCTGTTCTGGTGTCATCCAATTGGCGAAAACAAAAGGTGCGGCTTGTAGTATGATTTTGAAGTCTCTTCCAACCAGACTATTGATGTGCTTGATCAGATAAGTGGGCTTCAATGATGAAATATTTAGACTTGTGCAGTTGAAAGATTCCAGCCAAGCAATCATCTGATGCTTGTCCGAGTCGGAGACGCCTGCAACCAAATCACGAGCTAAATATTTTACTGCACCCAGTAAAACCACATGTAAGACCTCCACTGGAGTGTCGTGTACCCCATCAAAATCTAAATTGGGATCCCACTGCATCAGTGAAACCAAAGGCATGATTAGACATGAGGCAAACAGAATTACCTTTCAGCCTTAAGATAGGACTACACATTCTCGTAGACTTTTCTGCTTCCAATTGCTTCATCTTCTCTTTGACCGCTGGGTCCCTCTTTGCGTCGCAAATGAACCGGTTAGATATTGGGTCCTTTAAACCCCACTTCTTGCCTTTTATGGTGAACTGATTGAAGCTTTTGGAAAGGGCAGTCTTGACTAATTTATGGCATCTGCTACAAGTTTGGGCCCAAACACGTGGCCTCACAGCGGTCTACATGAGAGAGGATCAGTCCAATGTGCGGATGTTGAAGCCAAGCCAAGTAGGATAAATACCTCTTCGCCTAAACTTTCCCGGTGCAGAAATTCCCGTACAAATGTTGAGGTCTGCTTGACTTTCTTCATTCTAACTGATAACTTACACATCCTGCATGGGTGGAGGGCCGCCCCAGGGTTTGGGGTACATGTAAATTCAGCATGCATTGGGGAGTCCCCAAGAAAACACAAGACTGTTGAAGTGACCCAGACAGCTTGAGAAATGCTATGATTGTAAGCTGCAAAACCCACAGTGGACATGAGACTGAGAGAAACCCGCCAAACATCAGCTCATGACAGAAATGACATCAAGAGAGAAAGATGAAACTGAAACCATACTAGATCTCCTCTACGAGTTGTTCAGAGATTTCACCAGCTGAAGCCAAGTTTGAAGTGGCCAAAAAATGGCAGTTGTACTCCTGGTTTGAGATTTTTGGGGGGAGGCCTGCAAGAGTGAAGTAGAACAAAATGTGCTTGTTGAATTGCTTGGATACGTTGCCAGATGTGTCATCAGAGTACAAAACAATTGGAACGGTGTGAAGTATCATATTATGAGATTTCTTCCTCCAAGGGTTTGGTAAATGTATCACTTGTTGACTTGAGATGGACTTGATTGCTAGGTAAAGTACAAATCAGCAGGATCAGATTACGCCAAACGGGAGGGCAAGAGGTACAATTACGATCAGGACTTGCCATACAGTGCCCCAGCACAGGCATCAACCAACATCCGGCCATTGGTCCATTGAATCTCCTTGTAGTTGAGGCAAAACTGTTCAGCAGATATTGATTGCAGCCGATTGTCATGAAATTGGAGGCCAAAAGGCAGCTCAATCTTGAGGGTATCAGTCTGAATCTTATCAACTGTGAGGAATCCCACACAATCCCTTGCAACGTCCCAGCACCTAGCATGTAAGACCCCGGCTTGAGTAAAGAAAAATATTGGGATTACCAGCTGTTTTGATTGTAGCTCCACTGGCTCAAATATGTAGAAATCCTTATCTTTGACTTGGCACATTTGAGGCCTGTGATCTTGGGACATGCCTGTCAGCCACTTGCCAGATTGGGAGAACTTGGTTATCATCAATCCATCTGTTGACTCCGCATATGCCTGGCCAATTCCTGAGAAGAGCCAACTTTGTATCAGACAAAAATTTGTACCAAATCTATCATGAATTTAGGTTGATTTATCACATACCTGGCTGATGATTTTTTGGCTACTCAGTGCGTAGCATGGAGTATCAAAAACCAAAACATCTGTTTGAACCTTGTTCCCTAGTAAATCCCGAATCCTCTTGCGTGACTCCCGGTGTAGGACTCAAAAGTGGTAATGAAACCCTTTTGCTGAATGGTGAAGGGTATGATGGAGTTGCAAGCTCTGCCCTTCTGTTATCAGTCAACAAGACCCACCAAGCTCAGCTTGGCAAGTTTTATTAAGTGATAGGTCTGGTCTGTTCCAGATGAAATCTGTTTGACTGGCAACGTGTAAGTGTTTCAATTACTTTGTTATAAGGGTTGAAATGTTGTTATAAGGGTTGATTTATTGTTATAAGGGTTTTAGGATTTGAGTGTGGATGAGTGTTGGGTGACTTGTGAGTTCTGGGTGAGGAACTGGGGAGCAGGCCACTGGGGGTGGAGAGAGCTCCTTTTATAGACAAAAGGGGAGCCCCTGAGGGGCTTGTGGGTTAGGGTTTCAGCTAATCTAGACAACAGGGTGAGGGATTTTAGCTGGTGGGAGTAGATACAAATGATGTCATAACCCCTCAGGGGCACATGAATGGTGTCAGAATATACAACAGAACATTCTAATGCATGCATGAGGTAACAGTAGACTGCATGAGCTGTCATACAGGGGGAATTAGTGTATACACAAAGTCTGAGGCTGCAGAAACAGTGTAAATGATGTCATACTATGTATATAAAGGAGTGTATGTAGTTAATATGTAATGAGTGTAGCCTGACAGGGAGATGTATGTTTGTATCCTGTGATATGTATAAGTGTACTACTGTGAAACTCGGGTTGGGGCAGATGACAGCTGGGTTACTGGGGCTGGCCGTGTGATATGTGTCCATGAGGTGTAACTTCCACACTAGAGGGGGTCCAGGGGTGCTTCCAGTGATGGCTAGGGGTGAAATTGGCCGTAGAATCCATTTCTGGGGTCCATTTGATGGTATCTTGAGGCCTAGTATGAGTAATTATGTGGCATAGAAAAAACTTTTTATTTTTCCACTTTTCCGTCTACCACATCCTCCCCCAACTTATTGTCTGTCCCCAGACAATTTTGATGTGAAAAGTGCTTTCTGTCAAATTTTGAACCTGTGACATGGTGAATTTACGTGATGATTTGCAGGATCCTTGGAGAATTGGCCATTTTGACGTCTTCTGGGCCACGTGGCTTGAGAGGCTGCGCAGGGTGAAAATTGGCCAAAAATTTGATTTTTGTTAATTTTAGGGTTTTTCTTGACAAAAACTTTTTGTTGGTTCTGGGAGTTAAAGTGCTGCGCGCAGTCCGCAGTCCGCAGTCCGCAGTTGCGCAGTTGTGCAGTAGTGCTGCTTGTGCTGTGGTGGCGGCCGCAGCTGTTGCTCTAGCGCCTTAGGGTGCGCGCTATTGAAGCCGCGGGCCTCGGGTGTCAAGTAGTGATCGGGGACTCGACCCGTCTCCGATGATTGGTTGGTCGGGCTTGGGGCCCGGGTACACAGTGATGATCGTACCCGCCCGTCAAGCTCTCGTTCAGTCTCGAGTGTTTACTCCCTACCCCGCCACGGGGTATGTGTATGTATATTGACCTTACCCCATAGGGGGGGTATTGATGTATCCTCTACCTTTCGTCCTTGGCCAGCACCCAACCCTTCGACTTCGCCGATCTTCCGACCTCTTTGACTACATACGTCACCGGCGCCGCTGGCTTGGTTTCCTCAAGTTGGTTCTCTTGACCTCAGACCACTTTCGTCATATGGAGTGGGTTTTTCTCTTTTCTGTTCTGCTAGCGGTTCTTTGATTTGGAGCCCGCTTCTTTGGTTCCAAAGAAGACAAAAAAGAAACAGAACCCATCTGTGTATACCAGATTTGACAGCTGACAGCCCTATTCTACTTCGACAGCGCTCCTCGTACCACCGCCGCGGACAGATTTGCTCGCTGGACTCAATAGCCCATACCCTCAACAGTGTATGTACATACATGTTCATTTCTTTTGACTGGTGCTAAGACGGAGAGACTGACGACCGTCTCTTTGTCTTGTTCTTCTAGATCTTCCAACGACTTCTAATGCGCATTGCTGCCGCTGATCAAACGAGGTCGATCAAAGGTCCTTTAAGCCCTGCAGCTGTGTGTATTGGACATGGGCCGAGCCCTCCTCCATCGACGTCATCGCCTCAGTAGTTCGGATTCGAGTGCCTCCCCCCCGGTGAGTCTACCGAGGGTTTTGCGAGGGTATAAAAGGTCTGCCTCGCCTCGTCATCTCCATCCTCACCCGTACCACATTGGGTCCTCATTTTAACTAGTTGTTCTACTACCATATCGTCCAAACGATACTGTTGTGCATAGCTTGTTATCCCCAAACCATTGCAAAGATCGTTGTCGATCTCGTTTGTCCTTGATGATCGCTTTCGGGTGTAGAACTGATAAGTCCTCCTTCCCCCTATTGCCCAAACGTTACTATCGTTGACTAGCGAGTGGCGCGATATAAAGCTAATCAAACTGTTGCAAAGCCCAATCAACCCGGAACAAGGTGGGTTGTCCTTCTGTGAGCTTTGTCGCTTGCGCCAAGAAGCGTAGAAATGATGATTGGGTTTTTGAAGTCCATATTGAGTTCACGTCCGACCAATCGTTCCCGATCGTCCTAACACAAGCAAAGCTGTTTGTATCTGGAGCTGCCATCCTTCGTTCCCAAGACTAAATATGTGTAACAATAGCTGTGTAACCAATAATGTTGATCCAGTATAGCGTTGATCTAGCGGTTTCTACTGATCCTTTTTATCATGAAATTTGAAAATTCTGAATCCCAGAATGAAGTTGAAAGCCCCCTCCCCCAACTGAGAAGGTTGTCCTCAACCTCAAAGAAAGTGAGTTATTTGTAAGAAAGAAAGAAAAGTAAAAAAGAGTGTGGTTTTTTTTAAAAACAAGTGTTGATAAGCAGTTTAAACTCTTGCTGAGGAGGTAGATTTAGTTGGAGGTTTCCATAGACTTTTGAGATATTCTGAATTGTGTATTGTGAGATTGATGGTGGGAGGATGGTGATAAAAGAGTGACTTTTTGAAAGAATGTGAGTTCCTCCCCCAACTTGAAAGATTTAAGCCCCAATAGTTTCAGAATTTAGAGCTGATATCTGTTTTGATGATTCAGAAAATAGAAAAATGGTAAATGTTTAACCAATTCCAACAAGGAGCCTTGGGCGGTTGAAGTGTGTCTGAAGTAGTCCAAAGAGGTCAGGCGGAATCTTCAGTGATGGTTGAACAAGGAGCTTCCTGAGTGAGTAAAATAAGTAAATAAATTGATTCCTTTGTGATTCAAGATGATATAGATCATTGATTGATCCTTTCAATTCTTGTTTAGGTTCTGAATGGTATTCATTGTGTTTGCTACTTGAATTTGTTTTTTTTGAGTTAATATCTGGTGGTACCGGCGCAGGCGGCAAGATAAAAATGTCTTCAGATGGTGTACGGATTGGATTTGGACTGATTGGATTTTGTGAGTCTGTTTGGTTGAGATCTGTAGTAGTACTAATACTTGGGTTGCATATACTGATAGTCTTGCCTTCATTTTCTCCAGGGTCTGTATCTGTGGGTCCTGGGGCTTGAAGGTTAAATTTGTTAAAAATTTCTTCTTGTTGATCCAAGTGAGGTTTAAAGAGGTGCTTGTTGAAAATCTTGCTTCCCGGTTTGTTGATATCTTCAATCAAAACTATAGCCGGGATGTGAGAAAATTGAGACTCCTGAACTGTTGTTTCTGTAAGGATAGAATCTTCAATTTGTGAGTCATGATTGTTGATTTGAGGTGTCTGATGATCCACAGTTTGGTTTTGTTGAATAGATTGATCCAAAATTCCTTCCTGATCCATGCTGATTGCCATATCCACATCATTGGAGACAAATTCTGGTATGTCAATAACAAAGTGTTTAAGCTCCATTGGTGTATCCATTAAGTTTGACACTGTTTTCTGGTTTACCACCATATCCTGTAGGTGAATTGTTGAGGCCGCTTGCTCAAAAACCAATTCCTGAGAGTAAGTTTCCGTTTCCGTAATAGGTTCTGAATTATCTGTTATTGGTTCCAAAACATCCATAACAGGTTGTGTGATTTCCATGGCCGGTTCATGTTCACTTGGTTCTTCTGTGAATTTGAGTTGCTGGTTGTAATCCGGAGGTAAGTCTAGTGCCTTTGCTTGTTTTTGGAGTTCCACAAGTTCTTGCTGCAGAGTTTTGATTTTTCTCCAGAAGTATTCCTCTATCTGTATAACTTCCATTTCTGCAGCGGCAACCAGGTGATTCCATTCGGTAACTTCATATTTCCTACTTCTCTGAAGCTGGCCGTTGTTGAATAAGGTTTGATTGATGTTTTCCTGACTTTCTCTTGAAAAGGCACTTAAGAATAAAACACTGGCTTCTTCTTTCTTCCAAACCTGGTAGGATTCCATCATGTAATCAAGTATTGTGTTGAATTTTCCAAGATATCTTCTGTAAGCCTGGTAGTTTAAGATTCCTTGTTGGGCCTGTTGTTCTGCTACCTTGAATAGATCCTTCTTGGTGTACAAAACTGAAGAATCAAATTCTCCCCAGGTGTCAATCATTTCCTTACGCAGGGTATCCCAGTTGCATTCTTCGTAACCGTCCATATCCTCAATTTGGCACTTCAGTTCCTCTGTTCGTATAAATCGTCCAATCTGAAGAGCTCTTTGAAATTTTGTTGAACCAAACCAATCTGCTGCCCTTTCGTATCTCCGTAGGAATTCAAAGAATCGATTTCCATTGTAGAATAATTCATTGTCATCAATGATTCCTGGTGGATAATCGGATTCTTGGTATGATAGACTTTGTTGTTGATAAGGTATTGGTTGATGTTGATAATATGTTGTTTGTTGATATTGATGATGTTCTGAATGTTGTCTTTGTTGAAATTTGTGTTGATATGTAAGTTCTTGAATGGCTTCATTCTTGTTGATTCCATAAGCAGATGGTTGTTGATGTGACACAGTGCCTCTGAGTGGAATATTCTGGTTTTGTTGAGTTTCATCTGAGTCACGTAAGTGTTCTTCAGCAGGATCTCTGAATTTATTCTCTTGTCCTTTCCCTTTGTCTTTCCTTGGCCAAGTTGACATTGTATTTTCCATATTCCTAATCATAGCTGGAGTTCCTGTAAAAGGCCTTTTCCTTGAAGTGGTTTCTGGAAGAATTGTATCTTCAAAATCTGGTACGCCAAACAATAAATTCATGTTGATTCTTGTTGATTCCGTAGTTTCATTATACATTCAATCCTTGGTAACTGTTACTGTGCTCTGAAAAAGAAACAATAATATCTGGTCTCTGGTCTCTTTACCAGGGCAAATTGGGGGGGGTTTAATATTGATATAAATAACTTTACCGTGCTGGGAGGGTTCTTCAAACAGTATCCTAATTATCTGAATCCTTAGGTACTACACACCGTCTTTCAGTATATAATTGGCTGTTTCCTTCAAGTTGGCTCCAGAGTTTTCTTCTAACAGTATCTAATTATCCAGATCCTTAGGTACTACACACCGTCTTCCAGTATATAATTAGCTGCTTCCTTCGAAACACTCCTTTCAGGTTTGGTAGTTATGTGTTCCTTTCAGAGGTTCGTAGTTGGTTCCTTAGATGGTTCCTAATAGTCGACTAGTCGTCCAACAGAATAACTGAATGTGCCGTTGATTGTTCTAGATTTGTTGATAAATTTGATTCTTTTCGCCGCTAGAAGTTCAGATCCTTTGACAAGTCCTTCTGGTTTGAGTTGAAATTGGTTCCTGGGATGGTTCAAAAGTTGACTAGTTGTCCAACGGAATAAATGAATATGCCACTGTCCGTACTAGAGTTGTTGATGACTTGATCCTTTTTCACTAGCACAATTGTGATCCCTTGGCAATTACTTTGGGTTGAATTGAAGTTTGTTACACGTGGTTGATCAAACAGGGTTATCCGATCACGTTGGGGACTCCCTTGTAGGACTCAAAAGTGGTAATGAAACCCTTTTGCTGAATGGTGAAGGGTATGATGGAGTTGCAAGCTCTGCCCTTCTGTTATCAGTCAACAAGACCCACCAAGCTCAGCTTGGCAAGTTTTATTAAGTGATAGGTCTGGTCTGTTCCAGATGAAATCTGTTTGACTGGCAACGTGTAAGTGTTTCAATTACTTTGTTATAAGGGTTGAAATGTTGTTATAAGGGTTGATTTATTGTTATAAGGGTTTTAGGATTTGAGTGTGGATGAGTGTTGGGTGACTTGTGAGTTCTGGGTGAGGAACTGGGGAGCAGGCCACTGGGGGTGGAGAGAGCTCCTTTTATAGACAAAAGGGGAGCCCCTGAGGGGCTTGTGGGTTAGGGTTTCAGCTAATCTAGACAACAGGGTGAGGGATTTTAGCTGGTGGGAGTAGATACAAATGATGTCATAACCCCTCAGGGGCACATGAATGGTGTCAGAATATACAACAGAACATTCTAATGCATGCATGAGGTAACAGTAGACTGCATGAGCTGTCATACAGGGGGAATTAGTGTATACACAAAGTCTGAGGCTGCAGAAACAGTGTAAATGATGTCATACTATGTATATAAAGGAGTGTATGTAGTTAATATGTAATGAGTGTAGCCTGACAGGGAGATGTATGTTTGTATCCTGTGATATGTATAAGTGTACTACTGTGAAACTCGGGTTGGGGCAGATGACAGCTGGGTTACTGGGGCTGGCCGTGTGATATGTGTCCATGAGGTGTAACTTCCACACTAGAGGGGGTCCAGGGGTGCTTCCAGTGATGGCTAGGGGTGAAATTGGCCGTAGAATCCATTTCTGGGGTCCATTTGATGGTATCTTGAGGCCTAGTATGAGTAATTATGTGGCATAGAAAAAACTTTTTATTTTTCCACTTTTCCGTCTACCACACCGGACCGCAGCCCATTGCAGCAGTTTGAGTCCACACACCTCTAAGAGCGCACTGATACGTTTGTAGAGTGATCTTGACAGTATTGAGCGCGTATGGCCAATTAAGAGGGAAGCCGCCAGGTCCTGAATCCCATTGTGAGGTAGTTAGTATGATAAGAGACAGAGTTTGTATGATAAGAAGTGATCCCATGATACACCTTGGGGGAGAGAGACTGACCAGCTTGCTCTTGAACGGAAACCAGGCGCTGGTGTCAACCTTGTTGGACCTCTTATCGGTGTGCACTATTGGCGGCTCTTCATCTGGGGTGTGATTGCTCTTGTGAGCCGCAATCAGCAAGAGGTCCGCCTCAAGACGGCCGCGCGGGTCCTGGCCGAGTGGTGTCTGATTTGTGTTCGCCTCCAAGCGCGTTTGGGTGTGGCTCGCCGTGAGGCTGGCGATCAAACCCTGGACCCCAGGGGCTGTGACGGGGGGGGGGGGGGGGGGGGGGGGGGGGGGGGTGCTGGTTGAGGTCCAATAACTCGACTGCACCAAGTTGATCAAAGTGTGCAGAGTTATCTTCCTGCGCCCGCGGGGGCGGCGCGGTTGCGATGGGGTTGGGTGATTGTGGCCTGGTCATGGCCTCGTGTCGCTGCACATTCAGTTTATGTGCCTGAGTGCGGGTATGCTGGCACCAATTCTTTGTCCCCCTCGCCAAACTGCATAGCTTGCAGTAATAAACACCTTCCATGTAGGTGAACTCTAAAGGAGGGGGGCACAATGCAATCATCAGTTGAGTAGCTCTCAAGTTCACGCAGAGCGGGGGCCGGTGCATCATGCAAACCTGATCCGTTGGGGGGAACCATCGTGTTTGCTTGGTCGAAAGCGGGGTTTGCGTGATTGTTTGAACGGCGGATGTGCTGAATTGTCGTCTTGAGGCGGGGAACCGAGGTAACCGACCCAAGTTGTAACGATTTTATGATGATGGGTTACGGAGTACGCTGACAATTATGCATTTATTATATAAGTTTTGTTTAGGCTTATCGGGATTGGCTTTTCTCTGTCGTCATCGTGGAGGAAATCCGATTTGCATGATTCATGGTGTATTTCTAATCTTATGACGTCATCAATGATTTTGTAAATTCTCGCTATATTTGTTGTGTTCGTCCGGATTTTATTTCTCCTCTTTCCTTTCCTTTCCCATCGAGATATTCCTTGTTATTATTTCTCCGATTGTTCATACTATTATCAATCCAAGTAACCTTATTATAAATCAAGAAACAATCCAATCTTAACCTTCTACTTAAGCATACGGCGAACTACCCTCTCGGGTAAGTTTCAAAGCCACATAGTGAAGTAAGTAGTAGGCAGATCCTCACACAAGTGCTGTCTTGGGGGCGGGTCAGGTGACCCGACCCAGTGTTGTATGTGCATGTTGCACGTTTGAGGTCGCCTTCATCTGAAACGATGACGGGTGGTCGGTGGCAGGTGCATAAGGGCATATGAGGAGATCATGCCGATCCCCCATCATGCCGCCCCTTGACCGGCCAGAGGTCGCTACCCAAGAGCCACCCGGCCTGACGCCCCCTCGAGGCGCCCAAGCGGCGAACCAGGCCGGCGGGCAACAAGCGGACGCCCGCTCGCTGCGGGTCCCAGCCGGCGTCAGGATGACCGGTGCGATCGGCTGCCGACCCCAGTTCGCGTCACAGCCTGACGCCAGCTCAACCGTGACGCATGGCTGGCCACCCGGGGAGGCGCCTGGCCCACGCCCTTAGCGGCACCTGTCAATATCACGGTCGACCTGACGCCCTCTAGGCTCGGGCGGCCAGCCGTGTATGACGGTGGCGCCAGCGTGACTCATGGTCACGCTGGCGTCCTGTAACGCCCACCTGGCGCATGTATGACTCCTGCGTCAGGTGGGCGCAGGGGCTTGTTCCGATTCGCCCGGGTGTGTAGCACCAGAGTTGTCGCTTCCTTTTGGGTTACGCCTGCTCCCGGAGGACCACGTCGCTTCCTTTGGGGTTGCGCCTGCTCCGCGCCATAGTCGTCGTTTCCTTTTGGGTTGCGCCTGCTCCCGGAGCACCCGCTTCGCTGACCTCTCCTCCCTTACCAACGTTGCTCGGCCAAGAGATCCCTCTTGGGCGAGCTCTAGCCAAAGCGAGGCCCTTGGGAGGAACATTCTCAGCGGACCGGGGATCAAACCTCCCTCTGACCCCCCAGGCGCCGCGGCACGGCGCCGAAACTGTGAGCAGAAGGATGCATCACCCATGGCTCAAGCAAAAGTGACCGACCACCCGGTCCCCAGTGAGTCCAGGTCAGAATGGATATGTGTCTGTGCACCGGGTGGATAATGTCCCAGTGCAAACATAGATACAGGGTGTGATTCCACCTGAAACATAGAACTAAACAAATGGCGAGCTTCATGACTTCATGTTTACAGCTGATCCCTATTCTTGAGGAGATCAGATACATGCAACGCAATCAGATACATTTGTACCACAAGACTCCTACATAGCCTGATACCTTATAGATGTGATCACGTAACATATCTTGGCTGATATGTACTACAAGTACATGAGTTACATCGGTTTGGAGGGATCAAAAGAGTTCAAAGATGACTGGAGCGGAAACAGAAGAACGAGAAAATGAGCCAGAAATTTTAGTTTTGAGACATGGTTGGCTGTGAATGTCGGCTCAGTAGCCATACTTGGCCAGGAATTTCGGCTCAGAGCCATGGTGGCTATTTTGTCTTGCCGGAGGCGCGATTGGAGCGACATCAGAAATGGCCAGATTGTCGCTCTGAAAGCATGACAATGGCCGCTCTGTCGGTTCATTTGTCCATTTTGTCGTGAATTAGCCGGCATTTCACGAAAAAAAAACTATTTTGGCCATTTTTGTCGGTCCAGCGCCTCCATATGATTTAATGGGGTAGGAGAAGGGAGATCCGGAAGAGCCATTTGTTGAGAAGAATGATTCAAAGGGGAAGAGTTCTCCGACATAATGATATGCGGAGTGTCAAAAAAAAATGTGAGAGTCTAATATTGAGTCGAACTGAAAGGAGTTTAAGATTGAATCCTTTCCAAGAGTTCCGAAAATCTAAAAAAATCATAAGCATAAATGGATGAGAATTTTCCGCCGAGAACTTGAACAATAACTCTTGAATATAAGACCTCAATATAATTGTGAAGGCCCACCTACTTGTCTTATCTCAAGTGGCAAGATAGCCTAGCATAAGCGAGAGGGGAAGTTAATTCTCCTAGAAACTCTAATGAGAATTAACTTGTACAGTATAATGGAGTTTTTCAAAGGAATAGGATTTCAAATGTAATGATAATAAAAGAACAAAGATATTGAGATGAGGAAAGAAAGAGGAACAAAAATAATAATGAACAACTATTATATCCCATCCTCGAACTCGATTTGTAACACAACTAAGTAAAATCCAAGTAAAGTAAGAATACAAATCATAAAGCTTAAATGAAAGCTTCATAGTAGTCAGTTTAACAATATTACTACATGACATCATCACATTGTAAGAACATACTATTATGCTATAATTTTGAAAGAATTATCGCATCACGGGCGAGTCATCACAACCCGGGTCGAGCCAAGACATTGGCGCTGATCCAGTGTTGTTTCATTTGTGTAACGATCTGGGAATTCTTCATTACCTTTTATTCTTTTATTGCATAATAGTATGCATTTCAGTAGAAATGATGTCATTTGGTAAGACGAGTCATGCGTATGAATGCGATAAGGGCTACTAATTAATAATATTGAACTCAGCTTGTTTCATACTTAAAATCTTATTGGATAATACTCAGTTGTGTTGCAAATTGTGTTTGATAGATGGTTATAATAGTTCTTCCCTTTTTGTTCGTGATTTCCCTTTTCCCTTTTCCTTATCTCGATATCTTTGTTCTTTAGCTCTCATAAACACTTGAAATCAACATCCCAACTTCATTATATTGTACAAGTTTAATTCTCACTAGAGTTTCTATGAGATTAAACTTCCCCTCTCGCTTATGCTAGGCTATCTTGCCATTTGAGATAAGACGAGTAGGTGGGTCTTCACAATTATATCGAGATCTTCATGCTTGGATTCCTTGAAAATATTATCATTAGAGTTCTTGGAGTCTTGTTCGTTTAAGATTAAAGCTTTCTTCCTTTCGTATCAGTTAGGAACACTTGAGAAATTTTTTTTTTGGCTATTCAACCTTTTCAAAGTTTATCGCTTCACGATGTCCGACTTCTCTTCTCCCGTCGATCAACCTTTGCGTCAAATGACATTTTCCACTCCTCTTTCTCTTACTCCAGCACCTCAACTTTCTCCCACTCCTAACGTCATGCCTGCTTCTCCGCATTCTTCTACCGGTCTCCCGTCTCCTGGCCCGGCACCAATCGGCTTTGTTCCTCGACCGATACCCAGCACTGAAGCCCCAGCTAATCTTGCTCCTCATCCGGTTCCAAATCCCCATTTCACCACGCCAATTATCGCCCTTCCTTCTCCAGCGGCTAATGATGGAAATGTATCAGATATGTTGGCTGGTCTTCAAGTTACTGAGGGAATGGATAGAGATAGTACCATTTTGACTAACTCACAGTCTATAGCAAATCTTCAAAGAGAAACTCGTTGATTGGCGGAAATTACACGGCGATCTGAGGATTCAATTCGTCAATTGGATCAATTGAGAGTTTTTGCGGCGGATGTTACTCGTTTGAGAGCCACGGTTGAAGAGCTTCTGTCGACCGCAACCGCCAACAATGTTTGTTTGGTTTGTTTGGAAGAGCCTGTGATTGCGCCTCGCCCGGTTCAGAACATCCCAGAACCTCCTTTCTTCTCTCATATCTATTTTTTGGGAGATGTCACGGAGACTCACCAATTTGTTTCTTTGGTTCGAGATACCTTTGCTTGCTTGCCCAATCATTTTGCGAACGATTGACAACGAGTTTTGTGGATCACTTCTTACTTCAGAGCAGCTTCCGGCCGTATTGGGGATCCTTGTCCGTCATACACCTGGTGGCGAAGCCTTTTGGCTAGAAACGCTCATGTCCAAGGATTGGATGCTCGCCGGGCTTCTTCTTTGACGGATTATGTCATTAATGAGTTATTAACTTCTGATGCCTTCTTGACGACACTCGAAGACACATTCTCAAATCACACTGAAGAAGAAGATGCACGACGACAATTGTTGGCTTTGAGGCAAGGCTCTCGACCCATTGGCGACTTCAATATTCAGTTTAGGACTTTGCTCTATGGCGTGGATTTGTTGGACGCGTCTCAAATTGAGATTTACAAGTCGGCAATCAATCCCAGAATCTTGGATTTGGCAGCCATTAGAGGGGGCTGGAATGAATTGACCTCTTTGGAAGAAAGAATGAAGATGGCGGTTCGATTATCCGTCAATTTGCCGCGTGTTTCTTTATTGAATCAACCACGCCCTGCCCCTACTCATACTCCTTGACCTCCTCTTGTTGAATCTCGCCCTTGTGTTGTCCCTCCTCCTCTGATCAATAGGTCTTCTCAACCAGTTCTAATGGATCTGGATGCCATAGAAGCGGAGGAAGGGTTTTCCTTTGTTAATTTTAGAACGGAGTGCCAAAAGCGTCAGTTGTGTATTTGTTGCGGTAATGCTTATGATTTGGAGCATGCCGCCATTCGCGGTTGTCCCCTTCCGGACGATCGTCGGTTAACTAGGCCTGCGATTTTGCGTTTATGGAGGGATATGGGGGGCGCTCTTCGCGAGGACTCTCACGAGCCTCGCGCGGACGGATCTCGAGATTCAGTTTTCAAAGGGAAGAAGCGCGAGTCGATCTCGGAAGTTTTGCAAGCCGGTCCCAGCAAGAAGTCTCATTCTGAACCTACTTTGACTTTTGGCGCTGCAAATTCCAATAGGGCCTCTTCCGTGCCGTCTGGTTCCGGTTCTTGTTTGCCCCCTAGCGGTGGTAATCCGGGTGAAGGAGCTGCAGGTGGTAGTTCTCAAGCTGGGCCCTCCAGAATGGAAGCTTTGGATTTGGTTTCCGCAGAACCTTGGTCCATCAGCGAGATCTTGTTCCATCGACAAATGATGGAAGCTGAATATGATGAGGAGGAGGAAGGAGAGTTTAGTAAGTCTTTTCATCAGATATTAAAGCCAAAGCTTTTCAACAACCAACCTTTCTTTGACGGAAAGCTCCTTGTGAGAAAGAAAGAGTTGATTGAAGTTTTGGTGTTGGTTGATTCGGGGGCTTCTACCTCATTTATTGATGAATCTTTTGTTTTACAGAATAGGTTGAAGTTAAAGCAGCTTGATTGTTCACTTCAAGTTTGGTCGTTTGATGGCTCGGCGCCTGTTTCAGGCGATATTGTTCATTTTATAGATGGTTTCATATTGATCCCCACTGAGGGGGGCAAATTTCTACATTCTTCGGTTTGTTTACATGTTACTAAATTGTCTTCGGCAGCCATTATTCTAGGGAGTACTTGGTTGAGTGCTACCAATACTTTTATTGGTGGAGCGACGAATGATATTGTTATCCATAGTAGTGAGGTTTCTATTTCTCCGGCCAAAATTTCCGAGGGATCGTGTTTGTTGAAAGAATTTCATGATGTTTTTGTAACTGAGAGTTTGTCTTCTCTTCCTCCACATTGAGCCGGTTTTGATTGTGAAGTCAATTTGAAGGATAATTCTACCCCTCCTTTTGGAAGGATGTATAATTTGAGTAAAGAAGAGAGGGATCAGTTGAAAAACTACGTGGACAAGAATTTGAGTAAAGGTTTTATCTGCGTTTCTTCTTCCCCTGCGGCTTCTCCTATTTTTTATGTTAAAATGGAGGGGAAAGCAAATAGGCCTTGTGTTGATTACCAATTACTGAACGGTATCACGGTTAGGGATTCTTACCCTTTACCAGTGATATCTCAATTATTGAATAATCTTCATGGGTGTAAGTTTCTTTCAAAAATCAATCTAAAAGCAGCCTTTAATTTTTTGCGGGTGGCGGAAGGACATGAATGGAAAACAGCTTTTCAGACTCCTTGGGGGTTATACAAATATCTAGTGATGCCGTTTGGTTTAGCTAACGCGCCGGCGACTTTTCAGCGCTTCATCCAGCACGTGTTGCGGGAATACTTGGATGTTTGTTGTTTTGTTTATTATATTGATGATATTCTGATATTTTCCAGGACGGAAGAAGCACATTTTGAGGATCTGCGCAAGGTTTTGTCTAAATTACGGGAATATTTGCTGAAAGCTTTATTGTCCAAGTGTGAATTTTTTTGTCCTCAAGTTACATTTTTAGGGTTTGAAATTACTTCCGAAGGGTTGCCCATGAATCGGCCAAAGTTGGACACTATCAGGGACTGGCTATACCCTACAAATCTTAAAGGGTTGCGGAGGTTTTTAGGTTTCACGAACTTCTACCAAAAGTTCATTCCTTGTTTTTCTCAGGTGGCAGGACCACTAACTACTCTGACTCAGGAAAAGAAAGGTGCGGAGGTGGGTTTTGTGACTGATGCTTCTTTGAAAGCGTTTGAAGATTTGAAAGCATTATTCATGGAAGAGCCGTTATTAAAACATTTTGATTTTGAAAGATTACAAATAGTTCACTGCGATGCGTCAGGGTTTGCAATAGCTGCGGTTCTCAGCCAGCAAGATGATGAAGGGAATATCTTCCCAGTAAGTTATTTTTCTCGTAAGCTGACCGACAGGGAGCAGTCCTGGCCAATATTTGACATTGAGTTACTTGCGATAGTGGCGGCTTTTGAGGATTGGAGAGCGTGGCTGATGGGGACAGCAGAGCCGGTACAAGTTTTTTCAGATCATTCTGATTTATTACATTTCAAAACAGCTAAATATTTATCTCCGAAACAACCTAGATGGGCGGGTTTTTTGGATAACTTTAATATGTTAATTTACCACATTGCAGGTGCACGGAATCCAGCTGATGGACCTAGCCGTCGTGATGACTTTGTAGGATCGCAAAGTGAGATATTTGGTTCGGAAACCATAGCTAAATGATTGGTCAAGTGCGAAGACGTTGCGCCACAGGTTCAGGATGTGAGAGTCGGATTTCATGGGATTCATGACATGGGATTTCAACGGCCTAATCAACAGCTATTAGATTTTTTTGAATCAAATTATACTAATGAGGAATTGTCTTTAAAAGGGGTCAAACGGATAGATGGTGTTGTCTGGTACCGTGATCAAATATTAGTTCCTGATTCTTTGTGAGTTTGGATATTGACGATGTATCACGATGCACCAACGGTTGGTCATCCAGGGGTGGTAGCAACCCTTACGCGAACATTTTCTTGGCCTCGGGTAAAAGCTTCCGTGATTGATTATGTTAAGACGTGTGACTCTTGTCAGCGAGTGAAAGCGCGCAGACAGTTGAGTGATGGTAAGTTGATTCCTGTTGTATCTGACTCAAAGCCATGGAGTACCATTGGTATGGATATGATAACTAAATTGCCAATTTCTGGAGGTAATGATTCAATATTAGTAGTAATTGATTTGCTGAGTAAACTGACTCATTTTATTCCTTGTAAAGAGGCGTCGTCATCTGCAGTTTTGGCTAATTTGTTTAGGAAGAATGTTTTTCGTTTGCACGGATTGCCCGATAGGATAGTTTCTGATTGTGGGGCTACTTTTGTAAGTGAATTTTGGAGGGCATTAATGACTTCTTTGAATATTCGCAGTTCATTGTCAACTGCTTATCACCCGCAAACAGACGGTCAAACGGAAAGGATGAATCAGGTTTTGGAAGATTACTTACGACATTATTGTTCTTATTTTCAAAATAATTGGAAGCCACAGGAGGGTGATAAATCTAGTGATTGACAACATGCGAGGCAGCGCGTAACATGAGGTACTAATTCCTGTTGGCCAGATTGCCAAGCATGGTCAACATGGCAGTCTCAGATAGTTGCCGGGATTTCTCCTGTGTGGCCCAATCGGATGCCATGCGCTCCTGGTTGGCCTCATATCTTCGTGCCTCTTCTTTGCGGGCCTCTTCACGCGCCCGACGATCATCCTCTTGAACCTGAGCTCGTCGTTCGGCATTCTCGCGTTCCAACTTGAGATGGCCCTCGGCAATCGCCCGTGCGGCCTCTGCATCCTTGAAGGCCGCCGCCCGCGTGGCTTCTTTCTGATCCTCGCGCTTCTCGGCGTGTGCACGTTCATCCGCCCGCAACTGGTCCTGTCGCCGGCGATCCTCGTCCTGTCGTCGGCGATCCTCCATCATCCATAGGCTTGACGTCTCCTGGGCCTTTTGCATCATCACGAGCATCCCGGCCGCAGTGGTATCTTCCGGCTTGACGACCTCAGTACGACCGCGGCGTCGTGCAGACAACTCGACAACCCTTGGGGGCTGCGGGGCCGGCGGCATCGGCAAGCTAGTTGGAGGGCGGTTCAATGGCTGAGATGAAGGGATTGGCGGGATAATTCCCGCGGGCTGAGTCAATGGCTGCGACAAAGGTAGAACGACAGGGTTTGTGTCAACCCCAGCCGCCTCTGCCGCCTCAGGTTCTGGGTCGGATGGAGGATCGAGGGCTAATTCTGCCGCGGTCAACCCGGCCTCGCCTTGGTGGTCCCGGGAGGCGGTTGCGGCATCTGAGTTGCTGATTGGGTCCTCCCCACCCCCCTCTGGGCCAATGTCAGCGACCAAGGCCGCCAAGTTGTTCGAGATCTCTTCATGCCCGTAAGCTACCGTGGCCGCGTTGTCACCATGCATCGAGGAGATGTAATGCCAATACTGGAAGAGAGCAGATGGATTGGCCACGCATCCCATAGAGATAATGAACACAAAGGGAAACTTACAGATGCAGGAAAGCTCTTCTGAGTGAGTACTACATATAGCCCACCACTGCCCGAATGGGATAGCATATCGTACACCTCCTAGGTGCGCATCATGGCAGAGAGTGCATCAGTTTCCATGTGCACGGATACAGTAAGAGCTGCCTACTTACTTTCCAAACTCCCATAACCACTCGGTAACGCCGGGCCAGGCTGTCCTTAACCCGGTCCGCTATCAAGGGGTAAGCCTCGCGCGCTGGATTGCATTGGTTATGGTAAGTCACCCAGTTCATGTAGCCTGGGCGGACACGATCGAGATTTTCAAACTCCGTTTTGACCTCGTTGTACCACTGCAATAGTTCCAGAGTGGCTTCCTCCGTCCACAGCGAGCGAGGCGTCGGCGGAGGCGTTTCTGCGGCTATGATGGCCGCGCGAACACCCTTGTGTAGGTTCTTGAGGCGCACCGCTTCAAGCCGCTCGGCCGTGATCCTGGCGCGATCCGCCTGCTTTTGAGCCTTGAGGGCCTCAGCAGCGTCGATTTCCGCCCGGGTTCTGTTCTGCCGGCGAGTCGACAATGATGCCACTCGGGCTCGAGTCAACGATGATGCCACTCGGGCTCTGCCTCTAGATCCCCCGCCACGAGATCCACCGCCACGAGATCCGCCACCACGAGATCCACCGCCACAAGTGGTGCAGGGGCCCCTTGCAAAAGCATTAGTAGGGCTGATACCTGCTTGCAAACCTGTGATTGCCTGCGCAGATTGGCCAACGGTATTGTCATTCGAAGACCCCAAAGAACCTGGGGTCTGGAGCAATCCGGTCAGGGTGTTGGAATTGACAGGTGTGCGCTGTCCACGGTTAGGCAAGACCGGTTCGTGGTCCTGAGGTGAGTTGGGATTGTCAATGTGGGCTGACCCTGATAATAGGGCAGGATCAAGGCCAAAAGAGGCAGAGCCTTCAATATCTTGATGCTGCTGAGTGGACATTGTGTCAGATGGCAGTGAATGGATGATGGATTGTGGGGTGAGCAGATATGGGAGTCGGATGGCTGTTGGGGGTGCAGAGGGGATGATGGATGGCGGATGGGGGAACTATGTGAAGATGGCTTGGTTGGGCGGTTTCATAGCTCTGCCGACCTCCGCTGCCCCAAAATACAGGAAATAGTATTGGGCACGGCACCAATGACCTGCAAACGGTACAGATGTACAATTCATCTATACTCATAAATGACTTTTGGAAATATGAAAGTTTCAATCCCGCCTCCTGCGGTTCTGAAGATTTTTTGTAGTATTTTTGAAATAAAATACATTTCAAAAAAAGTTGAATAGAACTTTGGGAAAAGTTTGAATACTTCTCAAAAATATTTCAAAAAGGTGTTTATAATTGCTGCCTTAGACGTGGCGGAATTTTCAATAAATAATTCGGATTCATCGAGTTTGAAAGTTTCACCATTTTTTTCACGTATGGTCATCATCCTAAGTTTAATATTATTACTGAGTCACGAGGGATGAAAGATTTAGATACTTTTATTACAGATTTTCAAGAGACTCAAGAAACCACGATGGAATGTTTGGATCTTGCAAGAAACAAGCAAGCAAAGTATTACAATCTGAAGAGAAATCCAGCGCCGACGTATGTGGAAGGAGATTCAGTATTACTTTTGCGGAAGTTCATCAAGGCGCGTTGCCTGAATTCAAAGTTGGATTATAGATACATTGGTCCATTCAGAGTCGTAAAAATGGTAGGATCTAATGCGGTTCAATTAGACACTGAACATGAATACCCAAAATTACATCCTGTTTTTAATGTTTCTTTGATAGTGCATTATTTTGGACCAAATAGTATTGTGGATCGCGGAATAATTGACGGTGTTAAGGAGAAATATTATTGTGAGAATGAGGTGGTCGATTGGGATAATTTGAAGGATGTTTTGGATGCGCGTGAAAGACGAAAAGGTAAGTATGACTATCTCATTTCTTGGAAAAATTCTACGGTAGGAGATAACACTTGGATCACTGAAGAACATATTCCTGAGCGTTTAAAGTTGATCATTTGCAAATTCCAAGCTTCTCATGCGGAATTATTTGGCTTAAAGAAGAATAAGACTACAAAGAAAGCTAACAATTCCGTGGAAGGATTGTAGGTATAAGGTAGGTCTTATTTGTAACGATCTGGGAATTCTTCATTATCTTTTATTCTTTTATTGCATAATAGTATGCATTTCAGTAGAAATGATGTCATTTGGTAAGAAGATTCATGCGTATGAATGCGATAAGGGCTACTAATTAATAATATTGAACTCAGCTTGTTTCATACTTAATATCTTATTGGATAATACTCAGTTGTGTTGCAAATTGTGTTCGATAGATGGTTATAATAGTTCTTCCCTCTTTGTTCGTGATTTCCCTTTTCCCTTTTCCTTATCTCGATATCTTTGTTCTTTAGCTCTCATAAACACTCGAAATCAACATCCCAACTTCATTATATTGTACAAGTTTAATTCTCACTAGAGTTTCTACAAGATTAAACTTCCCCTCTTGCTTATGCTAGGCTATCTTGCCATTTGAGATAAGACGAGTAGGTGGGTCTTCACAATTTGGCCGTTGATGAAACAATTCATGAACAGATACGTCGACGGGTGCGACTTGTGTCAGAGGGTCAAGGCCTCAACGCAAAAGCCGCTGGGAACCCTCAAACCGCTACCCATACCAGCAGGCCCGTGAACTGAAATCTCATATGACCTGATCACGGAACTGCCTAAATCAAATGGGGCCAATAGCATACTGACGGTAGTGGATCGTCTTACTAAGATGGTCCACTTCATACCGTGTAAGAAGACCACGACTGCAGGGAAGCTAGCGGATCTGATGCTACGCCATGTGTGGAAACTTCACGGAACGCCCAAGACAATTGTATTGGATAGAGGGAGCATCTTCATCTTGCAAATCACAAGAGAACTTAGCAAATCTCTGGGCATCCGACTATACCCCTCAACAGCGTTCCACACACAGACCAACGGCCAGTCAGAAATCGTCAACAAAGCCGTTGAGCAATATTTCCGACATTTTGTGAATTACCATCAAGATGATTGGGAACCGCTTCTTGCCATCGCGGAATTCGCGCACAACAACCACGACCATTCTTTGACAGGCATGTCACCATTCAAAGCTAATTACGGTTTCGACGCGAAAATAGGAGGCGTGTCCTCGTCAGGACAGTGTCTCCCACCGGTCAAGAAGAGGCTAGAAGGACCCGTCAATGTACAAGAAGAACTGAAGGCAAGCCTGGAAGGAGCACAGTCTACCATGAAAAGACATTTCGACAAGCGGGTGCGGAGAACACCCTTGTGGAGCGTCGGCGACGCGGTTTGGCTCAGTAGCAAGAAAATTTCCACGACGCGACCCAGTCCAAAATTATCACACCGGTGGCTAGGGCCGTATTTCATTTCTAATAAGGTTTCCCCGTCTGTGTACACGCTGACACTACCGCGCTCCATGAAGGGGGTGCATCCAAACTTCCATGTTTCTGTGCTCAGGAAAGCTAATCAAGACGCCATCAAGGGGAGAGCCGCGGCGGAACCAGGACCAATCGAGGCGGAAGGCGAAGAAGAGTGGGAAGTTGAGGAAATATTGGACAGTAGGAGGCAACAAGGGAAAAGGGAGAACCTAGTGGGATGGAAGGGCTACAAACCGGATGCCAATTTGTGGGAACCAAGCATAAAACTCCGCCACTGCCAACAACTAATCCAGGAATTCAACAAAAAATTTCCCGACACGGCGGATAGGCAACGGTGTTCACAGCAATTCAGATGAGGGTTGGCTTTTTCCCTACGGGGTTTTTTGATGCCGCCCAGGGACTAGGGCACAGATCCGGGGGCTTGGGCGTTAAGGGGGGAGTGATGTTATGAGCTGCGCTTGAGCGCCTAGCTTACCCCAGAGGGCATGTTACTTGTTGTATGTACATGTCACAAGTCCCTCGCATTACAGGGACTCGGGGAGAGATCAACAGCTCTCCTCATCTAGCAATCTACTATTTAGCTAGACTCACCAGACTGCCTCCTCACCCCGATAGACAGACCCTTACAACTGGACACAAGCCTCTCCCGCAACTTGTGCCCTCAACAGAGAGGCTGTACAAGCTTGGGGATTGCTACACAGCCAGCAAATAAGTGGTAGTGCAGCAGGATCATTGCTCATGCTGACACTGTGCTAACGCTGAAATTAGTGGTTACCCGCTTTTTCCCCAACCCAAATAAATAGCGCAGTGGGCAGGGCCGCTACTTTCAGCGCAGAGAAGCGGCCGCAAAAACTGCTGCGCTTTCTGCAGCAAAGTGGTTTCAATTTGCCACCCTCTTGGGTTATTCCTTAGCAAATCACCCCAGTCACTCTGGATAGGTATTGGCCATCTAGAGGGGCCCAGGAGTTTCCTTTGCAACTCCCCAACACTGCAATAAAAAGTCATGCAGCTGCAACGTATGATTTAGTTTTAGTGGTGCTAATTACATTTAGCGTAATATGTAGATGCATCATTGGCTGACATGCAAGAGCTCCAAAGACACTTGTGGTGCTACAGAAGACTTTTCCAAATGTTGCTGTTCACCAAAATTCACCAAAAATTCACTCTGCATGACGCAATGCAAGCAGAAAAAAACTGCTGTGTCTTTGGTTGGAGCTAGTGAGCTAGTTGAGCACTGCACTGTAAAAAAGACAATTTGATTAGGTTTTCTTTTGTCACTAGAAAATTAGAGTTATGCAAAAGCCACATAGCACAAAAAATGGATTCCATCTATTGGAATAGACAAATCATCAAACTGCTTCTCTTCAACCTGTTTTAAAGAGACAAATTTGGTAATTTACAAATGCAGCCAGTCCCGCAACCCAACAGTGCCCATAAATAAGCCTCTATACAAGAGTGCTTCCCTCGCAACCCCTCCAGAGAGGCTGCTTAAATCAGATTCGCGCACCTACCCCCCAGCAGGCAAGGAACCTGTGCCAAGTGTGTGCTGTGTATCCTTTCCTGCCCCACTTCCCCACTTTCCTTGGTGCTGCGGCGTAAACAGCTAATCCATTTGCTGTAGCTTCTTGGACTTTCCCAAACACAAATTGTACTTCCGCTGTGCGTCCAGGAACTTTACCAGGCTCTGATGGCCTCCCATGTGTGCTGGCTTGAGGCAAGTACCTTAAAAATGGTACAAGTCTTGGGCCGATGACACTTTATACACTCGACATGGTAATCAACGGAGAAATAATTCCCGGGAAGGATGAATTTCTCGAGCGTTTGATGTCAATTTTCAGCTGATGGAGGATTGAAAGACTCAGGACTGGAGAGACGAGACGAGTCTGTTTCGCCACCTTTGAAAATTGTATTTCTAATACACTCGGCCGAGTTTTCCGTTCGAAAACCCCCGTTATTTCAAACATGATATATCGATTTGGTGGATAGCTGGTAGTGTACCTTTGTGAGATCTTTTGAGCCCGTTGTTACTTCAGTTGTGGCAAGAAAGACCACAAGCAACCAATTATTTGATCACACATCGGAAATCCAATTTCCGTGGCTTGTGGGGATTACCATTCAAGGCACGACAGGGCCTGATGGTTTCTCACCTGCGCCTGGAGATGTTAGACTTCTCAAGTATTAGTAAGGGCCATCTGGGTCTAAAGTGTGATGAAAGTAAGCTTGGGCATCTATGGTGCGAATTCTACGAAATCAAGACGTATGACAGGAGGTAATCTGGTGAAATCGGCATCCAGCTGCCTGACTAATACCAGAGCCGGAGAGAGCTCGACCACCATTCTGGATGTCAATGCCATAAACCAAGGCGCAAAAGCTTGGGCCAACGGCCCAACCCTAGTCTTAAAAGCCAAAAAGTCCTCGCAGTTCACGATCTGGGATCCATTAAGTACCGGTTCGGACGATTGTACATATTACCATTGAGCAAATGATGCTCACTGGCAACCTGGAACAGACTCCGTCGGCCGATACCATGAATGGGCTGGTGAAGTGAATGCTACTCTATGCTACTTGATTGTACTGGGGAATCGTCCGCGTTCTTTTTCGGACGATTTGAAGGATTAGGATCCGATGAGTCTTTATCGACAAACCTTGTCCAACCCGGTAGGTTCTAAACCAACCCGCGATAAACTCAGATTGTACAGGACGGGGATCTCTTCCTGACAGGTGGCTTGGTGTCGTGATAAGCGGTTGCTCTAGTTGAAGAACTCAGGGGTCGGTGTACGTTTATATATGTAGTTGTAGAGCGGTACTCATTCACCTATTGTGAAGTTGTACATATAGAAGATAGGTCAAGTATCCAAGTCCTGCGAGGCTGCGAGGAACGGCGGAGTAGCCAGCGGGCGGGTGAAGTTGGTTGGTTTCTGTCATCAAACTATGAAACTGCTCGCGCGAAAGTTCGAAGATATCAATGTATAGCAAAGTCCGCGGATTATCGGCCCTCCCACTCCGGCAGGCTCAGGATCGGCTTGCGCTAAGTTAGCTTTTTAGGTGGAGCTCCATCCCCAGGAATATGTATCCACGCCAATCACCTAACATTTGGATACATAAACATTTATTTTTTACCCGTGTTCCACTCCATCAGAATTCTCATCATCATGTCCCAATTACCATCCCACCAACAACATCAGCCCGATCGCCGTCCTCCAGCGGCCAATTATCGCCAACAACAGCTGCATCAAGCATACCCAAGTAATTCTGTCCCCGTACAACACGCACTGGTTCAACCACCCCTACCGTCCTCATCATCATACCATGTCCAACAGCCTAATGTCGACCTGCCGCCTTTCGCAAAACCCCTCAAGAAGTCTGGCTCTCGGAGCGCTATTGCCTGTAACTTGTGTCGCGCTCAAAAGGTACGATGGTGATCTCGATGTCTGCCATTTCTTTGTCCCAAGTCTTCTCAACTCGAAACAGTTTGAATACTCCATCAAATTATCGACCTGGAGGATGGGGACCCCAAAGAATCACCATGGATTTTTTACTACGTATCCATCTTGCTCTTCCCACGCGTCACCATCCATTTCTACCAGACTCCGTCTCCCAATCGACACAACGTCTTTTACATACCCCCATCCTTTCTATAATCACGCTGGTGTACAGTTCTGCGAGCTGTAATACCAATCGCTCATAAAGTGGCGTATATTTCTCTGGTCTTCCGAGCCTACCTTCAACACCCTTGTCCACGATCCTCTTGAGAAGGAAAAAACGTTTCCGATAACAGCTGTCCCGGGAAATCTTCACTCCAACCGGCTTATGAGGATATGCATTCACATCATTGTCTTGTGTGCTGCTTGTTCTTTGCTCTTCTCCCTGAACTATCGGCGGAGCCGCCGCAGTTCTTCTAGTACCTGTTGGATTTTTGGTCCAGTCACAGTGTTTTATCATCGGATTCGTACTGACTCCCTCCCTCTACAATTCTTTCCCATGTCATCCTCGATATGACCAGATGAAATGCGAAGGCCCTTCCTGCCAACCGTGCAAAAGGTCAGCAAGTCTCCTCTCACCATTCTATCTCCCTTACCTCATGCATACATAATCGTAAATTTTATACAAGCAAAAGAATTTCACCACTCCTCTGGTCCTCGGGCGTTTCCGCAGCACATGGAAGATATAGATGTAGAAGACATCCACCCTCAGCCCAGTGCGGCGCGTGAACTGTGTATTTACATATACATAAGGTTCAGCCAGCACCATATTCTACGTTTCAAATGACTCCTGCGCCCCTACGAGTCATGACGTCGTTAAACATCATGGTCTGACATGTTGGCGGCGCCGAATCAGATTCGGTTGACGCTCCATCGTAGTCCTTAACCCCTTATAATACCCGACGGGTATACCGATCCGGAGAAACGTCCACAAGCAGAAGCTCACAAGCTTGGGACGTTCGTTGTGACTGAAGCGTTCCGAATCTCACAATTTAACAGGTGCCAACGGCTCAAACAGCCTTGTGTGTTTGGAGAAAGTCAGGGCAGGGGGCGACAGATTGTATGGGGTAAGCACTCTGTCCACTCCCACAGAAAATGTTGGTTCACAAAGATTGCTCATGGAAGATGCAATGGTCGATGGTGAATTGGTGTCTTCTACAGCCAAACGGACTGAAGAGCTCGAGGCTCGAGTCTCCAAACTCGAAGAAGAGCTCTCAGCAACTAAAGCTCGAGTTTCCCGAGTTGAAGATGTAGGTGCCTATCCCACTCTCGGGGTTAAGACTGCTCCGGTCAAGGGGCAGAGGACTAGTTTATCTAGTCCAGGAACCCTTTGAGTGTAGCTAGATGCAGAGAAATAATCGAGCCTGACTCAACTGGCTTCTTTTCTGCAGTGTGTGGCGAACCTTCAAACTCCCACCAAACAGCATTTAAGGAAACGCAAGCCTTCAACTGAAGCTGCGGTACAAGACAATCCTCAGCCATGTCAGTCCGCGGGAGCCTCGATGGTCGAAGGACCTCCAACCAGTAAGGTAAATGCCTGCAAACAATCCATCTCTTCCAATTGCTTCCAAAAAAAGCCGTCTAAAATTTCTAAAGAAAGACAACAGAGGCAGTGGACCTACGTTAATTTAACCAATGGTCGGTCCGCATGCGGGGGTTGTGTTTTGGTACGTGAAGCTGAGCTCGTGATTTCGCCTGCATGTTTATCAGGCCATCCAAGCCGCCCAGTATGGTCCGCGGAGGACGGACCTCATTGAACGAGGAATGCTGAGCCCAGAGATGGCGAAGCGTTTGTTCGAGACGTGAGTCGCTGGTCTGCTCGGTGGTGACAGAAGATGGTACAGACCCCATCATCGCCAGGGAAGATCCCGTGTGTACTGACGAATTGGCGTGTCCATCTCCATCCAACCGTTGCAAATCGCTTATCTGTTGACCCCGAAGCCATCAAACCCGCTGGGCACCCCAAATTCCCTGGCTAAACATCGTGAGTATCAAAATCTTATTGTTCTTACTTTTTTGGTCATGCCTCCATCGACTAAGTTTGGATCAACTAACTATCTGTCATCCAACTTCTTCACCCACCTCTAGCCCGACACATTCGACAACGTGAGGTGGCACTCACCCTTAATGCTGGCCGTCGGTTGCAGTGCTGGGGCCCAAGGGAATCGAGATGTTGAGACTTACCTCAAGATGAAAGCCCACGCCATCGAGCTAATTCTCGATGTTAGCCATCCTCTTGACTAGTACATCCAGTGCTGAGAGGAATGATACTCATCTTTTTAGAGTATTCATTTTACAATTCTTTCCAGGTAGTCTTCTATCGGGTTTTCGCTCACGACCGACCACAGTCATACCAGGACCTGATTGCGGTGATCGGATGCATCATCCATTGCGGGATCTACATTGACCCAGTCTTAGTCGTCGACCATGCGGAATATCTTCGAGTTGAGCTTCTTGATCCCCTTACCATCCATCTTGGATCCTCACCCATCGGGCCTGTCACCTCATTTTCATTTATTTAGCTCAGGGATGTCTTCGACCGGATCCCCGAACCTCGCTGGAAGTCCGAATTTGACCAGCGCCAATTGCTATCCGTTGCCCGTACATTTATCGGAGTGTACATCCATTCTGTTATGTATAGGTATGGCAAAATGCGACGCATATCATTCAATCTTTACCTTCTTAATATCTCCCGCTATTTTTCATAGATTTCAACTGGGAGAAATTTAACTGACCCGCATTATTTTTTATCGGCATTTTAGTACATTGAAAGGTACAACATTTTTTTTTCATGAGCTTCTTCCCAATCCGCAGGCCTGCAATACTGGGCGATCTATTGCGAAAATCATTAGGGCAGAATACCTTGGTTTTTGTTTTTTCTGAGGCTGTTTTCTTTGTTTTTCTTCGAATCAGGAAAACCGTGTGTTATGCGAATTGATGAAAAAGGTAAGTGGGCTTTTTTGGTCACATAATGGCCCATTTGTTGAACATACTTGCTTACCTAAAGTCGATAGTTTTGATTTTATATTGTAAAATCATTTGTGACTCGCCGTACAGTGATCCGAAATGGGATGGCAACTTGAAATAGTGAGTCATTAGGTGGTACCTCGAGTTGGCACCTCTGAGGGTGATAAGAGATGCTTGGTGTGAATGACGATTTTGCGTGGTCCAGCTTCGTTAGATATTATGTGATAATGCAGGAGGCTCAAGAAGACCTAGACAGTCATTATCGATTGGGATCGATCGATATTCCTAAACGACTCGCTGTTGTGGAGAAATATAACACAAAGGTCGATAATTGGAAAGAGGATATTGACCGTCAGTATTGCTAATGTCTCAAAGCACCTACTGATTCCAATTATTGAGCCCATGTGACATTTGTTCAGGCGTTAAAGCTAACCTTACTACGGATGCTGCCAGCGAATTTGACCACTTATACCATCGAGTCTGTCCACATTTTTCAGTTAATATATGCTTCCATCCCATTCCATGTGCCTTCAAATGTTGCTGACGAAACTGGGCTTTATCACCTAGGCATTTGCGTACTTGACATGCTTCGTAACCCAAGACCTTATGCACTCCTTGAGTTCCAACGAGCGTAAGCTGGAATATCCCTTCATATCCTCCTGCATAATATATGTTGAACCCGATGCTAACTAGAAAATACTCTGTGACACTCTTCGAAATTTTTGTGGCATTTCCTTGCATCACAGGAGGATTAAAGTTGGCCAAAGAAGGGGTCGCGCATGCACTTGAAGTACTGAAGCAATTTATTGATACCCGAAAAGCTGAGCGCGGTGTGCCGTGTGTTCATGTAAATAGAAAATGTTCCTTTTTTTTAATTATTTCCGGTAGGACCAACGCTTATTCTTTATCTGTTTCAAATCACAATTCGACTCGCCCACCCCTACAGTTGGAGTATAGGAAAGCCACAATCTCTGTTGCAACCGCGTGTATCTGCGAATGCTTCTATTTAATACCCGAACATATCGATGTCGATTACTGTCGAAATATTATCAAGACATTTGCGGATGAGGTAGAGAGGGAAGGGGGCGCGTCGGGAACTGGACCGAAAGATCAATATGTAACAAGGTTAAGGAAAGTTTTGGAAAAGTTAGATAGCCAACTGAGGCCTCAGTCAGTAAGCGCATACCAGGACGAGCTTGAACATGAACAATTACCCCAAACAGGAACCCAGTCCGTGGACACCAACGAGATCCAATCATCCCTACCATCGCCGCTGGATATGACCAGCTCAACTAATTTCCCGCGACCTTCAGCTCTGGAAAATCGCGAATCAATGAGTGATACAGCATTGTATCATGGTTTCCCGCCCGAAACGAGCCAGAATGAGCAAACGTATGGAAATGGGCTCTCAGAAAACGACCATATCTGGACACGCACGATCGACATGCCCATCAGATCGGAAACACCGCCGACCTCGTCCATCAGCTATGACCAGTCGATACCGTCTCTGAGTCACGATCCGCTGGAAGAACTGAATATGGTTTGTTACGAAAACGAAAAACCTTATGGACGTTTGGACTACGAGTCGAGCGTGCAGATGATCGAGCAAGGCCCCAAAGTCGCGTTTCCTGACGATATGCATCCCCAGACAAGGATGAGTGGGACGAGCGAGGGTTGGAAGGCTGAGCCATCCCAGCCCTGCTACCCAAACGCCAACTCGATGAGCTACGTTCCGGACCAGGTCAGAGTGGATCCGGAGGCTGATGAGACTCTCCGGCAGATCTTTGCCCAATCCGCCCCCCTGCCCCTGCCCACCCCCCTTCATCCCTATCCTCAACACCAGTACCATCAACTTCACCCCGACGGAGCTGAGTCAGGATCCAGCTTTACCCATTCCAATCTGACCGCTTTCACAATCCACCAAAGCCAATCCGATGGCACCCAATCGTTCCTTCCCCACGAACCTCAAGCTGGTCAACAAGAACCAGAGGAAACCTTCAACTTAATTCAATCTTTGGTTGGTTTCTTTTGCTCTTTTTATCACTAAGGAGACTTTTTTGAAATTTCAGAGGACGAGCCACATCAGAAGACTGACGATGTCTTCTTTTTAAAAAAAACTTTCAATGTCCACCCGATTCAATAATTTTGGAATTACGAATATTTTAACCGTAACCGACCGGGAATTCATTGGGATTGTTTTTGTTATTCAATTTTTATCGCTCATCCAGAGGACCGTTTATCCCAACCGGATGTACCAGACCACTTTCCAGAAAACCTCATGAGAGCTATAGGATTAGCAGCCAAATGGACCTGCTAAAACCCCTCTCTCAACCCACGTTCTGCCATAAAATCACTCCTCTCAAATTCGTCCACCCCCGCTATTTGACTTCTATCGATCCCTTCGAAACAATCACTTTTCTTGTCTTATTTTTTCCTGATACACCTAAAGCAGTTTTTCTTCCTCTTTTATGTCGTCATTTTATTCCCCTATATAATTTCATAAACTCACCACACCAATTTTTTTCCATCCCCCACTTCGTACCTGACCTCTATAATTTTGATTTCTTTCCCTGATGCCTTGTTGTTGTGCATCTTCTTTTGTGTCATCATTGGTGTTGGTCCCTTGCATTATACTTTGTTCAAGATTTCTCGTAAAAACAAGAAGATTTAAGAATTATGTAGAAAATTAGTTTCATCGTCAATTTGTCCATTTATGTCTTTGTAACGAAGTATACATTGTAGGTATTTATACATACATAGCCTTATAAGAGTCGATCATCATACATGATTGCAAGATATTTCACCATTTCTTTCCCTTGGTTTGCCTTGGGCTGTTTTAATGCGCTTGGTGAAAATTTAATACATGCAGAAATTTCTTCAGATTGGCAACAACTTAGATTGCCAGCTCGAGCAAGAGCCAAACGATGAAAGAGCTCACTGATGGTGACTGGATGTATGCGCGAGTGTGGGGTTTGGGAGCCGCGTCGAAAGGCGCGTTCCGAGCTTAACCCTAGTCCCGTGTTGACACCTTCCCCCAACAAGAGCAACGGTCCGATTCAGCCAGAACGACAACAGCAGCCAGAACAGAAGACTAGAAGACATCCTCGATCCAAGGAGCCCTGACGAGACCGATGGCGCCTCAGATATACATCCTCATCTTTGCCCAAGGTAACATTCCGCCCAAACAGCACATCTCCTCCATACGTTCTGTTCTTCAAGTCGGCAGCCACTATCAGTGCGGGACTCTCTAAGAGCACCCGGCTCGCTCCCGATATGCACTCATCTCTCAAGCGCGCCTCTTTCGTTCGCTCTGGCTCATTGGGATTCTTGGTGGCGATCAAGATGTGCCAAATCTGAATGCAAGATGTTGTTCGGCTTGTCCATCATGTTCACGATCACAAAATAGACAGCAACGCATGACTAGAAGTCTACTCCATCATCCCATCACCAAGCCTACCCCCCTTCAAGCTGCCTTTGCCAAGCGGAAAAAAATACACATCTCGTTCAACCTCTAGTTACCATGCATGCCGACCAATTGTCTTGACTCTTCCCATGTCTTTTTTCGCCCTTACACCCTTCACACACTTAGCATACGAAGAGTTTCGATTGCCTGAATTAGAATCGATTGATGTGTTGTTCAACCTCGGGATTGATTATCTCGGACTGGAACTCGACATTTATGTATGTTCGAATTGGGACCTCTCTCTGAAAATGTTCCCCTTAATTTTTTTCTAAGGAAAAAGCCATGGCAACCACTATGCCGTACTGTCCACATACGTTGCGTTTTTGATACTGATCCATGCGAAAAAATGGGTTAAATCTGATTCTTGCATGGTTTCCTCGTTTTCAACTAGCGTCCTTACATGAAGATTGGATTGGAAAACGACCAAAAGGCAAGACTTTTGGGGTCGAGGGCGATCTTGATCAAACACATCTTACGGCATTGGGCCGATGGTATGTCCTTCCTTCTCTCAAGATCTTTGTTGCGTTTTTTCTTTGTTTTGTCTCTTCGTTCAATGAATTGACGCGCTGTACTCGTTTCAAACTTTGAATTTATCGATCGAGCAGCGCCTTCATATCCCGAGCTACACCGATTAAACAAAGCAAACAAAGCCTTATGGGTAAGGGATGTATGACCCGAATTGCTAAAGGTCGGGTAGGCTAACGGGTTCTTTTGTCCGAATTCGAAACAAAAAAAGGCTGGATATGCTGCTAGTCATACGTTCAAGGTGACTGTGAATAGCTACAAGGCGACAGTCGTGCAGGAGAGGAAGAGGGAAATTATCGAGTCGCTTTCGTACATGGACTTCCAAGGGCCGATCATTCTCCAAGATCCGCAGGTTGAAATCATGCTCAGTGAGGAGCATTATAGCGCAAACGGACCCGACGATAATTCTGCCGCCATCGGGGTCGAACAGGTCCTCAGAATGACTGACATCAGATTGAGGACTATTTGGTTGGGCGAAAAAATCTGCGATGGCCAGCGAAGCTTGGTAGATAAATTCGACCTCAAGAAACGCATGTTCGCATCTGCCGTTGTTCTATCCATTCATCTGCTAGCGCTCATGAGGAATGGGCTTGGATTACAGATACATTGGCAATACTTCCATGGAGGCAGGCCTGTCCCTATTGGTACGAGAGCTTGATCTCCTTGCAGCTCGAGAAAAAAAATTTAGTGTTTTTAATCGTTGACTTTAATCTCTCCGCTTATGCAGATGGCAAACCAAGGATTGGTCCGACCTGCAAGCTTGGTCAATGATCCGTTCACTGGCACCGGCTCGATGTTGTATGCTTCAGCTTGGTATGGTGGCTACGTTTTTGGGAGCGATATCGATGGTCGTCCAATGCGAGGCAAAGGTATCTTTGCATCCACTCAATATATAAATATATTTGGGCTACCTCTCTCTATACGTTCAAGAACAGCCCTGACGCGGTTCCTCATTTTCAAATTTCGGACAACAGAGCACTCGATACAAGACAGTGCCAAGCAATATGGCGTTTCTCAAAAGCTGCTGGATTGTGTGGGTACCCTCCTATCGTGCTCCTACAGAATATATATTTTGATTGCAGGTGCAGCTGTTTGAGCTGATTCTGGTTCTTGACGTTTCTCGTGACTTTTGCTTGACTATGTCCAGGCAGTGTTTGATATGACTGTTCGTGTTGGACGTTTCCTTTTAATTTCCAATTGAGCCAGCGGCGGTTGTGCTTTCTCTCTCTCCCAAGTTGGTAACACGGGAGTGATTGATTAGATACTCTTCTCCTATGTTGACACAGCAAAACCCCTGGCGAACGGGTGAAATTTTTGATGCAATCATATGTGATCGTGAGTTCTATGAAGCTCATCCAGAGAATCATTGGAATTAGCCACAGCTTGATAGTTGTTTACTTTTTTCTTAGCTCCGTGGGTGCCCTCGTTTTCTTCGTCTCCTTAGATACGGATGGACAGGCGAGGGAAGTGGTTTGCTGAATCTGTTATCTCCATCTAGGTACGGTGTTCGAGCCGGTGCCAAACGTCTCGGACGAAAAGATCAATCGAAAATACGGACCGAGCCATACAAATTACCCGACGGAACCTGGTCCCATGAGTACGTTTACCATTAGGCCTCCAATGTTTCCCTGTTCTCCCCCGAAAGTAATGGCTTTGCCTCCCTCCCTGCGTATTGCCGTTCTGCCTGGTCATTGTTCAGGAAACCGGACTACGTGCCCCCATCGAAACCGTGGGAGATGAGTGAGGTTTTGGAAGGGCTCTTGGAATTTGCCCTTCAGATGCTGAAGCCAAACGGAAGACTGGTTGAGTTCCCATGTAGACACTATTTTTGTACAGTTGGCCAATATTGCTAACCATTTGTATGCTGTTTATTTTGTCTTTGATCAGGTATATTGGCTACCCACCGCTAGCCAAGACTACAATCACTCGGATGTTCCTCAAAGGAAAGGACTGCGATTGGTTGCTAATTCTTGTCAGGATTTTGGCAAATGGCAGAGAAGAGTAAGTACGCTTATTGATACCAAAGACTTTCCCCTGGACATACATCTACACATTGCATGCCAAAAGGTCGCTGATTCTCTCCATATTTGCAACGTATGTTCCTTGCGGACAAAAAAAGTTGATTACAATGGAAAAAAACGTAACTCTGCTGGATGACGCATCATGTGTAGATACACAACTCGACTCATGTCAGAATGACAAGGCCGATGAATCACTCCCTGGTCATAGACATTTCAGAGATAAATATATGAAAGGGTTTTCTTAGGGCTGTGTTTTATTCTAATATTATTTAACTGGAATAGCTTCATATGCAGATTGGTCTTTAGATACACTTGTTTGGTCTTCTTTATCTTGGATGGAATGATTTGCACATTTGATGGCCTTTCTTTCAGGGTTTTGGTGAAACACCTCTCCAAATTTGTTGAGATTATCTGTATGTTAGATCTCATGTGCTAGTATCTAGCTATGTTTATACCTAGTACTATCATTTCTATCAGCTTACCAACTGTCTTTCAAGCCTCATTCCTTACTTGAAACTATATCTATTTCCTCTTGTCAAGCCCCTACTCAAGTCACTTGGTAGTCCTCTAAGTTTTGGTCCCTGATGCCCCTCAACAAAATCAGAGGAAAAAATTCCAAAATTAGATGCCTCACCTGCAACAATTCCAGGATGTTCTGCAACACTATTCAGGGACCAAGTATTGAGTCAGATTTGTAATTCAATTTCTTGGGAGTCATTTACACAATGGAGGACTTCCTATTCTATCTGCAGTTGGAATTCATCTGGATTCAGATGAACTGTGCACTGGCTTATTGCCTCCAAAAAAGAAACAAAACTTTTTATATGCTACACAGTGCTGGTTAGAGCATCTAAAATGGTCTGGGGTTTGATTGGGTTGCCAGCCTTCAGCGGACTGCAAGGGGATGTGCCAGAGTGCCAGTAATGTGTCACAGTAGTCTGAATTATGGGCTGTCATTGCAACCATGAGGCCAGGGTGGATCAACAGCAGCTAAAGTGAAAAGGAGCACATGAGGGTGGCTTTTGTCCACACTGGCGGTGTTTGGAAGCTCCTGTAGCGGGTCTTCTGGAGGCCAAAAACACCTTGTGGGCTGCTAAAGTTATTTCCAGGTTCTGCTTCAAAATCCAATAAACAAACTGCAAAAGAATGGATTTGTTGACTAAAACATTGCTCCTGTGCAGGAGAATAATTAAAATAAGTCCTTTCCTCCAAAGGAGGAACTTGGATGTAATTTCCCAGATCTTGCATGCTGGGCAGCCAGCCATTTGGCTGGGGTGGTCTTTGATGTAGCACAAGCGTCAAATCTCTTACTGTAGGGTGTGTGGGCCCCAATACATTTGTGATGGCGCAGTTGGTAAACACTAAATCCACCCCATTCCCCGGGCACCCTTGAGGTTGTGGGTTTAAATTGTGAGCTGCCCAAACTCCACTCTTCTCCGCAGAAACCCAACCCCTCTTCCCCCCGGGTTGAGCTTTTGACCAACAACTCTCCAGGTAACATCCACTGGAAATCCTGCCGGAGAGTCTAATTGATGATAGTTTTTTTTGGGTCCTCAAGATTACCAGATGACACTCTTGCTTCTCCGCTGGATGGCATTTGGATGCCCTGCTACAAGCACAGATTCTGAAGATCCAGCACAAAACCAAGATAGCGGGCCACCCAGGCCAATCCCACACCCTTGCCCTATTGCAGCGGAGATTCGTACGGAATGGACAGAAGAAATTCACTAATCATTATGTGGATAGACGCAAGTCTTGAAAAGGGGTCAAGTCTTCCACAAATCATCCCTTTGGAACCTTGGAACTCATTGCCATCTTGGATGGCACCTGAACATAAATTAACTATGATGTAATCACTGATCTCCCTTAATCCCAATCCTGTGACTGAAAACAATTCTGCACTTCATTCGATGCAGAAAGATCTTGAAAGGAGAGCAACTGGCGGACCTGATGACAGAGCATGTGTGGAAATTTCACAGCACCCCAAACACCATTTATTGCAAACAAAACGGTGAAGCAGTACCTCTGCCACTTTGTGTGCTACCAACAACACCGGAACAGCTGCGCTGCGCACAGCAGGAAGTGTAGCAAAATCACAGTGTTTTTTGCCCTGCTTTGCTAAGCTTTTAGCAGCGGGTGAGCTGCTGCACTTTCTGCTGGTTGATCTGCGGGGAGAGAAATCAAGATTTCAGCGCGCTTTTTCCAGCGGCCCGCAGAGGAAAATTGCTGCGCTGAGCGCTGAAGAGTGGTCAATTTTGCTGACAAGAGAGCTGAGCGCTGAAATGTGGTAAGTTGTTTCACTTCTGCGCACCTTGTGGTTGCTCCAGGTTAAACTTTTGACTCCGCAGCACACAAAAGCGCAGAGTTTCACCGCTATTCTAAGCCAAAAGCGGTTTGGTGCCAAGCGCCGCAGTGCTCTGCGCTAGAAACACTTTTTGCAGCAACAAGTGGCAAAAAGTGAAGAAAAGCGCCAACACCCGCTGTGCCGCTTTTGCTGCGCTATTTTGCAGGGAAAGCAAAAAAAAAAAAAACGCTGCGCTCCCTGAGGATCAAAATTTGTGCAGCATTTTTTTTGCTGCACTGACACTGAAACCAGCGCCTGGCCGCTGACGCTATTGCTTTTTGGCGCCAGGAAAAGTGGATGGCCGCTGTGCTGCGTTATTTTGGTGCTTTTTTCAGCAAAGTGCAGCAGCTGTAATGTTTAGGGATCTCCGCTTTCAAGGAAAATTACAGCTTCAATCCAACATACAACGGAGTCCCTTGGGCGTAAAAATGCATCCCCACGATTTTGAACTCCAATAGTTACCAAAGGTATAGACAGAGCTTCAACCCCTTTTGGAAGCAGCGCAGGAGGCAATGGATACAAATTTTTGAAAAGGTATGCTAATTGCACCGGAATGAGAAATTGGAGACAAGGTGTGGCTGGATGGGTGAATCATTTCAACAACCTTCCCAAGCCCAAAAATCAACGAAGGGTAGTTATGTTACGTTGCGTTATCCGCGCAATTTTGGTAACGTAACTACCCCCGTTACTTTACTAGTAACGGGGTCATTTCAGGCCCCGCGCGTAACGTAACAGGCCTCATTTTTCAGGCCCGCTATCGCGTTATCCGGGGGATAACGCGATAACGGACCATTTAAGGCTTTTTAGCCTCATTTTTTGCCTCTTCTCAAGGGCTCCGCGCGCCCGGATAACGCAACAAGCATAAAAAAAACCGGCTCACCGTGTTGCGATAACGTAATTGCACTGCCGTTACGCGTAACGCGTAGATAACGACAAATTTTTTGTTACGTTACCGTTATCTACGCGTTACGCGTAGCGTAACTACCCTTTGTTGCAAAAATGGACCAAGGCTGGCTAGCCTAGGACAATTTCCAATGGTTAGGAGAAACTCCAAGTCCCCATATAAACTGACACTTTCTCTCTCTATGCAGGAAGTACACCCAGCATTCCTCATCCCTGTTCTCCCCAGGCTCCAACCTGACAGAATCACAGAGCACCCAGCGGACTCTGGAGTAAGTTACACTAGACAAGCACCAGAGGAGATTTGGGTGCAATACCCAGGGAGTGCCTCATCTGTAAATTTTTGCATGTGCCAAATGTCTACTATTAACACAAAACATTTTGAATGATATTGGAACTTATCTACCAGACAGTTGACAATTAGAAAAACACAGGTTTCTTATGTATCAGAAACCCACATAAAGCTATACAAGACACGTGAGGCCTCCATCTTGACAACTTCCTTCAGGGGTGCACTGGGAAGCTCGCTGTGTAGCAATGCTATGTACTGGCAGAAAAGCCGGCCCTCTCTCTCTTAGCTCCGCGCAGGGTCTCTTCGAGGGGCTTTGTTAAGCTAGATGGGACCTGGATTATTAGACTTTTGGGCAACTTTGTTGAAAGTAAACCTTACTTTTTCTACATAAACTTACCATCCCACAACCTGAGAGGCTGTGAGAAGAGCCCTGGATCGAAGATTCGCCCTTCGCGCCAGCCAGACTTCCAGGCTTTCCGAACCGAGGCAATGGTGTTGAAAAGCTTGGCCCGAGGAGGACGTTGGCTTAGTGAGCCCACCTCCCTACCGCCTACTATGGGTCCTCACGATGCAGACAAACGATCGGCTGACCGGCCAGAGGAAAATTATATTGATCTAATTCCACAACTTTAACCGTCCTTCCTCCTGGATTACTGGCTCGGAAGCTAGGATTTTTAAGGTTTATGCAAGTGGTTGCTTCATAGTGGGCTGATGGCCGCCGCGGAGTGGGTGAACCCTGACGAACTTCAGCATTCAACCAGTGAGTATGTACGGTTAAGGTACGGTTTGTGTGATGGTGTGCACTCGTTGTGTCCAGCTTCAGGCGTACAGAGGCCCCGGTTGACACGTAATTGAACATGCCCTGGCGGAGATATTCCGAAGAAAGTGGTGCAAAGCTAAACAGAGATAACAACTTCGGTCACTTTAGGTTTATGTACCCACTCCAGCCCCACGGCGCACGACATAAGGCGCGACCGGCGATCTCAAGGTCCACGGAGATCGTATGTAAGCTCATGCCCCAAAACTCAAATTACTGTGGAATTGCCCAGAAATTGCGTTGGCTATCTCGACAATCTCGACCGTAGCCCCCGCCCCCACGGGCCCACATTTCGTTGACCTTTACATCTTTCCTCCCTGTGTCACCGTCGGTGTTTCTTGGAATAAATTCGAATTTCGTAGCCGGGACAGTAAAAAGCCTTGGTCAAAGATGGAGAAGAAGAACATATCGAGTGATACGCTCACTGGACTTGACTATCTATTGAAGTAGGTGCATTTCTCACCAACGATTGGACGTTAGAGATAGGGAAAAACGAATAGAATAGACTGCATAAAGAAATCTGTTCCAATTGACTTTACCTTACCAGTGTTGACTTGCTCATCTACCTTATTCCTCAACAGATTAAGAATACCCGTTTGCTTACTCACCTTGGCTACTGGACTGGCAGTTTTTGCACTAGGGTTCAAAGCAAATCACATTCTGGGAAATGATCGAAAACGTGTGTCGGATACGGCTTCCGGCATCAAGCTTGACTCGAAAGCGCTCCTCAATCTTACGCGGACGAGCCTTATCCTGAGCGCAAGTCTTGTCATAAACACCGTAAGATAATTCACTCAACAAATATTTCAACTCGGTGAAACCAATCCAACTTGAGATTGACATGTTGTGTGGGTGGAAAATTTTGTTTATGCTTTCGTTACATACAGCTTTTCCTAGCCGTGCTGTTGGCGCTAAGATGGCATCATCCGAACCCTGCCAAAAACGATCATTTTCTTCAAAAGATTCGACCCATCATCAAGCTAATTTTGGAGGGCCAGTTTTTCGTCGTCTGCGCTGTCTTTTCCTTCATGGTCACGTTGCTCAGCAATGCAAACACGAAGTTCGAGCCGATGCCGAAAAACTTGCCTGAATTTCGATTGGCCCGCGGAATACCTGATCGTTACATCGAGAATCACTACGTCGTGGCTTTGGTGGGCACAGCTTGGGTTTTTACTTCTGGATACCTCATTGGGTGCGTTTTTGGGTCTCAGATTCGAATATCAAGGAAACAGCCTGAGTACCCATGGAGTTGAACACTTTTGCCTCGTTTTTGTTTTCTGGTCCTTGCCACAGTTTTATTCTTGAGGGATGGACTCTGGTACGGTATAAGCGCTTCAAAAAATTAATTTTTATAGAAAATTAGGACAATATTTCTTATTACTGCTTGCAGTTGTGCTATGGAAAAGCCAAGTCTTATGTTTCAATCTGATACCTGGAGGCTGGAATGATTTACATTCATGCCATTGCAAATCAAACTCAACAAATTGCCTGCTTGAGGCTTTGCCGGAGGCACTTATTCCCTCAAGGAGGCTACATATACCTCTTGACCAGTCGTTTACCCTACGGTCGAAGAGTTTTAAGCCCTTCTTGACCATAGGAATCCCTCCGGTCAAGAACATGGGTATTTATTATATGTACCTGTTTGACTGGATGAATCCCTCCGGATTCCGGGCGTCAACAAAACCCAAAGGTCCACCTGAATAGGGAAGGCGACTTGCAAAATTTGTGAAAAACAGGTAAAAAAACAATTTCAAATTTTGACATTGACAGGACTGAAAGAAAAGGAGCAACTGAAATATATGATTGCTTAATTTTAATCCCTTGTAAATACAATAGTTTTTAGATTAAAATTAGGCAAAACTCTTGAGAGAAAATTTTACCTGAAAGCAGCACAAGAGGATGCTGAATTAGAAATAAATCTTTCTGATTGCTTGTGATGAGGCTGAAGTGATGGAGAAAGAGTCAGATTTCTTGTGAGCCTGTGTCTCTTATGTGACAGCAGGACACAAGAAAAGAATGGGGGGAATAGTTTGGATTTCTTGGAATAAAGAAATACAAACTGAGAGAGAGAGAAAGAGAGAGAGAAAAAGATAAGATCAGGCCTGGACTTCAAGTCTTCAATAATTGATCTGGGCTATTCTCAACCTGGAAAAGTTGGATGCCAGCTGTGCAAGGCCAAAAGAGTGCAACAGCCTCCACTCACAACAAGGAAACGTTGGTGGGATTCAGAAGTAGGTTTACTACTATGCTCTGGTTTTATAGGTCTTAACCAGAGATAACCTTTAAGTTTTTATCTTTGAAGATTGAAAGAGTTGGAAGAAACAGGTGAAGTAGAGTCTAGAGCAACAGAGTTTCCTCTGAGATAAACAAGGTCAGGGAAAGAGACTACTTACTGTCAATATCCTGTGGTGATACTGGGAGTGAAGTGGCCTCTGGTTTGGTGATCCTGGTTGTCTCTGGGGTGTGGTTCTGGTGTGCTGAAGTCTGTAGATCCTCCTCAGGCAAGGGGGATCCTGAATTCAAAAAATTTCACAGTTTGCTTATGTAACTACATATGTAGATGTGGTTTGGGGTGCCTGGTAGCACTTACACATCACAACTGCGCATGCGCATCACAACTCAAGAACTCAGGGAAGGAGTAGAGTTACAAAGAAATGATAAGTTGTAACTAGGGTTAAAATTGCATGGGGAAACAGAATATGAAGTCAAAACAAGGATATCTCTTAAGATGGAAAAGATATGAGGCAATTCATGTGTAAAAAGCTATAAAAGGCAGACTTTAGGTCAGCTACACTGACTCTAAGGCTGACATTTCTGGTATCTGTTTAGGCTCTTGGACTCACCAATGCACAGAAAAGTTATGTGAGTAACTTGCACCAGGAAAATAAAATAGTAAGTTGATGACAAGTGACATCACACCAGCTCCAGGCAGCTACTCACCATCTATCCAATATCTATCCACTATCTACACCAATCTCCCAACCATCTCCACAGCTTCCAAAATTTAACAAGGAGGTCCTGTTCAGTTTTTGATGAACCCAACTGATCCTCAGTTCTGTCCTTTGGTACCCAGCTCATACTCAGCTTTTTCACGCAGCTCACTCTCAGAATTGGAATAAAGCCTTTTGACTAGTCCTTGCCCAGGTAATGTTCAGCTTTGTACTAGTCCTGGCGCAGCTGATGCTCAGCTTTGTACCAGTCCTTGCTCAGCCTTTTCCTAGTCCTGTCCCAGCTGATGCTCAGCTTTGACCCAGTACTGGGCCAGCTGGCCAGATGATGCTCAGCTTGCTGAGTATCAGCTGAGCCAGGCCAGAGAAAAAGATGGGAATCAGCTTGGACGGGACCAGAGCTGAAAATAAGCTAGGCTAGGGCCAAAGCTGAGCATCAGATGAGCCACGGCCAAGGCTGAGCATCAGCTGTGCCAGGGCCAAAGATGATCATCAGGTGGACGGTTCTAAAGCTGAGCATCAGCTGGGCCAGGGCAAAACTGAGCATCAGCTGAGCCAGGGTAAAAGCTGAGCATCAGCTGGGCCAGGGCCAAAGCTGAGCATCATCTGGTTTTGTCACATTGAGTGCCTTGATCCTGAAACCTGTAATGTGAGCCCTAGATGTGCTGGTGGAGAGGAGCAGCATTGGAGCTGAAAACAAATCTGTGTCATGTCACTTGCCATCAAGTGACTACTTTTTTTTCCTGGTGTTGGTCTTATCCTGTCTGTACAGATGAGCTGCGGCTGAATCTATCTTGTTGAACTAACTTAACTAAGTACCTCTATTGGAGGGGGACATTATCCCGCAGGGACCCTCCAAAGAAGGGACTGATGTGCTAAATCAATGCCACAGCCTGAGAGAATTAGGCAAATGGTGTTTTTCAATTGTTTCTGGACGCGTCATTTCTCACTGTGCAATAAAAATTTGAGGGAGTAAAAAATGCACAAGATCATGGAGAATCTTTTTACATATTATGGCTGTTTTTTAGGGCCTTAGGTTGCTTTTGAGATCATTTTTTGTTACTCGCATGTTAATACACATTTTGCACTGTACAGAATCTGAAATTGAAGATGTTACAACTCTTATTGCAGCTCAACTAGAGGAGTTTAGGATGAGAAAAAAATATTATAAAGGACAGCTTTGGCCATCCCAGAAATATAAATTAGAGCAAAAAATGGCAGATTGGTTTTAAAAAGTCCCCACCGAAAGGCCTAATTATCTACTGCTGCGGGGTTGACATAGTGTTTAAGTCCCTCCTTCAAAGGTTTCTTTGCTCCTCCAAGGAGGGAATTAGCTAAGGTAGCTTGTCAAACACAGTTTTTAGTGATTTAGTTCTCTGTTTTCTCTTCTGGATCTCGGGGAGAAATCTACTCACCGTGTGCGGTGCTGGCTGTGATCCTGGCTAAGAGTGAATCTTCAGCCTGGTTCCCAATATGGTCTGCAAGGGTTCTGCTGAGTGTAAAGTTGGCTAGATTAGTCTAAGTGCAACTTTTAACTTTTCTTGGTAACATACCCGGAGGCTTGGTCTAGTCTACCTTTTTCCCTTACGGTTGCTGTGTCTGCAAGTGGTTGAGCAATGCTCATCAGCTATGGCTTGGGTTAGGGTTTGTCTGAACTGCTAGAGGAGGCTTAGCGCTTTGTGCAGCTGGCTCTGGGTTTGGACCTGGTTCTAAGCACGCAAGCTCTCTTATTGCTGGGGTTCTGGGTTTTTTTCTAGCTGCACTAACTCCCTCGGAGGTTGTTGCGGGTATACACCAGGGGAGATATGTTCCCACTCCCCAGGGAGTGCCAGAGCTGAATTTTATGTGAGTTTTGGTCAGATGTGGGCCTGATTTGGATTAGTAACTCATCCCTAAATGAATTGTGAAGTGGATAGAGAAGTGATTCAAAAGTCAGTTGGAATTCATTTGGGACTCAACACAATGTTGTGTAGAATTCTCTTTTTTTCTAGGTACAACTGTGGGAAAAAATATGATGAAATGATATTTCACCCAAATCCAACTCATCAATTGCTCCTGTCTACTGATGTTGAAGGATAGCAAAGAAAAATTGACATTCTCAAATGTAATTCCTCTGAAAAAATGGGTTTCTTGTAATTCACATTATATGCCCTCATGTACAAAATTGAAGTAAAATTCAACTTGGTACTATTGGGTTTAGAATTTTGGAATTTGTTAATGTTGCAGTAAAACTAGTGAAACCCATTTTCTTGGAAATGTGGGAATAAATTTGAATTTGGCTAAAAAAATGGTGAAAGTATTTTTTAATAGGGCGGAACTCTGAGTTAAGTCAAGGTTGGACTGCAGTGCCACTCCAGTTTGGCCAGATATCCTTGCCTCCTCACAAAAATGATCTGGTGAATTTCGCTTTTCAAAATTCACATGTGCACATGCAATTGAACTTTTTTGCACTTTGCTAATAGTCACCCTGATGTATGCGCGTACATTTAGGTGGAAATATCACAGGATGGGCCTTTCACGGTGTAAAGCTCAAAAGTGTTCCTGAGAACCTTTTGCTGAGTGCAGAAAGGGATGTATGAGGAAACCTCTGCCTTTCCTGGTTCACTAGACACTAAAAACAAGCCCACCAATCTCAGATTGGCAGGTTTAATGTAGTGATAGTGGAGTGTTATCTAAAGATAACTGTTGTTATAAAGTGGGTGCAATGAAGTTGCTAAAATGTGTTATGAGTGAGGAGTCTGGACTTCAACCAGGTGATAGTTGGTCAAAGAGGACCCCTCAGAGGTTTGTGTTATGTAATGTGAGTGTTGTGTAGAGTTGTTATTTCGTATGTAAGTGTTTTGTAATGTGTGTAAAACCAAAATATAGGGTGACTGATATATTGTGTAGTGAGCAGTTGTGTACTTTGTTATAGGGGAAACTGAGTGCAGGTAGTCTGCTGGGGGGAAGTTACAACAGGGGAGGAGAGCCTCCTTTTATAGACAATGGTGAGGGATTTTAGCTCCAGAGGAGCTCCACATGAGAGATTTTAGCTAGGTACATGAGGGTTTTTGGCTAGTACATATGTTGAATGGGTGAATGTGATTGGTCAGGACTGTACAGGTGATTATGGGTTATGACCTGCAGGCTGAATCAGGAGGTGTGATTGGTCAGGACTGGATGTTAGTGTAGTCATGCTGTAACCAGGTCACCTGCTGTTGTTATGCAACGAAAATCCACTAGCGCATGCAGCTATTGCATGCAGCTATTACATGCAGCTAGCACCTGCATGTGTGCCTGCATGTGTACACTGTATGTATGTAAGTGATGATGCAGCTGTGTGTAAGTATGTATGTAGCTATCTATGTAACCGTGTGTGTAACTAAGTGTTGTAAATGTGGATTGTGTAACTGTTTGAGGTTGTAAGGGGTGTTGTGAGTGTGTAAGAGTATGTAACTTCTGAATGAGTACCATTATGAGTGTTCTGTAAAGCAAGACTAGGGGTAAATTTGTCCCAAGAAGCTGAATCTTGAGGAGTATTAAGTGATTTCTAAGAGGAAAAGGGAGATTAAGAGTGAAACTAATAGAAATAAGAAAGAAAAGCAGAAAATTTTGATTTTGGCATATGGGATACCATAAAGCATACCACAACGGCCACATGAAAAGTAAAACCTTTGTGTTGAGACACCAATTGTCCCCCTGATGTACGCGAGCACATGAGGGGGACAATATCACAGGCTGGGCCTTTCACATCTCCATAAAAAGGACACACTGGTCAAGGAGCCAAGCAAGGCCTATATTCTGGATGGGTTCTGGATGAATTCTAGATGAGTTCTGGATTATTTCTTGGCAAGTTATGGTTTATTTCAGGGTGATTTACAACTGATTTCAACAGCTGACTTCCAGTCTTTTTCATACCTATCCAATTTGCATTTACCAAAGGCCTCCAGCACAGTTATGGAAAAAAGTTACGGTAGGGCACTCCCTGGGGAGTGGGAAAGTATCTCCCCTGGTGATAGGTCCATAATCTCACAGGGACCCAACAACTCCCAAAACAGGCACCTCAAAAAGGGCCTGGATATCAACATGCAGTCAACCAACATATGCCACCAGAACACAATTCATTAGGATGTTAGTCTTACTGGGCTTGGTATGATGGAGGATTTACAGAGTCTGATAGCTCCTTTTCTAACTGAACATCATCAGAATAAACCTCTGGGTTGTCCTGTGTGAATCTGCATAATGTTGGAGTGTTCATCAATGAGGTTGCGGATTGCAGTGATGTGACGCAAAGTGTCCACCAGTGTCAAAGTGACCAGGGGCGCAAGGAGCCCTGGAGCTTGGGGATTGTGGAGTTTGCGCGCAGAGGATCTTCTTTGAGGTGGAGCTCAACAGCCGAGCTAGACTCAACTTAAGCAGGCCATAGGTGGACTGGCTATTAGCAGCAGTGATTGGGGGAAGCGGGTACATCAGCAGGCGGAGGCAGTGTGTGGGATCCCAACATTGTAGGCTAGACAGGGGCGGAGAAGCTATGGCAAGGGGAGTCCAAAGGTGGGTGACAACGTGCGGCAAAGTTGACAGGAGATCTGCGTGAGAGTGGAGTGGACATATAACGCGCGTGGTTGTAGGAGAATGGATTGGCGGATTGTGTGTGTGTCAGACTTAGAGCCATCACAACTGGCCTAAAGTCTGCCTTTTCTACTCTTTTACACCTAAATCCCCTTATATCTTTTTCATCTTAAGAGCTATCCTTATTTGGACTTTCTATTCTGTTTTCTCATGCAATTTTAACCCTATTTACAACTTACCATTTCTTTGTAACTCTACTCCTTCCCTGAGTTCTTGAGTTGTGGCGTGCATGCACAGTTGTGACGTGTAAGCGCTACCAGGCGCGCCAACCACATGTACATATGTAATTACATAAGCAAACTGCGAAAATTTTCAAAGTCAGGATCCCCCTTGCCTGAGGAGGATACACAGACTTCAGCAGACCAGAACCATACCTCCAGACAACCCAGGATCACCAGAACAAGGCCACTACACTCCCAGTATTACCCACAGGAATATTGACAGTTAGTACCCTTTTCATTGACCCTTGCTTATCTCAGAGGAGTTCCTCTCTGTCTCTTTGACTGCTTTCTCTCCTCTCTTGTTTTGCTTTTCTCCTCTTTGATCACAGGTACATTGTCAGCCTTAGAGATACATCAAGTATCCAAAAGACTGCAATAATTCAGTAAATAATAATAATTATTAAATTATTATTGCAGAATCAGATTCCTCATTATAAATTAAGGGGGGTCACCCACTTAAAGTACCCCCTTATTCCTATGCCTTCATGTACTAATTGTATAAATAAGAATTGGCCACAGAAAGCGCCCAAAAATAGTATTACATACAAAAAATTAGTAAAACAATTAAATTACATAAAAATAAACTGTTGTACAATAATGAGTAATATTACTCGTGTAAAAATACCCCGTGAAAGTATTATGTAGACTTCTACTGAAGCTCTTTCACATGACAATATAAAAATGTCATGTGACAGAGTCAGGGAAATTAGTCTATTTTAATACAATTAAAATACCCACAGCCAAGCCCTTTTCACGGCTACAGCCCTGGATACTCCCATAGGGAGAAAAGGACTCAGTGTTTACGCCCACTGAAGTCCCCTCTATAAATAGAGGCCTATTTGGCCCTCAGGAAAAGATCCCCCAGACCATTCACCGCCCATAAACTGTAAGTTTGCCGTGAACATTCTCCCCTGCTACTATTGTAGCCTCTTTTCCCTTTTAAACCATCCCCAGCACGTAAAATCCACTGGATTAAACCTTTAAAATATCAAAAATCCCTTATTAGCATATTTACAAGCTTTATCCTTAAAAGTAGTTGCCGTAAGACCTCCGCCTCTGACAAGCAGCCAATCAGTTTAAGCGCTTACCACCTACTTTTCTACGCCAAATTTATTCCCTGTAATTAATAATCATATATTATTAATTACATAATAAATCTTCCTCTTTTTAAAGAGTGTTTAAAACCCTTGTAGTGGCCAAATTACCACGTAACAAGTTTAGTAATTTACATTACTAGTGTTTACATCAGCACAGTTATAGTGCTAGGGCCCAAAACCCTTATTTTGACGGGTTTTATGCCCTAAGCTTCATAAACAGAGCTGTCATTTGGGGGCCTCATCGTGTTTTTTACCCAAAGTACCTGCCAAGGATAAAAACTGATTTTTTCTTGAGTTTTTTTCCTTATTTTTAGCAATTATCCACAGATTTTTGCCGTCAGTACTTCAGATTTTACATAAAAACCCATTAAACCCACTAAACAAGTACGAGTGTTTTCCTTGTTTTTGACTTATTGCGCAGTAGAGATAAAACCAATAAAATACATATAAAAAGTACATAAACTAAAAACGTCAAAAACATATATTTCTGCCATTTTTTATCTCTTCACCCCGACTTTAGTGTCTGCTCCCGTGCCAGCCGCTAAATTAGTCGACAACTACCCGGATACGAAGAAATCCGCTGATCCGAAGACCGCGACCGGAGACAAGCCAGCCAAAAACGGCAAACGCACAGCCTCCCTCCCGCCAGGCTTCTTCCTTAGCCCATACCAGGACAAGAAGCGACCGCACCCGGCGACGTTACCCGCTCGGATTATCAAAAAACAAAGAAGAAGAAACCCTACAAGATTCCAAAGCTCGACTGTTCCAAACCAAAAGCATCGGGCTCGAAACCATACGAGAAAAAACCGAAGAAAGGCGAGAACAAATGGAAAGAAACTTTCCGAATGGCTCGCGTATTGATGGAAGTGAAGGACGCCATCAAGGAGTAGTTCAAATTACTAACCAGTCCGAGCGAGAGATATTATCTTCACTTAAGCCCGATAGTATGAGCGATTATTTTTCCACTAACACCAAGCCTGTCGCATCGTCCTCTGTCCATATATCTACTTTGACCAATAAACCTAGTATTGTGCGAGAGAAACCCTTTCCTATTAAAGAGCCTGTCATAGCAAATATTGAATCCAATCCCATTTCAGAAAACCCTAATATAATGAGAGATAAGAGTAACTCTGAGGATAAACAAATTGTAGACCATAACGCTACAACATACAATGCTACTGACAAAGAAATGAACACTATTCCTAAACAAAAAACAAAAACTGTGCGCCAAGAAATCCAACGCTTGAATAAGCAAGGACAAACTAATAAGCCACAAAAAGAAATAAAGGAATGAAATAAAGCACAAAAATTAGAGGAGCTCGTAGATCCAAATGAGCCTCTAGCACGTGTAGAAGACTTTTTTAATCAAATTTTGATTAAGAACATTGAGCACATTGATAGTAAAATCAATGCTATCCACCTTAATGTACATGATAGCGCTTTTAAAATTAAAAACTTAGCAGAAAATGCGGTAGAAAGCGCTAAAGATATCAAAAATATTGTACCAGAAGTCAAGAAAACTACAGGAATAATACAACAAATCAGCAATATTAAATTAGGACTTGTGGATTATAATAACAAATTACAAAAAGTTACAACAGAAATTCAGACAAATGCTAAAGAAACTACAGTAATTGCCAAATTAAATGCAATACATACTGATATTAACAGATTGGATATTACCAGTAAATTTGACCAATTAAAAATAGATAGTGAGCACGAGTCAGAAAACCGTGAAACTCAAGATGAAACATACTTGAAATAATGGACAAAGTTGATAAATCGGAACAGCTTATTATACACAACAGTGACAGTATGGCAGATGAAATCATCAAAATTAACAATAAGTTTGATGAAATGCAGAGTAAACTTATGGCCAGCATGGATAACATAGCACAAAAAATTGGCAACAATATACAAGTGCAACCCCAAGTTCAGACACCATACAAACAAGGAATGAAAGAAGTACCACCACATCAATCTAGCAATCCTTTCAGAAGAATGGCAGGAGAGGAAACACCCTTGAGAAAGGAGTACACAGTCCCACCAACACCATTCTTCAAAGAACAATCATATAATCCTAGTATCCAAACTATGAGAGACAACTCTAAAGATGTACCTAGAATTAAAGATTGGCCATCATTTAGAGGAGAAGGAGAATATGATCACTTAGACTTCATTAAAACAATTGATCTGTACCAAGAAGATTTTGAACTGAGTGATTCCTCAATTACTGGAAGACTTAACAGTCTTTTCAAGGGTTGTGCCAAGCGCTGGTTCACAGAACTACGCTCAGCAAATGGCAAACAATCTTGGGAATGGTGGAAAGAACAAATTAATAGTAAATGGGGAAGCCCAGCATGGCGCTTCAAAATTGAGAATAAATTTGATGAGAGCACCTTTGATATTGAAAAGTATAATCCACTTAAATGGGTAATAGCTCAGAAAGATAGATTGAAAGCCATTTGGCCCAATTTAACAGACAATGAAGTCCACCTAAGAATCCTCAAGAAATGTGGAGGGGATCTAGAGCACGCCATTAAAAGTAGACTACCCTATAATGCAAGTACTGAAGATATTGTTAACACTTTAGAAGACATAACTACACGTACACGCATTGGCAGAAGATATAAGCCCAAATACCAAGGAGATAAGACTGAGAAAACAGAGGAGAAAAAACCATCCTCTTCAAAAGACCAGAGTTATCAGAAAGATAAGAAATGCTACAACTGTGGTAAAATGGGACATACTTCACCAAACTGCCCCCAGCCAAAGAAAAACATTAACAATGTTGAAATAGAGGCAGAGGAAACAGCAGAAGAGAAAAATCAATCAGACACAGAGGAAACACATGATGATGGGTCTTCAGTCTCATCAGGGTCTTGTAACATGATTAACATAGACATAGAAGTGGCTGAAGCTGAAACAGAGCACAATTTACCACAAGCATGGCAGCCTGGACAACCTATAGGAAATATCCAAGAAGCCAGACTGATGAAAACTAAACCTACAAGAGGGAAAGGCTACACAGCTGGTAAAACCAACATTACACATATACTATTTAATGGTAGAGAAGCAGAAATGCTACTTGACAGTGGTGCATATTGCTCAGTAGTACCTGAGACATACTTGAGAAAATTATGCCCAGACTACAAGGATATTCTTCTACCACTAGGAAAAGTAAGAATAAACAGTGCCAGTAGTACCATGAAACCAAGAGGAGTATTTGAATGCCCCATAATAATCCCTCACCCAACAGGATCAGTCAGAATGACAGTGGAATTCATTGTAATAGAGGATGCAGTGAGCAAACACTTCATACTAGGAAATGATTACTTAAATATCTATGGCTTTGACATAACCAATAGCAGAGAAAGATACTTCACTATTGGGAATGACAATAAAAAGAAGAAATTCCTATTTAAATCCAAAGAGCCTTTACCTGTGGAACAAGTAGAAATACAGGATGAAGAAAAAGAAAGATTTGGAAGAGAACAACTAGCAGAAGCTAATTTTAATGATAAACTGAGCGTAGATCAACTACTACAGTTACGCAAAATGCTGTATAGGAACAAGGCTGCATTTGCATCAGACAAGGAGCCACTCGGGGCAGTCATAGGCCACGAAGTGGACATTACATTAAACATAGAGCGCCCCTACCCACCTTTGCTAAAGAGACCAGCCTACCCAGCAAGCCCCAGAGCAAGAGAAGAGCTTGCAAAACACTTGGATGAGCTGGTAAGGCTTAATGTCCTTAGAAAAGTAGGGCATAATGAAGAAGTGGAAATAACCACACCAGTAATTATAACCTACCACAATGGTAAATCACGCATGGTAGGAGATTTCCGTGCACTGAACACCTACACAGTCCCAGAAAGATATCCTATACCAAGGATACAAGAGACTCTGACTAACCTAGCTAAAGCAAAATACATTACAAGTATGGATGCTTTGAAAGGATTTCATCAGAATGTAGTAACAGAACGCGCAAGAAAATACCTGAGAATTATAACACATAAAGGAGTTTATGAGTACCTTAGAATGCCTTTTGGAATTAAAAATGCCCCATCACATTTCCAAAGAATGATGAATACCATCTTCTGTGAAGAACTAGGATTGGGATGGCTAATTATATACATAGATGATATAATTATATGCTCTGAAACATGGGGAGACCATATGAGCAGAATAGAACTAGTTCTTACAAAGATAATTAATGTCAACATGAAAATCTCCCTGAAGAAATGTGCATTTGGATTTGCAGAAATTAAAGCACTAGGACACGTAGTTTCAGGACTAGCATTATGCATAGACCAGAATAAAGTAGCAGCAGTATTACAAAAACCAGCACCTACAAACAAAAAAGAAATGCAAAGCTTTCTTGGGTTTGCCAGCTACTACAGACAACACCTAGAAGGCTATGCAGTGTGGAACTCCTACCGTGCCAGGCGGTAGGCAGAGCGTTGAGGGGATGGGTGCTGTTGAGGCTGCCCTCGAGGTGGTCCGGCAAATGAGATGTGGATCAAAAAGTGATAGCGTTGGGGGGGGATTTTTGAGAGACAACGGGGATGGAATACCGTCGGCGGTGGTTGGTTTGTTGAGGATCAGATGATGATGATGGATCAGGATCAGGGATAAAGAATCAGGAATAGTGCTGGGGATACTGCCAGCGGATCAGAAGAGGGTGATGGAATTTCTCTTGGATCAGAGCAAGTCCCATGGTGTTCCATCCTCCAAGTTTGAACTCGAACTTGGACTCTGGGGAGTGACATGTCACAGGACATGTCATCACATCCCTAACTACAAAACAACACCATAAGGAGAGAAAAGAAAACACAACACAACAACAACCAACAGAAGAGAAGAAATAAAACAAACAAGGTGAAAGAAACCCACATGACTCATGTGTTAGGACCAAGAAACATGAAAAAGAGCATAAAGAAAAAGAAGGGGGAAGGAATCTTGAAGGGTATTGAGAATGAGGGGCTTGATGAGTGTCAAGACTCGGGCCTAGGCCCAGAGTCAAGGAAGCGCAAGGAACTGAACCCTAACCCCGCAAGGGGGACAGGTGAGTCCGCGCGACCCTCAGGCGCATGCATATGCATGTCGCTCCCAGGCGGTTGGATTATGCTAACGCTAATCCTCCGCTCCTTTCTAGCCACGTCGACACAAGACAAAGAGCCTAAGCGATACAAACAAACTCTACCAGACTCAAGGTATGAAGATTGTTGTATCGTCCCAGCTAGGTCAAGCAGTGCTGACAGGGTCTCTTCTCCTTTACAGCACGCTTGCTACCGACGCCAACCCAAACCGTAAAGGTTCCAGCCTCAGCGATAGGATAACAAAACCCACCTCAGGTGGTAAGTACCTCGCTGCAGAGCCTAGCAGACTAAAGCTGAAGACTTACCGTGAGCTGAATGATGAAACAGAATCCATCTGCTTCGGAAGTCTCGCAAGTCGAATCGGCCCGTGTTGAGCGCTCTGCCGTTCGATCTTAAGTAAGAGATCCATCTCTTTCCAGGCCTTCCTAAGCGAAGAGCTCAAACTGACTGCTCAAGCAGCTGACTTATCCAGACGTCTCCGTCCTATTCACAAATACGTGATCTAAGCTGCACCGCAGTCAACTCAATACTCAATTTCTTTTACTGTCATCTATACCAGAGTCGGCCAAGACCCGCTCTTAGGTACTTATTGTTTCCTCTCATTTATTTCTTTCTCAGTCTCTGGATATGCCAGATAGACCTCTCTAATCAAGAAATAAATCTTAGTTCTGTGAAACTTTACAGATTTACAGTCTTGATCGCGGAACCAGACGATCTCATCTTCACAAATTAAGAGCGGATCTCAATGGCCGGAACACGCCAGAACCCTGCTGCCTCCACATCCTCATCGGCCCCTGCGACAACAACCTCAAGTGACGACCGTGACATCTTCAAATGTCCAACGTTTAAAGGGGACAACTTTCCGATCTGGCAGCGCAAAGTGAAAACTTACCTGGCAGTTAAGAGTCTCCTGAAGTGTATTGAACAACCTCTCCCTGCCAACGCCTCCGAAGAAGTCAAGCTAGAATATGTTTGGGCAGCAGCTATCCTTAGCGGCCACATTGAGGACGATATTTACAACCATATCATTACCGACCAGAACATACATGATGCCTTCACAATCTGGAAGGAATTGAAAGGCGAATACGCCTCAACTTCAGTTCTAGCGATCTACCACGCTTGGCGAAAGTGGGAGGATATACAATACAAGGACGACATTAATCGGTATATTTCTCAGCTAGAGGCTATGTTGGCCGAGTTTGCGGCTATGGGTCTCGACGTACCGGACACCATCCTCAGTTGCACCATCATAGCGCGAATCACAAGAAAGAGGCCTTCCCTGATGGAAACCCTCATCAGCAACGCGGAACTACTGGCTCATCCGAAACAAATAATTGCCAAACTCCGCGACATAGCGCACCACGATGCTGTGACGGCAACAATGAATTGCGATGAGACAATGGACGCAAGCTCTACGTCTACTGCCCTAGCTACACAAGCCTCTAGACAGTCATCAGGCGGTAATAATCAACGCAAGCGACGCTACAACCCTCATCCATGCTCCAACAAGCAACACAACCCCCTCGCCACTTCACATACCGAGGAGAACTGTTGGACGCTTCACCCAGGCCTGTACAAAAATACAAAAACCGGTCCTCCTCCAACCGGCCTTGTTACTACTACCACCCAAGAACCTAATGCGTCAGCCGGCATCGTGCGTCCAACCTTTGGCTATTTGACTGGACCCAACCAAAACAATCAAAAGCTTTGGATGGTCTTGGATTCCGGAGCTAGCCACCACATGATCAATTCTATTGACATGTTTGACACAACGACTCCTGTCCAAATAAGCATCGCAACCGGAAATAAGTGGGATCGCAACGAACTCTTTGCAGTAGCCAAAGGCTCAGCTACGCTCAAGTTTGACAACGGAGCGATTATTGTTTTGAAGGACGCCCTCTATGTGCCTAACCTCACTCGGAGCCTGATCTCATTCGCACAATTAATGGAGAACTCTGCAGTAATCACTCCTGCTCCATGCGGTTTCGAGGTGAAAATTGACGACCTAGCAGCTCTCGCGGTCGATACCTCTAACTCTATCTTTGAGATCATAGGTCTACGGGATCTTCAGGACCAACCTACGGCCAATCTATCAGAAGCCGCGCCAGCGCCAAAACCTAACGACTTTGATCTATGGCACAGGAGGATGGGACACGCAAGTAAGAAGCGAATTGAGACAATGCTCGACAAGCCTTTCCCTGCTGAGGCCACAAAGGCATGTGACGCGTGCATGAAGGGCAAAGTAACCCGGTTTCCGCACAACAGCCACTTTAAAGCGACCACTGCCGCGCTGGAAGCTGTCCACGCCGATCTTGTCGGCCCAATTTCTCCAGCAACCAACGGTGGCGCCCGCTACTTTCTTACCTTGGTTGATCAGTACTCGGGCTACATTCACACCGAGATTCTCAAGCTGAAAAGTGAAGCTCCTGCGGCTATCCTCGAATACAAAACCTTCTTTGAGAAGCAAACCGGAAAATCGATCAAGAAACTGATTACCGATGGAGGAGGCGAGTTTGTGAGCAAAGCCCTTGGCGAATCCCTTAAGGAAGTCGGTATTCAGCACAAAATATCGCCACCGTACACCCCGCAACACAACGGCTTTGCGGAGCGGGCCAACCGCACCATAATCGAGATGACTCAAACTCTTATGCTGCAGGCCAACATGGCACCGGAGTGGTGGGCGGAGGCGGTGAAAACAGCCACGGCGACGACTAACTGCTTGCCGTCGCTGTCCAAAAGCCGAGCTTCCCCAATGGAACTGATGTTTCGCATCAAGCCCAACATGAAATTCTTTAGGGCGTTCGGCTGTAGAGCCTGGATCGTGAAGCCGAAGCAGAACCGGGTGACCAAATTCGACTCCATCGCTTGGGACGGGATTATGCTGGGCTATGACAATGAATTTACGTCATACCGAATTTTTCGACCTGAGGACAAATCCTTTGTAACCTCCAAGCATGTGTACTTCGATGAGTCGACGTTTCCGGATTGCCCTGCTTTGAACAAAAGCTTCAATGCCTACGGTCTAAACAAGTTGCCCTCTTTCACCAAATCCGACCCTCTTCCCTTCACCGAAGAGGATGAGTGTGAGCAACGGCGCCTTTCCGAGGAAGAAGATCAGGAGGAGCAAGACAACATCAACCAGATTCTCAGCGATCTAGCGCCGGGCCCCAGAATTGATGATGCTGACCATGAGCAAGACGAGGAACTGAATCAAGCTCAAGGCTCCGCGGACCAATCGCTGGCTCCTCAAGAGCCGCAAACTGCAACGCGAATCGTCAAAGTCATTGGACCTCGTCACCCAACGTTGATTACCAGCGATATTGATCCCTCAAACATTCGCAACTACTCTAGAAGACAAGCGTTTCACACAACGGTTACGGCTGAGCCTAAAAATCATCGACAGGCGATGCAGTCTTCAGAATCACTCCACTGGAAGGAGGCCGAGTTGAAAGAAGTCGCTAACATGAAGCAACATGACGTGTGGCTGCAAAGGCCACGTACCCCCACTGACACGCCAATTCCGGCCACGTGGGTATTTCGCAAGAAACTTGGCCCTGATAACAAGGTTTCCGAGTTCAAAGCGCGAATCTGCGCGCAAGGTTTTCGTCAAACTTACGGGATCAACTTCGAGGCAAGGTACGCCCCCACAGGTCGCCCCTGCTCCCTGAGACTGCTACTCTCCTTTGCGGTTGACAACGGTCTAGAAATACATCAACTTGACGTGCGGAGCGCGTTTCTAACATGCCCGCTGGATGACAAAGTCACCCTTCTGCCGCCGCCAGGACTAGATTTACCACCGAACACAGTACTGGAACTAAAGAAGGCCATTTACGGGCTCCGCCAGGCTCCATTAGTCTGGTACAATCGCCTCTCCACATACTTAAAGACTCTTGGCTTCACAGTCTCCGTAGCGGATCCGTGCGTTTTCTTCCGATGGGGTGTTTGCAGAAGGGAAGACACTCTAGTCTATGCACATGTAGACGACCTCGTCATCATAAGCAAGAACCCATTGGCTTTCAAAAGGGAGATGGAAGCGGAGTTTAGGATCAAGTATCTGGGCAAGGCAAAATTCTTGTTAGGAATGAACATTGAGCGCACGGGTGCCGGTCTTCACATCAACCAAGCTCAATTCATAGAGCGAAAGCTAGAGGAATTTGGGTTCAACAAACTGCACCCAGCCTCTTGTCCTCTCAACCCAAAAGCCTACTTGCGGCGCGCAACTCAGCAAGAGATCGCAGAATTTTGGAAAACCGGCATCAATTACCGAGCCTTAATTGGCTCTCTCAATTACTTGAGTGTGCTAATCAGGCCTGACATAGCCTATGCCGTTAGCTTGCTCTCTCAGTACCTCGAAAACCCCGGTATCCTTCACTACCAAGCAGCGGTTCAAGTATACCGCTGTCTATCTGGGACCAGGACTCTCGGATTGACATATCTCAAGAACACTGACAACACACTTAAAGCGTTTGTTGACGCTGACTGGGGGAACTTCCCCGACACGCGGCGATCGTCTACCGGCTTTACTATTCTGGCTGGCACGCACTTGCTAGCATGGAAATCATCAAAGCAAGCGACAGTATCCCTGTCGACCACGGAGGCCGAGTACAAAGCTCTCTTGGACCTCGGCAGGGAGCTAGCCTGGTTGGCAAATCTAATCTCTGAAGTGAAGACCCGGCAAGAACCGCAAGACATCAAAGTGCTAGTCGATAACAGAGGTGCAATCGACCTGGCAAAGAGCGAAACCTCCCAGAACAGTTTCCAAACCAAGCACATGTCCATCAGACTACACTTTGTCAGGGAACTGGTAGTCCGCCGTTTGATCCAACTCAATTACATTCGAACTGAAGAAAACACCGCCGATTTTCTCACCAAGCCAGTGGGGAGGGCCATCATTCGCAGAGCTCTGGAAGTCATCGAGATTAAACCCTCTTCTCAGATTGCTTCAACCCTACCGGATCGAAGCACGGTGGGCTGTCAAGACTCGGGCCTAGGCCCAGAGTCAAGGAAGCGCAAGGAACTGAACCCTAACCCTGCAAGGGGGACAGGTGAGTCCGCGCGACCCTCAGGCGCATGCATATGCATGTCGCTCCCAGGCAGTTGGATTATGCTAACGCTAATCCTCCGCTCCTTTCTAGCCACGTCGACACAAGACAAAGAGCCTAAGCGATACAAACAAACTCTACCAGACTCAAGGTATGAAGATTGTTGTATTGTCCCAGCTAGGTCAAGCAGTGCTGACAGGGTCTCTTCTCCTTTACAGCACGCTTGCTACCGACGCCAACCCAAACCGTAAAGGTTCCAGCCTCAGCGATAGGATAACAAAACCCACCTCAGGTGGTAAGTACCTCGCTGCAGAGCCTAGCAGACTAAAGCTGAAGACTTACTGTGAGCTGAATGATGAAACAGAATCCATCTGCTTTGGAAGTCTCGCAAGTCGAATTGGCCCGTGTTGAGCGCTCTGCCGTTCAATCTTAAGTAAGAGATCCATCTCTTTCCAGGCCTTCCTAAGCGAAGAGCTCAAACTGACTGCTCAAGCAGCTGACTTATCCAGACGTCTCCGTCCTATTCACAAATACGTGATCTCAGCTGCACCGCAGTCAACTCAATACTCAATTTCTTTTACTGTCATCTATACCAGAGTCGGCCAAGACCTGCTCTTAGGTACTTATTGTTTCCTCTCATTTATTTCTTTCTCAGTCTCTGGATATGCCAGATAGACCTCTCTAATCAAGAAATAAATCTTAGTTCTGTGAAACTTTACAATGAGAATCTTGAGGCTGAAGAGTCTTGCTGTTGAGATATCTGATCTTGATGAATTCTGGATTTTGATGATCTTGAGGGCCTGTACTGGTTTGAACACCACATCCACCCACCATTTGCAGTCTGTCCCTAGACTGCGCCACGCATTCCTAGATCAAGAGAAGACAAAAGGGGAAGAACCCGGGGGCCGCTCATGAATGTGGCAAATCATAGAGTTTTTGACAAAGCGGTAGAAATTACCCGAGAGGTGCATACTTTGGGAGGACTTACTTTTATACTCCTATGCCTCCGCGGAAAACCCAAACAACGTAGAACTAGTTTTCTCTCATTGCGGAGGTGGACTTGAGGAGAGCAGAGACATTCTGCAGGATCAGAATCGGGAAAGGAATCAGAAGACAGATCAGGATCACCTAGTTTATTCTCATTGCAGAGACTGGCTGTAGAAGAGTGGAGACGATCGGCAGAGATTGGCGGGTAAGGAGCGGGAATTGGATCAGGATCAGATAGTTTAACCTCTTTGCGGAGGTGGTTGCAAGCACGGATTGGAAAAGATAGTTTAACCTCATCTCAGAGGCGGAATGGCGAAATCGAAATCTCTGCAGGCTAGCAGAGCTGGTGGCTAGGAACAAACTCAGAACTGGAACTAGAAAGGGTCCCGGGAAAATCTTGATCTTGCTTCACTTTGATTTGACGGGAATCCAAACAGGGGCACGGAATCTTCTTCTTTCTATCCTTTGCAACGGGCGGAGCGGTAGCGGCGAGATTGGGAACAAGGAGAGCGGATATTTTCTCAAGAACGGCATCTACTGCTTGCGGAGACAGAGAACTAGGGGTGGATGAATCTCGCGTTGCTTGCCTGCGGATCGGGTGACAAGGCGGCGGCGGAGTCGGAGAAGCTGGCGGATACCACGGGTGAAGAGCTCCACAACCAGTCCTGAATGGCGCGGAAACAAAGCTGCTAGACGGGTGTGATGCCTTAAAGGAGGCCACCACGCGGCGGATCGGTCGACTAGGATCAAAGGGGATCAGGGCACCACTTGGGAGGAAGTAGTTGTTGCCCTTCTGCTCAACAAGCTCATCTTCCTTGTCCTTCTGGAGCTCGAAGCATCGGCCAGTCCCGTGGCCTTCGAAATGGCAGTAGTAACAGATCAATGGTCGCCGCACTGCGGAGGGCGGAGTGGTGTGCGGAGCAGAGGACTGAGGCGGAGAGCGGAGAGCAAACTTATCCATCAGGCGCTGCTCAAAGGACTGGAGCATCCTGGTGATCTCATCAATGGTCGCCAGGGCCTGCGGAGCGGTAGTGACGTCGTTTGTTGGGCGCCGCTCCGCTTCCATTTTCCGCATGACTTCATTCGCATCCTTGAACGGCGGCGAAGGGACAGGATTAGTTGATCTAGAAGGCTCGAAAGTCAAGGCAATCTGGCCTTTCATAACTTCGTCGATGGCGGAGCGGAGATCTTGGAGAGGAGGAAGCTTGAAGCGATGATCCAGTGTAGTGATCATCTTATCACTCTTGATGAGAGCTGTGCGGATCCGATCTTGAAAACTAGAAGAAAAGGATCGATAGAAGCGGGTGCGGAGCTCTTCAGCGGAGTCGACATGCTCGTTCCGCACCAGATAAGCCTGGATTGGGTCCCAGGATCGTTGGAACCAATGATAATCACCCGAGGACGAGACTCTGCCCTTTGACGACCAGGAATCAACCAGGGAGTCGAGATCTTGTAGCGTAAAGCAAGCCTCATCGACCCGACCCCAATGAGAGAGCATTGCCGCCTTCAATTTCGACCAGTCGAGCGGGCTAAAACCATCCAGTGTCTCCAGAATATCTAGCAGTTCTCCATCCGGGACGAAGAGACGAATCTGCCGAGCCATATCCTGCTCAGAAGCTCCGTCCACCTCCGCCGTCAACTCGTACATATCCAGGAAGCGTTTGACGTTGGATCCGTCGAAACCAAACTGCTTGTCCCGCGGCTTAATCTTAACCGTTGGGACCCTTGGCCTTGCTGTGCTGCCGAGTAGATTTGCGGGATCCATTGCAAAGGAAGAGAGAGAAGGATCAAAACAAACAAGGGATCTGATCAATCCCTCCTGGCGCCTGATGAAGAGAAAACCACACAGAGAGACACTGTCAGCCTTAGAGTCATCACAGCTGACCTAAAAGCTGCCTGTTCTACCTTTGTTACATATAAATTACTTTATATCTTTTTCATCTTAAGAGATATCCCTGTTTTGACTTCATATTCTGTTTCCTCATGCAATTTTAACCCTAGTTACAACTTACCAATTCATTGTAACTATACTCCTTCCCTGAGTTACTGAGTTGTAGCGCCCTTGCGCAGTTGTGACGTGTCAGCGCTACTAGGCGCGCCAAACCACATGTACATATGTAAATTACATAAGCAAACTGTGAAAATTTTCGTAGTCAGGATCCCCCTTGCCTGAGGCGGATCCACAGACTTCAGCACACCAGAACCACCACCCAGATAACTCCAGGATCACCACCAAAGAGCCTACTATACTCCCAGTATACCTACCGTCACAGGCGCCTAGGATATTGACAGTAAGTAACCTCTTTCACTGAACCTTGTTTATCTCAGAGGTACAACTCTGTGTCTTGCTGGATCTGCCTTTTCTTCTTGCTTTGCTTCCTCCTTGATCACAGGGCTGTCCCTCCAAATCTATAGGCCTTTGCCTCCATCTTGATCACAGGGCTGTCCCTTCTTATCATCAGGCCTTTGCCTCAAAATCTAGGTTCAGGGCTGTCCCTCAGGTTTCCCATTAAGAACCTTGACTGTCCAGAGAGAAGTCTAAAAAACTGTGGCTGGATTAAGACTTATCTAATCCAGATACCCTCCTGAGAGGAAGCTGTAGCACTTCTTACACAGATCAGCAGCACTCTTCTGAAGAGTAGCATTGCCAGTGGACGTGCATTCCCACTAGAATAACCTAGTACTTCTCTTCCTTCTTATCCTGCTTGGTTTCTCTCTCTCTTTCTCTTTTTTCTATTATAGTTGTAATTTCTTCATCCCAAGAAATCCAACTATTGCCCCCCCATTTCTTGAGTCCTGCTGTCACTATAGAGACTCAGGCTCACAGACACGACCAATCGTTCGAGCGGGTAGCTAGAGATCAAGCAAACAAGACGGCCACTCGAACGTCCAGACAAGGATTGCAAAGCAACAGAAATCCAACCAAGGGTAGAATGGCCCTCGACTCGTCCGTTCCGAGGGTATATGGAGATAAAAGCCACTTTAGATGATAGATTGTCCGCACTGATTCGATAGCGGAGTTGGCGGAGTCTAGGACCGCACTCTAACGACTTGCGGAGGATCAGAGAACGGCAGAAAAGTCGTCCAAGTACCGGGAAAGGGCCGGAAGCTTGCAGATTGAGATCGGCGGAGCTGGGGGATCTAATATTCAAGGTTTGAGAATGTGATTTTCAAGGTTGAAAATCCGGATTTTCCAGGTTGGATCTAGAAAGAGAAAGGGAAGAGGAGTCCTGAACCAAAGCTGGAGATACTGAAACAAGAACTAGAGACTTGAGATCCTCAAGGTTTGACCGCCTGTTGTCCTAAAGTGAGACGAGACTGTAAATCTTGAGGTCGCTGGTTCAATCCCGGCTCGGGGGACCAAATGTGGAACTCCTACCGTGCCAGGCGGTAGGCAGTGCTTGGAAGGGAAAGTGGTGATGAGCCTGCCTTCCTGTGAGGTCCTAGGATGAATGAGATCTGAGAAAACCAGAGAAAGGGGGTTGAACAACAATGTCAGTGAGACTTGTTGGCGGGTTTGGGGGTTGAGGATCTGGAAAGAGATGCTGATGAGGATCTTGAGGGTTGATAAGGATCTGATGAGGTGGTGAGGATAAGGATCTGAGAATCTTGATGGTGTATTTCGTGGATCAGAAGACTGCCATGCCTCCCCCTCATCTGAGTCCGAACTTCGAACTCAGACTCCAGGAAGTGAACATGTCACAGACATGTTCATCACATCCCTAACTACAAACAAGCTCTGCACAACACAAACAAAACAAAAAAACACACAAAGAAAAGATCAACCACATACATAGAAAAATGAGGAGAGTAACATAAGAGGATGGGTGCAATGGATCAAAAAGAACAGAGAGAAAAATCAACAACAATCATCAATATCAATCATAATATCTTGGATCTTGAGCTTGAAATTTGAGATGGATAATCTTGAGGGCTTGATCTTGATAACTGGTCACTTGAATCTTGAGTCTTCATCTGGATCTTGAACCATGGACCGTCTGTACCATTTTGCTCACCACAGCAGCCATGGCCAGAAGCTTGTATGAGATAGCTTCTAATGATACTGCCTTTGAAATGACCACACAAAGACACATGGCATTTAATAAAATAAGAGAACATCTGACTAGAGCACCTCTACTATTAATGCCAGACTTTAAGAAACCTTTTGTGTTATATGTTGATGCCTCAATGGAAGGACTAGGAGCAGCACTCCATCAATTACAAATCATCAATGATAAACCAGTGGAAGGACCCATTTGTTTCATATCCAGACAACTCAAGAAAAGTGAAGCAAGATATGGAGCAAGCCAACTAGAATGCTTATGTTTAGTCTGGGCCCTAGAGAAACTCCACTACTATCTAGATGGAAGTGTGTTTGATGTCATCACAGACTGTATTGCACTAAAATCACTCATCAATATGAAAACCTCTAACAGACACATGCTTAGATGGCAGATATCCATTCAAGTGTACAGAGGTAACATGACAATAATTATAAAGAAGGGAGATTGCATAAAAATGCAGATGGACTCTCTAGATGGTCCCTACCAAACACACCAGACAATCCAGCCTGGGCACCTGAAGACCCAGATGAACTACCAATAATGGGAATTAGCATTACTGAACTAGAGGATGAATCCTTTGAAGAAATCAGAAATAGTTACAAACAAGACAAGAACTGTACATTGTTAGTACAAATATTATCCAAAACAGATTCAAAGGATGATGACCTGATTGCAGCACTAGATACAGCATGGAAGAAATCATATCAGGAAGGAAGATTTCACCTACTTGACGGTATCATCTACCACAGATCCAAACACACATGTGTACTAACAGTAATGGACAGAGTATTGATCAATACACTACTACATGAATGCCACGACAGTACATCATCAGGCCATTTATCTTCAGACAGAACAGAAGACAGAGTAAGAAACCTAGCATGGTGGCCAACATGGCAACAAGATGTAGAAACATACTGCACTACATGTGAAAGATGCCAGAGAGCAAATAAGGCAACAGGCAAAAGGTTTGGACATATGATGAAAATAGAAGAACCCACTAGACCATGGGAAACAGTTAACATGGACTGGGTTACAGGATTACCACCTGGAGGAAAGAAAAACTATAATGCATGTCTAGTTATTGTAGACAGATTTAGTAAAACACCTATATTCTTACCATGTCACAAAGATGATACAGCTATGGACACAGCTATAATGATTTGGCAACAAGTGATTTCATGGACAGGACTATTCAAAAATATCATCAGTGACAGAGATCCCAAGTTTACATCAGATCTATGGAGAGGACTGTACCACCTATTTGGCACTAAACTCTCTTTCTCAACAGCCTACCATCCACAAACAGATGGACTAGCAGAGAGAATGATTCAAACCTTGGAAGACATGCTAAGGAGATTCTGTGCCTATGGATTAGAATTTAAAGACTCTGATGGATTTACTCATGACTGGGTTACACTATTACCAGCCCTAGAACTAGCCTACAGAACATCAACCCATGCATCAACAGGAAAAACACCAGCTATTCTAGAGAAAGGATGGAACCCCAGACTACCACAAGACAGCTTGAAAAAGGACTTGGTAGAAGTACATCCCACAGCAGCAAGCTTCAAGAACATGCTGGACAAAGCCAGAAAACATGCTCAACAAAGCATGGATAATGCATTTGAATACAGCAAAGAAAAATGGGACAAAAAGCACAAAGTACCCAGCTTCAAAATAGGAGATTTAGTATTAATATCAACTACAAACTTTACTAATATTAAAGGACCTAAGAAGCTTAGGAATGCATTTGTTGGCCCATTTGTAGTCAAGGCATTACATGGACCAAATGCAGTAGAAGTGGAACTATATGGAGAATTAGAAAAGAAACATCCTACATTCCCAGTAAGCTTACTCAAACACTATAATGAATCAGATGCTGAATTATTCCCTTTACGCAAAGAAATACCTGAAGCAGAAGTACCTCCACTTGAAGAGTCAGAGGAGAAGAAAATTCATAAGATCTTGAAAGACAAGAAGATCAGAGGAGAGAAAGATAAATTATATCTTGTAAGATACAGGAACCCAATTCATGAAGATGAATGGCTACCAGAAAAAGACATTAAAGATGCGGATAAATATCTAAGAAGATTCAAGAACTCTAAACACAAAGATTAAATTATTTCAGAATTTAACCTTTTTAGAGGGGGCGAGTGTCAGCCTTAGAGATACATCAAGTATCCAAAAGACTGCAATAATTCAGTAAATAATGATGATTATTAAATTATTATTGCAGAATCAGATTCCTCATCATAAATTAAGGGGGGTCACCCACTTAAAGTACCCCCTTATTCCTATTCCTTCATGTACTAATTGTATAAATAAGAATTGGCCACAGAAAGCGCCCAAAAATAGTATTACATACAAAAAATTAGTAAAACAATTAAAGTACATAAAAATAAACTGTTGTACAATAATGAGTAATATTACTCGTTTAAAAATACCCCGTGAAAGTATTATGTAGACTTCTACTGAAGCTCTTTCACATGACAATTGGTTATAAACATGTCATGTGACAGAGTCAGGGAAATTAGTCTATTTTAATACAATTAAAATACCCACAGCCAAGCCCTTTTCACGGCTACAGCCCTGGATACTCCCATAGGGAGAAAAGGACTCAGTGTTTACGCCCACTGAAGTCCCCTCTATAAATAGAGGCCTATTTGGCCCTCAGGAAAAGATCCCCCAGACCATTCACCGCCCATAAACTGTAAGTTTGCCGTGAACATTCTCCCCTGCTACTATTGTAGCCTCTTTTCCCTTTTAAACCATCCCCAGCACGTAAAATCCACTGGATTAAACCTTTAAAATATCAAAAATCCCTTATTAGCATATTTACAAGCTTTATCCTTAAAAGTAGTTGCCGTAAGACCTCCGCCTCTGACAAGCAGCCAATCAGTTTAAGCGCTTACCACCTACTTTTCTACGCCAAATTTATTCCCTGTAATTAATAATTATATCCAAGTCTATTAAAACCACAGTTTTGTGGGAAAAAAAATCAAGGGTTCCCCCTACAATAGACAATATTTACAAAAAATGACAGGGTTTTCCCCACAAGGCAACAAAGTACAAAAAAATTGAAAGGGTTTCCCCACTCAAGTAACAGCCTAAATTACATTGAAAATGGACAAGAAATCTCAAACAGCAACCTAGCCCAACACCAGCCGAAGCTGCTGCACCCAGGCCCACATCGCCGCCCAACTCACCGGGAGGGACAAACAACATGTAGGGGAAGGCCCCCTGCAGCGCCAATGGCAGAATGCATAATGGGGGGCCAGCTCTTTAACCCCCCAGGCTGTGCAAATGCATATGCAGCAGCAAGGAGAGCGTGAGACGCACCGCCAGCTGGAATTACAGCAAAAACGGATGCACCTGGGGGAAAATGGACTGGCCAGAGGTCACATTTATATATCCGCATGCTGGCCGTACAGTTTGACCTTTCACTCGGCAGCAACAACACCAACGCCACCGCCACGACAACATCTCTACCGCCACAACAACATCTCTACCGCCACAACAACATCTCTACCGCCACAACAACATCTCTACCGCCACAACAACATCTCTACCGCCACAACAACAACTCCACCGCCACGGAAGCAACACCAGATCCTCATCAATCTTTCACTGGCTAGTTCTCCGCGGAAGACACTTGCCATGTCCCAGGTACTCAAACACCGTCTCCACTCTATTCGCGCTCACGCCGCCACCCACTACCACCAGGCCATCGCCAATATCACCGCCCCAGCCCCTGCCTGAGCCCAGTAACTCCGCACATCCTGCGCAACAGCCAGTACACCCATCCAGAAACCACATCAACAGCCCAGGAAAACGACTGTCTTGGCTGCAGGCGCTTCGCTGCCTTCGCCGCCACCGTTGCGGGCCCATACGTACTCCCCAAAGTCTCCAGTGCCGCAGACGCATGCTCTTCAATTCCAAGCCGCTAATCACGGCCCGCACCCTTGGCGCTCACGCCATGCGACTCGTTGGTCTTCTCACCAGATTAAATCAACAGTTGGAACTTCATTTTCCCCTTCAACTCCACCTGGTAGAGTTGAAATACTGATGAGTCAACCCAAGCAGGTGTCCTGAAGCCAAGATGATGCAGCACTTTCCGGGCGACAACGTTTCCAAGCAATTTTCTGGGTGGATTTGAGTGCTGTCTGATGAGATCACAGCCGTTTGCTGTCACTCCGGCTTAGGCACGGAGACGACAGTCTAGAATAAGCAAAATATGATTGGATAACAAAATGTAACAGTTCCCCTTCATCTCGGAATAAGCTCTTGTTTATTGAGACCACAGCGAACCACCAGCCACTGTTCAGTTTGATGGGGTTAAAAACCACAGTTCTTGTTAATTCAATGTGCGCTTCCGAGGTTGTGCTGTACCCCACGCTGTGCTTGCTTAGGTCGCTTTTTCGGCGCTGGTTGTTGGGCGCAGAGGTTTCACAGTTTAAGTAATCCCACCGTACTCTACCTCTGCCCCGCGAAACCACTACAACGTTCACCACAACAATGGGCGAGAAGAAAGGAGAAGAAGCCGCGCACAGGCCGGATGAGGTGTCGGACGACTCTGTACAGAGAGCTGTGATAGTCCCAGTTGTTCAGTTCTTTCATGCTTGGTCGCCAAAGCGCTTTCCTCCTTCAACATGGTCTCTCCCTCCTGGCATCCCCAACTAATCACCGCAACTGCTGAGAAAAGCGTCCAGAAGAAAAAGGAAAACATCTGCCTTGCTATCATACTCTTCGAGTAACTGGTCCTCAAGAGGGAGAATTTCCAGGTCAAGTTGGAGGACAAGTATGAAGGGTTGACAGCAAAGAAGGAGATCAAAACAGGCCGGACGCTTATCAATAGGGAAACCATAATGAAGGAATTTGGCCCAGTGATTGACTTGGTGGAGTGACTGTCAACCAGCTCCTTTTTTCTTTCCTAGCTGGGAACTGGTCTTCAAGGTTTCCGGTGTTGCGGAGCCTGACTTCAATGTTTGTCTGCAAGGACCTGTGGAGGCTGTAAGGACAAGGATTATGTCTTATTTCCGAGACAACATGGTTGAGTGATGAGACCACACTCCTCTATCTGAGAGACTTTCATGGCCTTGAGCCTTTAATTGCACACTCCTCATCTTCCTTTATAATTGGCTGTCTCCAAGGGTGAAGCGCTGCGCTTCGCTACAGAAAGCGCATGGTTTAGCGAAGCGCAGCGGGCCCGCGCTACGGCCCCAGCGTAATTAGCGCAAGTGCAAGCGGCAGTCCGCTGCGCTTGTGCTAAGCTTAGCGATTCCGCGCTTCTCTCCCAGAGCCTTCAGCGCAAGCGCAGCGGATCTGCGCTGCGCTTGCGCTATTCCCCAGTGCAAACAGCGCCAAACCCGCTTGTTTGGGCGCTTGCATGCGCTTTGTAGCGCCATAGGCCGCTGCGAAGCGGCACAAGCGCTGCGCTGCGCAGGAGAGGGCTCAGCACCAAGTGGCTTGCCCACAAGTCCAACCTTGTCACCAGTGCCTTCCGCAGTACTCCCTTGCCCATCAAGATAACTCCGACCGGGCAGATGTGTTGCCCCAGCAGCCACTCTAAATTTCCCTGCGTCAACCACTTACATACATAACCTCGAGTAATATTTCACACCATCACAACTTAGACGCTGCCTCAACTATTTTCAACCCCTGCCCGTTTACGTGCGAGAATGTCTATCTCCGAAGAAGTTCCCTCGACTCCCCCCAACATTTGTGACCCTTCTCCCACGGTATCACAGTCTGCCCACAGGGAATCCAGCCGAATCCGAACCCCTGTTGTAAAGCCTGGCTATGTCCGTACCAATGGTGATTCCCGTTGCGCTCTTGTTGCCCATGTCCCACCCAACCAAACCCAAATATCAGCTCAGCGTGACAATCGTATCGAAGTTGAAAGCGACCCAGAAGTGGAAAATGCACCCGAGAGCAACAGGAGCAGTGATGAGTTAGTGCGGAAGAAATCAAAAGTCAGTTCTATTTCTCTTTTGGATCCTCAATGCTTTTCATCAATCACATGAATATCAAACTGGTGGGTTGGTTCAATTAACAATCACATCCGCAGGCAATAAATCATATCACTCAATCCTCCGCGCGCACCGGCCAAGAGGTCATCATCGACATTGCGCAGGACTCGGACAATGAAAATCTGAAAGTCAAGTCCAAGAAAAAATCAAAAGACGGGTTTGATCATCCAAGAAGCTATTTTTACTCACCGGGGACTGGTCCAAAACAGGTTAGTGTTCAGCAATAAGTTACGTGGGGAATGATGTGCTGAAACTATGATTCTCAATCTCAGTCCCCCCAATCTGCTGCTTGGGCCTGTCGATGGTGCCCAAGTGAATACTTGGCCCAGAACCGATCCAACTACAACCTCAAGAGTCACCGCGACGGTGCCAACTACAAAGGCTCGGTGCGATCTGCCTGTCCCGGACGGGCCAAGGCCATTGCTTCCAGCGCTAAACTCCCTCCAACTGCGGCTGAGTTGGCTAAAGAAGCAGCAAAGGCTAGTCCAGCAACCACGGGGACTTTATCCGAATATTTATCAAAAGGTTGCTTTGATAACGAGACTCTGAACAAGCTCATTGTGATCTGGATTGTCCGCCATTCCCTTCCTTGGTTGAGAATCGAAGACCACCTTATCCGAGTAGCCTTTGATTACGCGGTCCATAGCTCTCAAATCCGATCTCAAATCTGGGCTGCGATGCAAGCACACAAGCTATATGTTGAGCAACGCTTGCAGGTTGTCAAAGCTATCAAGGTTTGCATTTTTTTTTGTTTTTTTACTCACTACATCAACATCTATAGCTGACTTCCAGTTGTTGCTATAGGATTCAGACTCAAAAATCAGCATGGTATCGGACGTTTGGACAACCAAGGGTAGCCACAAGGCTTTTGTAGGTATTTCGTGCTGCTATATCAACAAAGACTGGGCCTTTGTGTCGCAGCATCTTGCCATCAAGTACGTTTCTTGGCACCATAACGGGATTTACCTGGCGGCTCCTTTTGCAAACTGTTTGATAAAACACGGGTTACACAAACAGATAAGTACTTTTAATTTCCTCTTACCCTTGGAGTGAATCTACCAGTTTATTGTCTTTTTGTCATTACGTTCTTGCGCAGACGACCAACTCCGGTAGCAACAACTTTACAATGGCCAGAGAAGTTGCGACAATCTTCTCCGACGTCGATTCCACCCAATGGGATGTTGAAGCTAATCACCACCGCTGTACATGCCACGTGATCGCTCTCATCCTCGGTGCCAGATTGAAGGCCCTCCGGCTTTCTAAACTAATGCTTCGACCCGCAAAAGCCGACCAAGCTTTCCCATCCCTTTCAACAGTAGTTGAGGTGGAAGAAGATACTGAGGAAGTTGTTGAAATCGTCGAACAGTCTGATGAAGATGAAATTGACCCAGATGATGCCACACCTGGTATACCTGAAGCTGACAATGCCGAAGAGGAGGAAAGTGGCTTTGGTATTGGATTTACTCTGAAGAAGGTTTGTTTCTCTCTCGACCAAGCCCCACACAAAGTCCCCACATCCTAACTTGCTGGCTTTTACACACAGATCGACTACATTTGTCGGAGAATTGCATCTTCGCCGCAAAAGCAGTCTGAGTGGAAGTCGTGGGCAGCCAAGCTGGGCTATAAGGGTCGCGGCGTGATTGGTGGCTACGGAATCCGATGGAACATTGCTTATGAGAGCCGTCAAAGGGCTTATGAGGGTAGAAAAGTAGGCTTGCAAGTAAACTGCAATTGAATTTTTGCCTCAACTAACCAAAATCAACTCATTTACTAGGTCATCAAACAACTTCTCGAGAATGAAACAGAAAAGTACACAGGTAAATCAGCAAACAAGCATTTCTTCAAGCAGTACGAGCTGAGCAACCAGGAATGGAGCGACGTGAACAGCTTGAATATTGTTCTGAAGGTCAGCTGCTTCATTGATTATTCATGTCATATTTGTTTTATTAACTGATTGCTATTTAATACTCAATACTAATAGGACTTCTTGGAAATGACCAAGAGGATGGAAGGTGATCGGCCGCTTTTACCAATGGTTCTTTATGAATATGCGCGGCTACTCAATACTCTTGAGAAGAGGAAGGCCGCTGCCTACTCGTCCCCTCTGGCGCCAATGTTCGACCCAATGATGAAGCTAACAAAGAAGTATATGAAGCTGGCGCTTGAGTGCAACACGGTGGTGCTGGCCACCTTCCTTCACCCGGCGTGGAGGATGATGCTTTTCCAAAAACGATTCAAAGCCCATGTTGATTGCATCACCAACCTTGTCCAGGAAGCATTTGACACTCGGCACAATGAGATCAAAGCCTCCCAACCATCGCCAACACCCCCCAAAGATTCCCAATCTGACGCAAACAACAACGGAAACAACTCGGACTCAGACTCTGATGGTAAAGAATTTGATTTCTACCCTTCATCCGGCGATACTCCTGAGGTCAATACGGAAATAGAACGCTACAACAAGGGGGATTTCCCCATGGATAAGAAAGGCAAAATTTTGGATTGGTGGAAGGTATGCAATTCTATTTTTCATTCATTACGCGTTCACATACATCCAGGTCCTGATGCTTGCGAATCTTCTTAGCTACACTGCAAAGACTTTCCAGTCTTGGCATCATTAGCAAGGGATTACCTTGCTTGTTCGGCCAGCTCAGCCACAGTCGAAAGGACGTTCTCGGCTGCAGCTGATGTTTGCGCATCCGGGAGGACAGGTCTTGCCACCCAAATGATCGAGAGATGTATCAGTTGTCATATGTGGCTCCGAAATGGTGTCAAGATGGGAGGCGAGTTTGAAGATTGTCAGAAAGTTATCGATGCATCTATGAAGAACCCAAAGTTCTCAAAGGCAAGAAAGTAGAATACAACCCAAGTTTCCTTTTTCTTTTCGCTTAGAATACAACCCAAGTTTCCTTTTTCTTTTCGCTTCTCATCACATCAATTTGGGATGACCCAAAGTTGTTATTCCCTCTCTTCCCACCCATCATTCTTCCCGCTGATAAGCGGAATAATAGCGGACATGAGCAATAATTAAGCGGAAATCCGCGCTTTTTCATGCGCTTTAAAGTGCAAACACGCTGCACTACCGCTGCAACTTAGCAATTCTGCGCTATGTTGGCGCTGAAAAAAGTGCGCTGAAAATCACACAGATCATGGGACCAAACTGTTAAGCGCAAGCGCAAGCGGCCAAGCGCTTCAAATTAGTGCAGTGCAGCGAGGGCAAATTGCGCTGCGCTAAACGCTGCGCTGCACTTTTTGCAGCGCAGCGCTTTCACCCTTGCTGTCTCTGTTTTCTGTGTTTGTGTGTGGCTTTCTTTCCCCATTCCTCTCTCTATTGCCTCTCTCTGTTACCACACTCTCTCTCTTCTGTCTTCATCTCTTGCCCTTTTTTTTGTGGTTGCTATTTCAGATGAGGGGTGTGATCACCTGCTTTTTATTATCCTTCTCCTTTCTTTTTCATGATTATATAAGATTGCATCTGGCAGTGGCATATTATCTGTTTCTACTTAGGTTGCCTTTAGTTTTGTTTTTTAGATACAATGTAGGACTTCCTGCTGCAATCTGTGAGGCTCCCAGAGTCCTAATGCCTACATTTCCCTGCAAAATCTGGAATTTGTTTGGCTCAGATCTGGTCTGGAAAGGGGTCCCAGATTGTCCGGAAGTCCTCCACTATCTACATAAATATGTTTTTTATGTATTCCCTCTTGTCTTCTCTCATGACCTTCACAATCATCATCACCTTTGTGTGTACACACACCATACACACCAGACTGAACATATGGCAAGGGGTTGGAAAAGTTGGAATTGTCAGATAATGAGACTGATGGAGGAATTCCTGTGAAATCTGGGATCCACAGATATTGTGGGTTAGACTAATCTTGGGCCCCCACATATTTTTTTTTTTGGTCCCAAAAATTACAGTTTTCTGCAAGGAAATTTAGCCCGAAAATTGCAGATTTTTGCATAGTAATTTAGCTTTGTGGGCTTCAAATCACAACAGTAACTCATCTGATCATCTAACTGTTCCCCTGAAAGTGCAGCGGCGCAGCCGCCCTAAACTCTAGTATTATTAATTACATAATAAATCTTCATCTTTTTAAAGAGTGTTTAAAACCCTTGTAGTGGCCAAATTACCACGTAACAAGTTTAGTAATTTACATTACTAGTGTTTACATCAGCACAGTTATAGTGCTAGGGCCCAAAACCCTTATTTTGACGGGTTTTCTGCCCTAAGCTTCATAAACAGAGCTGTCATACATATACCTCTAGACATCTACTCTCAAGGATCAAACCTCTTCATATCCTTCTTTTTCTGTGGCTTTTGTCAGTAAAAAACCACATAGGTTTCCCTTTGAAGAACCTTGACTATCCAGAGAGAAGTCTAAAAAATTGTGGCTGATTGGACTTGTCTAATTCAGTTCCCTTCCACGTTTCCATTGTGAGAAGAGGCTGTTGCCATCTCAGGCACAGATTGGCAGCACTCCCTTAAGGAGTAGCATTGCTAGTGGATCTTAGTTCCCACCTACAGGTCAAAAGAACCTTGATTATCATCTCTCAGATCATCTCTTTCTCTCTCTCTCTTCTACTCTTACTGTTTGTTATTTCTTTATCCCAAGAAATCCAAGCAGTGCCCATCCATTTTTATTGTGTCCTGCTGTCACATAAGAGACACAGGCTCACAGTGTGTAAGAGGCGGATGGAAGATAATGGTTTCTTTTTCTTGTTTTACCTTTTCTACAGAGGGGGAGGGAGCTCCCCCCCCCCCCCCCCCCCCCCCCCAGGACTTGTATGTACATTCTTGATTATTATTATTCTTTTAATACACAGATTCTTTACTGTTGAGTTTTAACCCCGCACATTGATGACGTGTATGCATGCGCCATGCATATGGTTTCGATCTACATAATTCACGATGGTCGATCTCAACCCCGCGGTCTAAACTTTCGTCATCCACAATCTATCCGCCAACATCTTTATTCTTCCCCCTTTCCGTTCCATCCATTGTCCCTTACCTTTGCCTTCATTATTGATCGCTGTTTTTCATCGACTCCAATACTCCTCGAAGTCTTTCTTCTTCGTACAAAAATCGATCAAATCGAAAACTCAATCTTAACTCTCGCCGACTCTAAACTCTCAGGAGAGCTAGATTCAGTCTCTGGGCAGGTAGACGTTTCTTATCTTACATCAACAAGTGATATCTTATCCGAGTATTATTAACATCTTATGCTTATTATCATTTGTCTTAGGCTGTCTCGTTGTGTTATTCCTGGTGTTGAACGTCGTCGTCGTTATTGTTGTGTTGAGATTTTCCTTTGATTTGGTTCAGATCTTTTTAGGTATTTTTTCATATTATTAATCATTTACAATTAAGTCATATAAAACTAATCTGTTTACTTTTTTGTTACTCAAGTGTATTTTACTTTTATTGAGTTCTTTACTTTATAACTGTTGCAATAAAGTAATCTTCTACCATTTTCACATTTACATGAGGAGCTCTTTTACTTTACTTGCTGTATGGATCTCCTACAGTGTCAGAGCGTAGGCAGTGTGGTGAGGGGAAAGTGCTATGGAGCTGCCCTTGTGGCAGTCTGGAAAATATCAAGTGGAACAGGATCAAAAACTATGATAGCGGGGTTGGAGATGAATTTGTTTCGAGACAGAGGAAAAGGATACCCTTGGAGGAGGTGTAGGAATGAGATTCAGAGGAATAGGTCCAAAAAACGGTGTTGTAGAAGCAGAGGAGGGAAGGTTCAAACTATGAAGATTCCGGAGGCAGATGTCAGGATCACAGAAGCAAATCAGGGAGGTGGAACTCAGAAAGGATCAGGATCAATAATTATCAAAAGTGATGGCACTGCAAAAAAATTCAGGCAAGTGACAGCAGTTGACATGAGGCATTCTCCTGTGTAACTTCCATTCTAGCTCCATTCAAGCAGAAATTGTTTTTTTTTGGCACAGTCACTGTGAATCATGCACAGTGACTGTGCATTGAAGCTTGGTCAAAGGAAAACTATGAAAAAGGCTGAATTTCCATCACCAGATTCCTTAGAGCTTTCAAATTTCAACTGGTGGCACTTCCTTAAATTTTCTTGTACTGTAGTGTGGCCTCCATGGATCAGGATGGAAATTGCATGGGGGAATTGTCAAAGCCCAAGCGGGGCTTGAACTATAGTCTAGGATGAGTGGTGTGCACCTGACCCTCATGTCCAACGCACGTTGTTGAAATAACAGTGTGTCGCCTCTTAAGAAGTGGTGCTCCGCCTCCTTTCTAGATAACTCCGGGTATGTATGGTAACCAACGCTGGTTTTCCTTAGCATACATGTCTATTCAGCGCTCTGTGATGAGCCTGATATGATCCTTCTATTCTACATAAGATTCAGCTGCTCCGCTTGCACACAGCAAAACTCCGCAAGTAAGTAAGACATTGGGTGGTAAAAACTCTCTGTTGTGTAGTAATACGCAAAAGTCAAGCAAGTATAGCAGTCAGATAAGGATTGCCAAGTGATACCCGTTTGGCGGTACCCAGCACCCGCGGCCTTACGGCGGGTACCCGCCCACGGGTGCCGGGTGCGGGTGCGGGTGTTGGAATTTGGTGAAAAAAAACCCCAGGTACCCGGGTACCCGTGGTCAACACCCGCCACTGTATTTTGGATCAAGGTGCCGCAGCACCTCTTGAGGCCCTTGATGACCGGTTGGTGCTGGTCATCGAGAGGGCTACACAACCCCCTCGATGACCGGCACACACCGGTCATCGAGAAGGCACACCTCCCTCTCGATTACCGGCACACATCGGTCATCGAGAATTAGGTGCACAACCCTCTCGATGACCGGCAGAGACCAGTCATCGAGAGGGTCTCACTCAGCCCTCTCGATGACCGGCACACACCGGTCATCGAGAAGGCACCCTCCCTCTCGATGACCGGCCCACACCGGTCATCAAGAAGGCACACCTCCCTCTTGATGACCGGCACACATTGGTCATCGAGAAGGCACATTTTTTCCCTGAAAGTACCCGCGGTACCCGCCCGCGGGTGCCGGGTGGGATCACGGGTGTCCAGAATTGCTAAAAAACAGCGGCGGTACCCGCACCCGCCGCGGGTACCCGGGTTCACTTGGCGATCCTTACAGTCAGACCATAGCACGGTGGTATTCGACGTGTTTTTTGGGCCCGTAAAATACTGATTCATCAAATATTCGAGTATTTGGAGATATTCAACGGAAAAACCTCCAAAATACATTAAAAACACCAAAAAATTACATTTTTTGTGTTTTTGACTTCTTTTGGCTCATTTCTGGCCCATACATTTTTGAGGAGGTCATCCTTCAAAAATATCATGGTGCCAAAGACACTTACAATATTGCCGGGGGCATATCTCATAATGGCGGATGCACTATTCAGAGTGCCGGACACACTTTTGATAGTGGTGGACGCACTTTTGATAGTGGTGGGCGCACTTTTCATAGTGGCGGACACACTTTTGATAGTGGCGGACGCAGCTTAGCGCGCGCTCTTTTGCGCCCTGCGTGCTTAGCGTTAGCGCAATTGCGTGTATCTGTGCTAACGCTACGCTAAAAGCTAAAATAGCTTTGCGCCCCGCGCAATTGTGCTAACGCTACGCTAAAAAATAGTGCATTTGCGCTGCGCTACGCTACACTAACAGCTATGGTTAGCGTAGCTGAACCACTGTTGGGCCATTTCAAACTCATCTGGGGCCTTTGGGCCCCAGGAAAGCTTGCATTGGCCCTCTACGCGCCCCTTTGAGCCATTATTTGAATTTATTCAAATATTTGAGCTTAAATTTGCCCAGGCATTATTTGACTTGAATTGAATTCAAATAAAAATACTTGAATCGATTTGATTTGATTTGATGTGCTATGGTCTGTAATAGCAGTACTGACTACAGTAATACTGCAAAAAGTGCGTAGTCTGTATACTAGAATGATAGAAGTAGCAGAAGGTAAGTGAGAGAAGCCTCCCCAGAAGTCCTTATTCCTCCACTCCCTCAACCCACATAACTCCGCTCCCAGCCGGTGTTGCCCATTTCCTTCCTTTCCCGCCCTTGCCAAAACTCCGCATGGATCACTTCCCAGCCTAGTACCTCTCTGAAGCCTTTTCTCCCCCAGTCTCTACCTGGCGCTTCTGCCCCAACGTAATCTGGTTAATCATTTTCAGATTACAAAACTTTGAGTAAATAGGATCCATCAATATCTTTCTACCTGAATGCTGGAAGAGTCTCCATTTTGTTATTTGGTGGAAACTTTGCAATTCAGATGAGGGGTAGGGAAGAATGAGTAATGAAAATAGATTGAGCCTATCCAAAAAAAAAAGAAGAAAAAAAATTGAATGCATGTATATACAAAGATTAAAGGGGTGGGGAGAGAGGTTTCTGGTTGCATAAATCAAATCACAAACAAATAGCACAATAATAAAATAACATTGCAGGAAAGCAGTTATATTCAATAGTTACATTGAAGGATGACCAAAAACGTATTCTGCTACATCAAGAATTTAGGGGCTTGCAGTGGCGTAGCCGCCTTAGGCTTGACCTCTAGTCTATATACAATACACAATGCAGCTAGGAATGAAAGCCTAACAACTATACACATTTTTTTGGCCCAATATCATTCAAAATGAAATTCAGGCATTGAGTGCATCAAATCAATAAATTGAATTTGATTTTTATCTTTCTTGACTTCCATCAAAGCTTCTCTAAAATGATCTGGATGAGAAAATTCATACCAATAGGCTAAAGAAAGTGCAGCAGTTTCCATGAGATTTGTTTTGTCTCTTCCTTCATTTGAAAAATATTCAATCAATTTCAACTGGATTGGTGAAAACAATTCAGAATCTTTGATGTTTGAATTCTCCCAAGGTGCCAAATTTGAATCAATTTTCACTTGTCCAAGCAAAGGGATCAGATTTTGTGATCCATTGATGGCTTCAATGAGCCAATCAAAATTATCAGATTTCCTTACATCTAATTCTGAATCCTCTATTTTGAAATATGGCTGAAGTTTGAGGTGCATGTAATCAACTGTTTTGATTAAACGTTTTAATCTCAAAATGATTTCTTCTGTCCTTACCAAGGTAGAAGTTCCAATTTTTGCAATTTTCATGATTCCATATCCTTGTTTTTTGTGGAAAAATTGAAATATTATGGGTAATTTTGGATGGTAGGCATTGAAAATATGTCCACAAAGGTTTGTTCTATCACATTCCCTTTCAAATTTAATGAATGCTGATGAAACTGGTCTTGGGATAAGCTTTGCCAAAGTAAAGCAAGTGAAGGGCTTATCATTTTTTGTGTCATTGTAAGTCACACTTAATATGAGAGAGATGAGCTGCTTGTAGTTCAAATCTTTGATGATTGGACTATGACTAAATTCACTTTGCACACCTTCTGATGTTTGACCCAAGCAGAAATATGAAACTGTGCATACAAGATTGGAATTTGTGAAGGGGATTTTATTCAATTGTGAGTTATGAGTCACATAATTATGATACCTTCTGTCCCCAAGATACCATCTTTATTTTTGATTGAAAGGAAATTTAAAGAAACTTACTTGCATCCTCTGATTGAAATGCTTTCACAATATTGCTGGCTGTGTCGTGTGCAATTTGAATGCTGTCTTTTTGGAGATCATCATGGGAAAAGAACCGGATCAACTCCAATTGGATATGACCAATCTGTTGATAATTGAAATAAGACTCTTTCCAAGCTGGATCTGGCACCTCAACACTCCCAATGACTGGAAGGCTTTTATTAGGAGGATTGAATATTTGTTCTCCAAGCCAGCTGAGCATCCTTTGGTGTTGGGCTCTGTGGCTTGATGCAGGTATGTTTATGCTATTCATATATTCTTCGTGAAAATCATACATCCAAGAAATTAATACCTTGTAAAGCCAAATAATACTCCTGTTTTTCTGTACAAATCTCCTTGAGGCCCTCATGACTCTCAATACCATATGTGTTGATGACTTGTCAACGCGATGGCTAATCAAGCTGTATGGCAAAGTTGGGTGGAGGATCTTTGAACCATAAACACGTTTGACAGAGAATTCACGTGAGTTTAGTTTTTCCTCAAATGCTATACCGTTTTCTGCTAGCAGCAATAATACTGAGCGACCGCCGGGCGGAAAATACTTCCCATTGGAGTTTTTTGTCTTGTGTGGTTGAATGATGCGATTTTCAGCACCAGGTGTGATCTTTCTTCTGCTGGGTGGAGATCTTGTCAAGGAATCACCCGCAACTGTCAAGAATTATTGCAAAAAAAACAAGTTAAGTTGACATCTACTGTTTGCCTACATCAGACAAAGTCTGAAAAGCTGCTGCTGGACTGACCTTGTTGGGCCCCCTTGCCCACAATTTCTTGGCATTCTCTCAAGCTTGAATGATCAACTTTTTTGAATGAGTCATGGTCCTTGTCGGCTTCATTTTGTTCTATGAAGGAAGCCAATGTGAAGCTCCTCAAATTTTCGGAGCTCAGTGGACAACATTTTCTTGAGGTAGGTTGTCCATACTTACGTTTTCTCACATTCTTCTTTGAGCTCAATGACACACGTCCTGTTGCAGTTGAGGTTGGGATTGTAGGGGAGGGCAGCGTGAAAGAATCTGCTATTTGTGGTATTGGCAAGATGAACCTAACTTCCTGAAGGAGTTCAAAATTGGTGGGGGCAAATTGTTCATCTGCCATGGATTGTCTGACCAGCTCGGTGAAGGGTTGAATAGTTGAAGGTTGAGGTCTTCCAACTCGGCTTTCCTCCCACAAAGGCATTTCAGGGCTTGGAGTGGAATGTATGATCAGTGATGTAGTGTAAGACCATAAGATGGCACACAAAATGTAATACCAAAGTGGTATTATGCTGAAAGTGACAACAGGCATATTTTGTAGGCCAATCCTCAGCTGGGAGAACTGCTGTGGGCACAGCAGGGAATTTTCTACTTTGATTGCCCGCTGATCTCAAATTGTTTTAAATTCTCTTTGTACTCCAACATGACTCCATAAGATTGCGTACATCCATAGACATGGTGTGGCGTTCATGTCCAAAGCTTATATTTCCGGCCTGGTGTGGCGTTTATGTCCGAATAAGCTTATAAATAATTCCGACTTGGTGTGGCGTTTATGTATGTCCGAAATATGTGTACATATTCCGCAGCCTCCCGCAGCTACTTGTGGCGGAAGGCGGAATCGGTGACGCTCTGCGGTTGCCATAGAAGCAGTCATGTTCCATTTTTCGGCCGAAACTCGGCAACGACTTGCGCAACCCAAAGTGACGAGCTGACGATTGGGATCGTGTTTGTCCTCTTTCCTTCTGTTTTGCAACAGTGTTATATGCATGTAGCAGATTTTGCTTGACACACGTGATGATGGGTGGATAACATAGCGGATCTTCCGCCGTCACAGGCTGCTATTTCCGGGACTGAAGAAATGAGAGAAACAAACTGTCCGATCAAACACCTAACGATGAGCACTCGACATGCCCCCAATTTGCCTCTTTATTTGACGTCAGAGTGATTTCCTTCTTATCTATGAGGTACGCGCTGCAGGGAAGTCTTGCCTCCACACAACAATAAGGCACTTTTTTGCCTGAAATACACTAGCTGTGGTAAGAAGTTGGTTTGGAGCGTTTATGAAAGTGACACTGTCAACAAAGACAAGGGGAGCCCAATCGCAAACTTTGTTTTTTGCCACCACATTTGTGATAAACCAATCACTCGAAGAATATTGAAGTTTTTGAGCATCATGATGAGTGGGGTAAGATACTTGAAACTCACTGTCACAATTGCCTTGAGCTGCGCGGAGCAACTGCCTGTCAGGCGGATGGTTCCGATGTGACCCCGCATTCGGCAGGACGCTCTCCTAGTTCCGAAGCTTCTCAGACTCCAGAGCCAGGCCGCACGCTACGGTGTTTTTATTGTAACTACAAAAATGAAAATTTAGATGCCATAGATTTTTTTATATATATTATTCTTGGTCCCACCAGAATCAAGAATAGATCCGATTTGTTGGTCTCTCTGCACTGGGACATCTGTCTTGAAACCCGCGAAACAGCTGGAATTGCGGCTATTTCAGTCGGAGGACTTCAAGTTCTGCTAACTCAGTCATTTTACATCAAGTAAGCTATCCTGGAACACACTGTAAATGAGTGTTTCTTACGCTGATACCAAGAGGCTCAAGCCCCATTTAATTTTGCCATGATCAGTGTGATATTAAATTAATATGGCAGGTCGCAATCTGAGTCTAACTTGGGGTCCCTGAATCTTGTCTCAGAGTAAGTTAGATTTTGACTGATAGTCAAGCGGGGTGAAATTTTTACCACAAAACAACGTAGCATTAATTTTAAGATGAGGGTTCACCAGCTTTCAAGGAGCGGGATAGAGATGTGTGACCGCTAGCTGAGATGCAAACAAAACCAGTATCCCGTTCCACCAAAAGTGGAATCAGCTGACCATCGGGGTCTTTTGGGACCGCCAAAAACGAGACCAGTTCAAAGGGCTTAGTTAAGCTAGAAGCCTTCCAACCTTCGATTCATTGAAACTCATCACAAATGTTACTGGATGCATTTTTTGATGGGTTTATGAGATATAGATCATTGAGGTAGCAATGCGTTGAGGTAGACTGCTTCTGCTTCTTAAGAACATATAAGAGCACATTTTCGTATCATGTCAGTGATTAACTAGGCTGATTTGGAGTCTCCGAAGATGGCGTGACTTTTCTTTCCGTGAGCCAGTGGCTGCGGGATTGATTGTGTAAGAGTGAAAAAGACAGGAGATCAGTTAAGTTAAAAGGCATGAATTTTTGAAGAATAGTGGTGGGGAGATGTACATCACCGGCAAACAACAAGATCCAAAGGCCGCTGGCGCCGAGTGCCATGGCGGGAGCGCCGACGACTTTCAAGCCGATGTTCCAGGAGGAAAGGCCAAAGAGGGAGAAGAATAAAGTCGAGAAGAAGATCGTGGGCTGGCGGTAAGGAGCGGCGCTTGTGGCCACATCCGAACCGTGAGCCATCGAGGATGAGACGGGGATTGCGCCGGTTTGGAGCACGATGAGGGAAGCCAAGGTCAAGAAACTCAGGCCGACCAGTCGCTTTTGTGTGGTAGTTCATTGCAGTCAGGGCCCGAAGGGTTCATTCAAGACGTGGTCAGTGGTCAATTGTTTTCAGTTTTTGGAGAAAAGAAACAGATGCTAAGCAAGAGTGAAAGTAAAACCAACTGCAAGATAAGTCTCCAACTCGTTCAATGGTCTGTAAGCCCCGATAATCCCGGTATCAGTCGTGGAGTCATCCTTGTTGACCAACCAAGGCCCCAGAAGCATGACGAGGAACCTCGGAAAACCAATGAGCGGGAGCGATAGTAAGGTGAGGTAGATCGAGGAAACATAAGAGAACCATCGGTTGGAACGTTTGTCTGGGATTCCAGACGTTTGGTACTCTTCGATTACCTATGATTTTTAGCGTCCCAGAGACAACCCGCGCGAAAAGTAAAAGAAAGATCCACGGTCAACAGACTCTCAGGAATCATCACACCGGAAAAAAAATCGATTTGTAGGACATACGGGATCGATTGATGAGCTGGGATCCTTGGTTGCAACAGACATTTTTTAGTATTTTATTGGATGGTGATGTGGAAGTGCTAGACTAAGAAACAGAGAGGAAAGCGAGTAGAAATTGTGGGATTTGGCCGGGTGCATGCGCGGTTTGGGTTGACCAGAAGTGAAGCCGCTTTCCAATGACGTCATTCCCTCTCAACCAAATCCCGGATCGATCAGATCGGCAACCCGTTAACCACTGACCAGCCAGGGACTCAGCCCTTTGCTGTTCCCATCCAGCTTGCACCGCGGTTCTCTCGGATTTCCTTCTGGCCCAAGGCTGCAAATTAGGGACTGGGCTTGACTTCAATCATTCTCAACCCGCCTTTCTCCACGCGTCTCCTGATTTACTCAGGTGAGGGTTTCAAAGGGGCAGCACACTTGCAAGGTCTCTTCGGGCATTTGAGCACCGGATATGGTGGAGGCCGGCGACGGCACTGTTGTTGAGTATGTCATGGCACCAGGCCTGATGTGACGGTCTTGGGCGCTCATTGGATGCGTCTCTTTCGGCTAGCTATTTGCCGATTCACATTCCTCAGGATTTCTTCACGAATGGCTACGCGTCCTTGGGGAGTATTATCCAAGCTGCACCTTGCACAACAGGCGCCTTTGTCGCCTGTGCCAGAGCACAGCGGGCATTGCGTCACATGAGACTTGAATAGAACAACTTATGTGCAAAAACAGCTCACTACTCAGATGTCTCTTTTTGGATCTTGTGTGTCCATTGGCAGAACTCAATACATCTGAGCCGCTCAACTCATTATCTTGCTCAATAAATCGGATCAGATCATCGAGGTTATGAAATTGCTTCTCCTGCTAGCTTGTAGATTAATGATGCAATGGTGATGAGGACGAGTGCAGTAGCTTGAGGGTGACAGAAGAAGAAAATTGAAAAGAAATGTCCGCGAGCTTGGGCGGAGACCAGACGACAGTATCGACCCGTATTTCTGGAAGGATATCGTTGAGCCCGAATCTATCCATCCCCCCGCTTCTAACTTGAAGGCCTTAGCAACCACCTCCGACAACGCCTGCTACGCATGTGTGACGGATATTGTTCATAGAGTACCAGTTGGCAGTATCGACGTAGTGTAGAACAGGAGAAAATTTGTCACGTCGAAACCCCGCTTCAATGACCAGTGCTGCCGCATCCAGAACGTCCCACAACGTCTAATAAGCAACCACTAGAGTACAAAGGCGGCTCCGCCGCCGCACAGGTATTCACGCTAATGTTGACTCATGATCACACTACTACATAGTACTATGTGGCAGCACGCACAAACCATCCGCTCTATCAAGAATAATACATTGCGATAGCTAAAAATTAGAATTATAAAAAAACACATTTTTTTACCACATTCACAACCTTTGATTGAGGGTTTTCGGCCAATTGCACTACTAACAGATTGCGTACATCCTGCACACGAGATAGACCAACATACAATTGCCCATGAGCAAAAACTTGGCTCCGCAAAACCAAGGCTACATGCTTCATGCTCTGGCCTTGGCATTTATTGATGGTCATAGCAAACGCCAACGCAACAGGGAATTGATACCTGTAGAATGATACCTTGACATATGAATCACCCTCATGCAGTAGGGTTATCTTAGGGATAGTTACCTCTTTACCCTTAAGAGGGCCTGTGAGAATGAGACCGTATAACGCGTTTTGCCGGATGCGAAGAAGTAGCAATCTAGTACCGTTACATAGTCCCTCATCAATGCTGAGATTCCTCAACAGTACCACTGGAACTCCTGCTTTAAGCTTCAGCCTGTGCTCCGGGAAACCTGGGAAATTAATTTTGGCTAGACCTTCAGGTTGCAGAGTGTCCATAGCTTCTTCGTTGGGCCTATCAACAGAAATTGACTCCATGTCGTCGCCGTCAACTGAACCAAGCATTTGAATGTTAAGTAGCCTGGAGTCGGAATTTAAGGGTGTCAAGATACACCGCTCCGCAAGATAAGTGCCGTATGAATTAGCATCCAGTTTCCTCTTCGAATTGATATCTTTGAAGCACCAGTTTATGCCCCTCCGCGCGCAATCAGCCGGAAGAGGATATGATTCCAGAAGAACACCTGCTAAATCAATTCGAGCCACATCGTCCAGTTGTATGGAGCCTTCGCCAATCCGCAGAAGATCAGTTGCAAAAGTTGCATTGGCCTCGCTCAGGAGTTCTGTACCCATCCCGAGCCGAACATTATCCTTCAATGAGAAAGCAAAGACATCTTTCCAAAGATATGAACTCTTTAAAGTTGCAAATTCGGACCTTGGAAACACACCATCCTTGACCACGGGCAACGTCTGCCTAAAGTCTCCCGCAAATATGACTAACTTTCCTCCGAACGGCTCTTGAATCCCAGATAGGTCTCGGATAGTTCTGTCCACCGTTTCCACTGCTTGCCGGTGCATTGCTACCGCTTCGTCCCATATAATGACTTGTGCCCCCAATACTTTCCTTCCAACTATGTCATCCACCGTAAAGTTGCAAGTTGTATCGTCGTTGAATTTCAAAGGAATTTTGAAGCATGTATGCGCCGTTTGACCACCCGTAAGCAGCAGGGCGGCAACTCCCGTAGCCGCAACCACCATACACGAAACGCCCTGCAAACACATATAATCAATAAGCGTGTTGAGTACAAATGTTTTGCCCGTCCCGCCTGGACCATCTAAGTAAAGCATTTGTCCGCCGCTATGTCCAAGTGCCTCGATGACCTTGTCGTAAAAAAACCTTTGTGCTTGATTGAGAAGTTTGACATTAATTGCCCATTTCTCAGAAGTGTCGACCTGGTTGTTGATATTCACACCTCTCAACTCGAGTTGCGATAGGAATTTTTGATGAACTGTATCAATTTTCAATCCAACAGTGCCAAGACTCGAGCTCATTGACTGAAGCATTTGCTCAATTTGATACAATGTGAAAGCCTTGTGCTCGTCGGGGCTGGCATTTTCAATGGTATACTGGTCCCGAAGAACATACAGCAAATCGTCTCCCAGTGCCTTCCAATGATTATTGAAAAGCGACATAGGACCGGCTGGAGGACTATGAACCAGGATGATGCAGAACATCAATCGTAGCTGGAAACCGGTTTTAAACGATGCGCCTTCGGTCAACGCCTCATCGTACTGTCTGTCGTTAACCAATAAACCCAACATGTCGGCAGCCTCGCGAAAAGTATCACATACAACTCCATTGACTGTACGCAGATCTTTGAATGAGTGGATGTTCTTCCTATGTAGTAGTAAGATTCGAATATAGTATCGTTCGCCTTGATGAATGGACGTAAAATATATGCGGCCAACAGTTGACAGTGCCTTTTTTCTTGGCAACCACTCATTTACCCTTGGATCCCACCAGAAGTGATTAGGGATTTCGTGATAAAAACACTCTCTGGCATTTTTAAACAATCCTTGAGCTCCTTCCCTATTCAGCTTGAAGAATTGAGTTAACATTGTTTGTGATGCTTTTCCCGAGTCGACTTTCACTTGAGCATCCTCAGTCGACCTGAAGGAAATAGACTGAGCGTCTTCGGCATGCAGCACCAATCGTTGAACCGCTGGATGGCGATCCGACATCTCGAATTGAAACAATCGCCATGCAGCTAAAACCCAAAGAACTTTAAGCAAAATCACAACTCATAAGTCACCAGAGGACATCCTTACCTTCCGGCGGACCTATGTATCTCGCGTCTAAATAAGCTGCAGTTTCATCATTGTTCTCCAATGCTAGGTACGACCGATCGTGTCCTTTGCAAATATACTTGTATAAGTACTTGACCGCCTGGATACCCACTGCCACTTCGACATTGACATGGCAGTTCATGCGCAGGGATAAAAACTTGTTATATGGAACTACAGAAGTATTATCAAAGATGAATGGACCTTTCTTGAATGTAGAGCCATTGTTTCTTCGCCTGTAAGCCGGGTAAGCACCTTCAACTAATGTAGTTTCTTCAATAAAATCTTTCGGGAATCGAAATCGACATCTACCCTTCCGGATGCAACTGCGACCAACACAGGGACCGTGTAGCATGCATCTTGTTACAATAGCATGTAATTTTGGTTCTGTTTTGGGATCGGGAATTTCCGCAGAGACCACATTGTCAATTTTTTGAGGCGTGTTGGGCTTGTCCTCATTTGCAACGGTAATCATAACATGCATATGGGGCATGCCTCGCTTTTGGAACTCAATTGTTGATACATATGAAACGATTTTGCTAAGCCTTTGCTTTTTAACCAGCAACTCCATCATGTGCTTCAACTTCAACTTGAATACGCGCGTAACAATCGTCGGATGATTTGAAGGATCTTCGCCGGCGCCCAGGATCTTTGCAATGCATGGCCATGCTGGATTCGCTGTCACTGTAATAAAAAAATCAGGTGGACCAAACTCCGCTACCAACGCCATTGCGTCCTGATACAGTTGCGTCATTGCCCTTGGGCCACCAATGAACGATGATGGTAAAACTATCTTCCGCCCTGTTGGTTCAGCGTTCTGACCCAAGGCTTCCACTAAACCAGAGTACATTTGGACCTTTACAACGTCTTGATTATGTTTGTACCAGTTCAACCTTGAACTCTCCACGCAGGCATACATATCCACAATCAATTCTTGAAAAAGTGTCTTTCCAAACAGGACAGGCGAAAATATATCTGTCCTCGAGAACAGAAGATACGCCATCCACTCAAGCTGACTCACGTCCCTATACTTCCCTACAAGAATAGCAGATTAGATAGCTAAACAAAAATTAGACAAAGATTGTACTCACCATTCGGCAATAATGTAGCGTACGATGGTTCCCACTGTTGCGATCCAAAAGGAAAGAATATAGGATATCGCAGTGGGAAATAACTTGAATGGAGGTCTGAAATATATTGCAGCTTTCCACCAAATTGATGCAACACAATCTGCCGCGGAGCCTTGGGAATACCCTCGCCCTCAATTACAATGCCTACTTCTTCGACTGTAGGAGCGTTATACCTCCTGGGATCATGCCTGGAATTTTCAACTGTCTTCAAGACCATTGAAATAGGTTTTCCATTCTTGACGATGTCGCCAGCCATTCTATATAGCTTCGCATATGGATTGTGGCTGTACAAAAATTGCTGCAACTTGAAAATGACCTTGACATCTACCTTGTCTCTTGCAACTTTGTTCGAGTGGTTGCCGATCGCACATGACTTGCGGTGCTCTGCCTCTTCCAGTCCGTTGTTCCCTACCACAAATATCTGTGCAAAGTGCGCGAGTCCATCGCAAGACGGCTGAATCGGCCCAATCCGGTGGCTGAGCCCTCCTTGAATTGTGAAAACAGGTGCCCCGGGAAGCACTGCAGCTTGTTCGTTAATGGTGAAGCCGAGGGAGGTAAATGACAACGCATTATTGTAGGTCCTAATGAATTTCTGGAAAGTTCTATCGCCTATCAGGCACAACAATTTTGAAGCGTCAAACAAATTGTCTGCAAAATATGACATCAGAAACACTTTACCTGTGGCATTGCCAGTCAAGAGCTTCTTGAGAAATGGCGGAAACTCCGGGGTGGAATGAGAAGTGCACGGCAACTTGACCTTGCCTTTTTGACAGCACATCGAAAACTCTTGTTTGTTTGCCTTGATATCAATAATTGCTCGCTCTTCAGGGAAATGCAAGGCTCCGTAGTAGATACAAGGCATATCGCAGTCAAGCAAAACATGCTCTCCATCGGGTAGACATCGTGCAAGTATTGATTTTTCCGTATTTTCGCTGGCGCTTGAACATGCAAGTCCGGTATACGACATGTTGAGTAGATCAGAAAATTTAGGTCCAGTAACAGTTGACTTCGAAGTTAGATGAATAACAACAACCCACAGACTTGACTGATAAACCAAAAGCCAGTGATATGTCATGCAACCGGATTAGCAGGTACACTTTTAAACAAAGAGCACTTATCATGCCAAAACCGAACACTGTATTTCACAATAAACCCCAACGTATGGCTCAACCTGAGCCAGACATGACTGTACGTTACCAAATGCGTAAACCCATGCCAACAGCTAACGCACCTTTGCGCTGCTGCCACTGGGGAAGACAGGATTTTGAGGCTCCAAAAGAGCAGAGTCAATCCAATTGCAAAACCACCGCAAATGATGAATGCAGGTTAACCTTTGTCCAGGCGTGTTACCATGCACAAGGGCCTAGCCCATTATCATTACTTCCGGACAATCATGATGTCGAAACAGGTATCGGGCGCAGTACAATTACACACATCCTGCCTGATTACGCCGAATCCGGCGTAGAAACACAGTCGTACTGGTGGCTTGCCCGTGTAACGACAGTACAGACACAGACGTACTGTCGGATTGCGCGTAATGCGACAGTAACTGCACAGTCGTACTGCCGGATTGCGTGTAATCCAACAGTACAACCACAATTGTACTGTTGCATTAGGCAAAATCCAAGAGTACAACACACCTGTACTGTTGGATTGCGCGTAATCCGACAGTACAAACACAAAAGTGCCGTTGGATCGAGCGTCAACCATCAGTACAATTGCAATTGTATTGTTTGACTATGTGTAATCCAACAGGGCTATGTATTTATAAGGAAATGAACCTGGATCAACTTGTGGCCTCAGATACAAATGATGGCATAACTATATCTTTTTGGCTCTCTTTTTGCCAATTGCAACAGTCGTCAGAGGCAAGTCGGGCTCGGAGTTGTCACTATTCAAAGAAGAGACACCAGTTGCCAAGGATTCTGATGGTATGTTGAGATCTTTGTCTGGCTGACCGACAAGCACTGTATTTGTTGAGGATGATGCGGCAGTGGTTACAGGCTCCGCGGCTGCGCTCCATTGGATCCTAATGTAAAATAAACATCAGATTCATGTCAAATTGACAGCTTAAATATCCGCAGGTTCAAAACTCACAATTTCCGTTTGCGGTCAGGACTGGTGTTTGGGGTGCTGGAGGTGGACTCTTCACGACCTACTGCTGATGCTCCACCTAAGCCCACGGGCGCTAAGTATACCACCTGGCTTGACAGTTAGTACAGGTACCACTCCAATGAATATGGATCAACTCACCTCAATAACAGCCATCTTATTGGCGCTGTCCCATCCCACAAGAAAACCATCGAAATAAAACTCCTTACTCTTTTGGAACATGGAATGAGTCTTGACCAGGCGTGGGTTCGAAGGGACGCGATATTTGACATTGAATGCCTTCACCACTCGATCCTAAATGCAATCACGTCAACACAATACTGATCCTCAGAAATGGAACGGACTCAACAATTGGGTCCCAGTCACTATGTGATACTATTGCCATCAGGCAATCTCCATCCCTTGGATTTTCCTCTTTTGATTCTTTCTTGAAGGATACAACAAGTCCTACTCCAGTGAAATTTGCATCGTCCACCGTAGAGCCCTCAAAGTTACACTGCAAAAATAACTTGGTCAACTGCTTGCAGTTGACATGCAGGATACTCAAGCCAAGCTGCCATTGTAACTCCACATGAATGCAGAAGTGCCTTTGTTGGCACAGTCACTGTGCAAGGTGCACAGTGACTGTGCATTGAAGCTTTGGTTAAGTCAAACCTTGAGTAAGGCTGGTGTAACACCACAAGCTTCCTCAGAGTTGCCGCATGTCAACTGCTCACAGTTGACACAGTTTTTTTTGCAGTGTTAGTGCTCAGGCAGACTTTGACCGCGCGCTGGGGTAGATAGTTGAGGACTGGTGCTGTGGTGCCGTCGTTGGGGAAAATGACCTCCCCAGTGATTTTGTAGACATAACCTTTTGACAAGACATTGTCTCTGGAGGTATTGGTATTGAGCGAGAGTTCGTAGTCTAGTGGAGCAGATTTGTTGCAAGTGAAAAAGCTGGCAGTTGAAATCAAGCCGTATTGCAATCCCTCACGGATATGCAACAAAGACTACGGCAATATCAAATCACCACGTGTCATGGATGAGGAAAAATATGTTGAGCTCACCTCTTCTTCCGTTTCAAACAAGGACTGACAAGTGAGAGGCCTGTTACCGGTAATACCTGGAGATGCAGACATTGGGGCCGTAACTTGACAAGTTGATGAAATAGCGTGTTTCAGCTGAGTTATCAAAATTCAGGAGTAAGTGACTTGCATTTAATACCGTGAGCCAATAACGCGGGCTGCTTTCGATCACAACACAAGAAAGGGGCAAAGCGTCCCAACTGCCTATCCAGATAGACAACCACAAACACTTACCCCTTGCATTCAGTCACTTTATGCACGTGCGCACAGGTAATATGAGTGTGTTTCACAGGGGTTGTCCCTACACTCATGTTGACGGCATATGAGTTGATCGGACAGGGGAATCATACGTTTGTAAATCATATGTGTAAATTGCACACAACAATCTTACGGTTGTAAATGGACCAATGCACAGGCGCAGGTAACAAACCAGAGAGTTCAGCTGGATTGAGGCAGAGTATATAACTGTAGCCACGGTGGAATTCAAGTACAACTTTAAAAAAGAGGTGCATGTTGCCAGGGCTAAAAATAAAACAATAGATAGAAAACACGCATACTGCAGGGTTGAAAGCAATACATCTGCAATAGTGAAAACTGGGTAGAGGGATGAATCTTGCTATATCATTTCCACTTTAAATCCGTCAATCACGAACATGTTGTTGACCTATAAAGGTTGCATCAGAACCTCCGTTAGGAAATGTTTACATATCAATCAAATCACAAAATGAGCTGGGCTCACTTTTATGTTGATGACATTCTTGTTGCGAGCTATAATTTCTGCGGCGATCCAGGCGCATTTCCCAACAGCTATAGTCTGCAGTGCCTGTCTTATGTTAGTCTTGTCCGATGACATGGCAAACATGCAGGACTTTTAGAATAGTGTCAGGGCATAAGGAAATGTGGATATGGTTAAATAATCGACTTACTTCATGCGTATCAGGGTCCTCCGCTAAGATCACATCACTCGCCTGAACTACTTTAAGCACACCCTCCAGTTCAGCATACCCAACGGTTTGTTTCTGCACAGGGAATGTTGCGTGGAAACTTGAGGCGTGTGTTGTCACGCTTATTGTAGTGGAGTTTGAAGGGGCCGACATAGGACCTTCAAAAACAAGCCAAGATGCAGGCTCTGGACCAGATTCCATGGGAGCTGGCGTGAAAATATTGAAGAATATGTTGTACAGCGGCTCAATCATGCCGCCAGAAGTTATCCATGCAACTGCGGATGGAATTTTGTAGAGATGGTTTTTTCCAAGGATGGGACGGTCTGCGACATAGGTGACAGATCGAATAATCAGTTTGGTGAAGGGCATGGCGATTGGAAAGCGAGAGCACAGGAGCAGTGAGTGAAAGCAATGGAGTAGTATGTATCGGCAAATGGGCGGTGGGCAAGAACGGCGAGGCAATTTTATCGCCTGAGGTGTGGGTAGAATTAGAAACCATAATTGTGGATTGTGTCTGCCACATTCATGCATTATGGCTGGATTTGGGACAATGAAAAATACAGATATAGCATGTTGAAGAGTAAAACGTATGAAGTATACTTGTATGTTAGCAAATTCGCCAGGAAGAGGAAAAGGGGATAGCATTGTTTTTGAACCAGTTACCGTAACCGGGTGCAGTCCGATCGCTCGAGTGGTCTTTACAATTGCTAGATGAATCAAACGATCTATGACCGCTAGCTTTATCCAGCAAAATTCCAGCGGGATGAGACCTCTGCTAGCCTTTTCCGACAAAACTGCAGCGGTCAAAATAATTTTTGCAACAGGAATTGGAAACAGAGATGCATTCCATATGCAGAGGCGATGAAATGCAAGGGTTCACATGCTTTTCCGGTGAAGGGGAGGGAGCAAATGTGCAGTCAAAATGCAGAGGCAACAGTATAAATAGACAACCCTTTGTAACACTGAGGTAACGGCCCATCGCGGATCCAGTGAGGACTAAATGTCTCTCACGTAGTGGTCTTGCGGTCAAACCCGGTGCTTTTCGGCAGTTTGTTGCTTAAGGTGGAACAGAGAATTAGCGGGTTTAGTTGATTGAAATCCGTTCCTGTCACAGTTGGTGCCCTGACAGTGAGCTGGTCTATAGACTGGATCGACGACAGCCCCCGAAGTGAATTGGACGGCCGCGATGACGACCAAGAGGAGAGCCAGTGGGGAACCGATTCCGTAGAAGGTCTGCATACTGATAATCTGATGAGGTTTGGGCGGGTTGGATTCGCGGATTCTACGGACATGGGCGCAAAAAACTTGTTAGTCGGAGTTTTTAATCCAGCAGAAGGATTAAGAGTCAAGAATAGGGGAATTGCTCACGATATCAAAAGGAGTGAGGGCAAGTGTTGTAATGAATGTTGATGATTGATAGTTGAAGGTGATGAAAGCGGGGGATGATTCCTCCAAACCCCCACACTCCACCCGGTATTTATGGTGCAACAATGCACCACGCACCAAGTTCTTCGTCTCATGAGCTCCGCTCACCACAGACGTTGGTACGGCTTGATATTGGTGACCAAATGTTTTTGATTAGAATTGAGTCACTCTAAAAGGCTGATTTTGGTATTCATGTGACCGCGACACATTCAAATTACTTGATTTCACTCCAATATTTTTCATTCTAAAGGCTCTTGCTGGCAGACGACAAACCGCTTGGCAGTTTTTTGCCGGCGGAGAGGCTGCCCAAGTCAATCCAACCTTTATTTAGGGCGGGATGTGAAAATAAAAGGACTGTCGAACTCCAAAAGATGCCACAATTTTATGTACCGGTCGCGTCAATGAACTGCCTGCTAGGGTGATTAGGAAGTGACTGCCAAGCTTTCAAGCGCCCAGCTTTTCTCCACGCTATGTAATCAGAATCTCCCCAGGATTAAGCTTGATAAAGCTACTCGATCATAGCGGGGGTGCTGTCCCACGGTGCCAGGTTTCTGGTAGATAACCGCAACTGCGGTGTACATTGACGTGGCACTCCAACCAGCTTCCACCGACCGAATCGGAGCTATCCTTCGGGACGCGGGGTCGGGTGCGCGCCTCCTCGGAAGGAGTGTTAGTTCGCGATCGAAGATAAGCCCAAATTCAGTTACATATGTCGGCTCGGCTCAGGCCGCATTTGATAATATGTTCCGCTATTGCAATGTTTGCGAAATTTCTAGAGGAATGTAGAGTCAAAAGAAGAAATGATTTCTAGATATGAATACTTGAACTATGTAGCTTGTTATGAGTATAAAATGAATGATGGGGAAGAACAAGAAGACCAATAACTCGATCCTGACGGGAACGATACGATTTGTTTTGTCTGGGGAGTTCGGCAGTCCTATTGCGCGCTACTGGCAGACTTTGGTAGCTCTGCGCTGGCACTGGCAGACACGGCCAAGCTGTTCATCCATGTGCTCCGGAATATTGACGCGTCGTGTATTGCAACACCAGACAAACTCAAATCGGGTTGGGTGCACAGTGGCTTTGCAAATTCCGCAGCGGCTGCGGACGCCTTCGCCTGCTTTTTGGGACACAGCTGTGGGAAATCCGACGTGTCCGCCAGATGGCTGAGCCGATACCGCCAAATCGCTGCAAAGTCCACCGTTCACGCTGTTGCGGTTACAAACCAAGAATTTGGCACCATAGCGCAGCTCCCTGCAAATTGATTCAGTTCAGTTGTTAGCAGTGAAATTGCACTCATAATGCTTGAAATTTGTATGTTTTCAAATTTGAGAACCCTATATTTTGGCAGGTTTATGTATTAAATTCCATAAACCAGTTTGACATCAAGATCCATTTGGTTTTGAAAATTCTGAACAAGTTGAAAGTTTCATGAAAAAATTATCACAAATGCTGAAAATCTAGGCTGCTGTGGTAGATGGAAAATCAAAAGTTTTTTCTATAAACTATATTTACTCACACTAGGCCTCAAGATACCATCAAGGGGACCACAGAAATGGATTCTACGGCCAATTCTACCCCTTGGAGCACCACCAGAACCCCACTGGATTGGAAGTTACACCCTCTTGGACCCCTCATGGACACAGCCAGCCCCAGTCATCAACCTGTCACACCCCTCAAGTGACCTTTCCCTGGTATACACATACTCAGCCCCAACCAAACACATACTATTTTCTATACCTCTCATCTCCACTGCATATGCAAGGGACCAACCCCATTTCTTCTGTATTTGACATGTCCCCGCTTCATTTATGCACCCCTTGCAGCTGCATGCAGTCTTCTGACCCCATTCCTGCACTCCTTGCATTATTCTGAAATCCTTCATGCACCCCTTGCATGAGGTACCCCTGTATTTTACATTTCTCCGCTTTGTTTATGCACTCCTTGCATTAGTATGGCATCATCTTTCATTTCTCACCCCACTTTTTGCCTGTATTTAGTATCCTCTGACACCACTTGTATGCAGCCCACCAGCTAAGATCCCTCATCCAGGGTTCCCCTTGTAGATAAAATCCCTCACATTTGTCTATATAAGGAGCTCTATCCCCCAGTTCAGTACTAGAGATGGCCCCAACAAACCCATTGCAGGTACCTACTATCCGCTGGCGGGTACCCACCAGCGTGTGTGTGTTTGGGTGCAGATGCTGGAGCGGGTACCCGAGTATTTTAGCGGGTACCTGCTCTTGTTTGGGCAGGTGGTGGCTGCCACAAAAACCGGAAGGACTGGGAAGGCCTCCCTTCCGGTTGAAGGGGTTACAGAACCTCTTGGATTGGAAGGAAGGTCTTCCAGTCAAAGAGGCCACAGAACCCCTTTGACCAGAAGGAATCCCTCCAGTCAAAGAGGTTTTGTAACCTCTTTGACTGGAAGAAATCCTTCCAATCAATTTTGAGGGGCAGGTACCCGCTCTGACCCACTCCGCGGGTGTGGTTGACCGATTTTGCCAAAACAAGGTGCGGGTACCCGGGTGCGGCGGGCCATCTCTAGTTCAGTACCCACCAGTTATATAGATACCACCCATTAATACAATCCTTACAATTTATAACATACCATATCATTCCTCAAACCTGCAATAACCACTGAACTCATTCTTATATCTCTTGGTTGACATATCACCTGCCTGTCACAAGTTAACCCATTCTTGGTTAAACTCCCAACTGAAACATATATCCTTCTCTGTCCAGACACTCTGCTGAACTTTTTATATCACTCTCTCAAGGACCTGTGTTCAACCCCCACCGGAAACATCAAGTCAACTTTCACCCTTTTCCATCATCATCAACCCTCACATCTTCCACATACCTGTCATCAAACAACTTCATCTGGAACCAGACCAGACCTATAACTTTATCAAAACTTGCCAAGCTTAGCTTGGTGGGTCTTGTTATCTGATAGTATAGAAGGGCAGACTCCAGAGTTTGCACCTCCATCATCCCCTTCTCCATTCAGCATAAGGGTTTCACAACTGCTTTTGAGTCTTACACCACATTTGTCAGTGGTATGTTGCAAGTGTAATAATAGGGGGTTTCAAAGTTGGCCAGATCCAAATTGCATGCACTTTTGCAAGTCACATTGTACTACACCCCCCAAACTGTTTTTTTGAATTTTGGTGTTGAGGTGACAACCAACTTGCAAAAGTACATGCAAGTAATGCATGGCCAACTTTGAATCCCCCTAATGTAAATTTGGCTTGACATCCTGTGACGCCTGATCAAGTCCACCAAAACTTCATCAGGTGTCACCAAAATCCACATTACTACAGTGTGGGACCTCACTTCTGTGCTAGCCTGCATGCACAATTCTTTTGAGACATATTGGTAATGCATGAAAGTGATGTTTTTGAGCTCTAAAGAGCCAGGGGATTCCATGAATATGCCACCAGCTCTGTAGCACTGCTCAGAGAAAAAAATCACTCTTTTGGTTGGTTGGATTTGGGACTCATGGAGTTAGAGGTGTATAGCATTAGGGGGGCACATTATGCATATATGATATGTTCTCAGTAAATAATATGCATTTTCAGTGTGTTTTGGAGTATGTAAATGCAATGATTTTTTCAAGTGGAGCCTCTTGTTGTTGTCTATCACTCTGGGCTCTTCAAGTATCTGTCATTGAGGCAATTTTGGAGGCTGAAATGAAATCTGCCCTCAAAACTTCAGATTTTCTCACTGGTTGACCCCCCAATATTTTGTAATCCCCCTAACCCCAGGGGCTCAGGAATTTTTGAAATTTTCTCAGCTCAAGATTTGGGACCCTGTACTCAAATCAAGTGGCTTTATGAAGCTTATGGTGCAGGAACTAAAGTGAATGTCCACAAAATCTTCTTTAAACTTATTAATGTCTTAAGAATTTGGGTTTAAAGTGCAGTCAACTCAGAAATTTGCCAAAAAAAGCATGCAGAATGCTTTAGTGATTGGAGAAGCTTGCAGGGAAAGTGAGGAGCACAGATTGGGAACTGAGACCGGGTTGAGGAGCAGAATGCAGAGTTGGTTCTAGACTGCAGTATATTGGAGGTGTGGACTGGATAGCACAGGGGGGGAGGCGCTGGTGAGAGAGCAAATTTTTGGGCTAGAAAGAGGACATGACAGGTCACATTTTTGAGAGAAGAAAGGCTTGGAGCAGATCATACGGAAAGTTGGGTGGATATTCCAAGCTCATGTAGGGGAGCAGCTTGGAGCAGAGCTGGGTGGGGAAGGCAGGTGATGTGCAAGATGTACAAGGAGAGGGAGGAGGAATGGTGGATAGACTCTTTTTTTGCCCTTTTCAGCTATCTTAGAGCAACTTCACTGCAGGATCTTTCTGTGGGGCCAAATTTTTGCCATGTCTAGCTCCCAAGCTGCTGTGGCATTCACCACACAGGATTTATTCTGAGAGCTAAACCCAGATTTCACCAAGCCTCAAGTGACCCTACTTGAGGTATTGGATGGGTGTTTGAGGTGATGAGATGTCAACAAAAACAGATATTTCAAATGAGCTCCCAAGGCTCACAAAACCCCGACTAGCAACCTGGTAGCCCTTGATTTTGTTATTGTAGGAGCTGAATGCCACATAGCACCTGTGGTGGAGTTGCTCTTACTATCTATCTTACTTATAAGCTAGTTTGCTTACACTTAAAACTGTACTTGCAGTATTAGAGAAAGAGTTTGTAAGGGTCAGGAGACCCTTCACTGTTTGGGGGCGGAGGGACAAGGCAGTGAGGCCTTGGAGTGGTTCTAGAAACAATCTCGGGGGGCATTATTTCACAGAGCTAGCTCACTAGCTCACTGAGAGAGGGATCAGTCCGGGGTCTCTCTACATACAAGATGAATCATAGAAGAAGGAGAAGAAAGGGAGTGAGAAGCTTACCTAGCTCACTGAGAGAGGGATCAGTCTGGGGTCTCTAGTCTACTGAGCTAGTTGGGAAGCGGGGAAGTGAAGACTACATAGCTGAGAGTCAAATACAAGCTGATGTAATCAGGGATAGTCATGTGTAACATTGTGAAACCCAAGGGGAGCGCGGGCTTCACAGAGTTTTACTATTGATATCATTAATTACTCTTGCATTTCTTATTTGAAGAGTGTTAAGCAATATTTCATGCGGATTGTTGAATATCAGGCTCATTGTGGGGCTCTGAAGATTAGCAGAATGTAGTTGTAGGAGTACAAGCCCCCGGTAATTACTCAGTCCAGTAAACATTCTTGAAAAGAGGGGGTGCCTGAAAATCTTTCACCAAGACCAATCTTTATTTCTACACCATTGATCTATGAATTCAGATCTGAGCTGGCAAATTTTAGATTTTGCAGGGAAATCTAGGCATCGGAGCTCTAGATCAATTCTGAGAGCCCTCCATATTGCCATGGGAAATCCTCCAATGTTGCTGTGTGGGTTGTTTCTACATATAAAATTGGATAAAACCTACCCTGCAGCAGTGGTTAGATCATTACTGCTTCACATGTTCTCTGCAAGTTACTGGAGGACTTCCCGTGCAATCTGGGACCCCTGCAGATAATGGTTTAGACCCAATAAGTCTTAATTTTTGCATGGAAATCTAGCTTTTTGGGCTCTTGATCACTTCTGGGAGATCTAGCTTTTTGGGCTCTCAATCACTTCTGGGAGGCCCGCAGATCTTGAAGGGAAGTCATCCCAGTCCCGCAGCACAAGAGCCACCGGGGGTCACCGGGGCCAAGAAAAGCCAAACTGACGCGAACAAATCGTACCCACATCCACCCGCCTGTCATCAGCCAACAACCAGACAACCAGACGATGATCGAGTTACAATTGTTACAGGCAAGTCGATTCTGCTATCCTTGTTAAAGATTTTTGGGAATATCTCTCGTTGACGATCGATGGGTCTTGCTTCTATAGACTGGTAAGGGGGGAGATCCCGAGTTCGTGAAAGCCTCTCAACGGAAACGGGGTGGCGAAAAGGCGGCCGAATTAGTCGACGAAGTCTTGGAACTATACACTAGTTGGACCAAAGGTCTCTTTCGCAGTCTTTCTCTTCCAGTTCTCCATCAGGTTTTCAAAAAAGAGAGGGCTTGCTTTGGTGAAATGAATCTGACCGAATATCTTTACATCTGAATGATTTGCAAAGAATAGTCGGTTTTCAGCTAAAGGAGGCTCGCACAGAAGGTAACGTCATCAAGAAAAGAATCGGTGAGGCCAAAAAAGTGTGCAAACATCAACCAAAAAAACACATCTTGAATATTTGATCTTCCTTCTTAATATCTAGCGTTTCTCGCATATTTCTAATGATGGGCTTGGTTGTTTGTTCATACAATAGGCCAAGAAGCAGCCTGAGCCCGAATTATGGGCTTCCAAAGAGCAATTGGATGACAAAATCAAACAATTGGAAAAGGAAGAAGCCGATGCCGAAAACCTACTGAAGAATCGGGCCAGTAGTATTGGCAACATTGTACATGAGAGTGTCCCCGTCAGCATGTCAGAGGTGCGTGAGGCCATTAGAAATGGTTTGGACGTTCAGCGATACGAGAGCTGAGGCAAAATATTATAGGATGACAACGTAATCCTGAGAACATGGAATCAGGAACTGGGCATGCCGTTCGAAAAACGCGATGATTTTTTATCGCACGACATAGTGATGCACAGGCTAGACGCGGTGGATCTGGAGCGAGGAGCCAAGGTTGCAGGCCATCGGGGCTTCTTTCTGATCAACGATGGTGTCGATCTCAACCAGGCTATGATCAACTATGGACTGGACTTCTTACGCAAAAAAGGATTCAGGAAAACTATGGCTCCGTTCATGATGAGGAAGACATTGATGGCCAAGACCGCTCAACTGGAGGAGTTCGATGAGGCTCTTTATCGCGTCGGTCTCCTGCCCCTCCTGTTACACCAGGCTTCTCTTTGCCCCCCATCTCTGATAGATTACTGATCGAGGAGACTTGCTCTCTGGTCGTCGATTTGCCCATCTATCTAGCTATCCGGTGATGGGGAAGATGATAAATATCTCATTGCTACCTCTGAGCAACCTTTATCAGCCTATCATTCGGACGAGTGGTTTGAAAAACCAAAGGAGCAACTGCCTCTCAAGTTGGTTTTCTTTGCGATCCCTCAGATCCAGATTCCCTTCAGCAAACGTTCTTCCGACTGATCATAAGTAACGTGTGTGGTGCTGTTATTTCCAGGTACGCAGGATACTCGACATGTTTCAGGAAAGAGGCGGGCTCGCATGGACGCGATACATGGGGAATATTCCGGGTACATCAGTTCGAAAAAGTGGAACAATTCTGCATCACCGACCCGTCGAAATCGTGGGAGATGTTTGAAGAGATGATCCAGAACTCTGAGGATTTCTACCAATCCTTGGGGATCGGCTATCGACTCGTTGGCATCGTTAGTGGTGCGTTGAATAATGCGGCGGCGAAGAAAGCCGACTTGGAAGCCTGGTTCCCGTCGATGGGCGAGTTCAAAGAACTCGTTTCCGTCAGCAATTGTACCGATTATCGTAAGGATCTCTCTAAAGCATCCCGCACCTTCTTGAGAGCTTTCATTAACCAATGATTTCGCACTCTGATTATTAGAATCAAGAAGCTTAGAGGTCAGATGTGGGGTTAAGAAGCAAGGTGACACCCAGAAGGTATATGTCCACATGCTTAACGGTACTCTCTGTGCTACAGAAAGAGCACTCTGTTGCTTGGTCGAAAACTATCAAACTCAAGATGTTAGTCGTTATCCGCTTTTTCTTCGTTCGCCCACAATGATCAGCCCCAAAACCATTCTTTATTCAATAACTGACCCCGATCCTATTGAACTTCCCAATTCCTTTTCGCATCCATGGGGACATGTGTGTATAGGGCTTGGTGATTCCTCATGTACTTAGACCGTACATGCAAGGCCGAGATTTCTTACCATTTGTCAAGGAAGCCCCAAAAAAGAAGAAATAAATCATTTTTCTTTGTTGTGTCTGCCTTCTAAAGTCTGTTGATACCACTCTTCAGGCCTTTCTCTGTCTTAGGTAGCAGATGTTTTTTTTCTTCGTTTTTTGGCAAGAAATATCCCCATCTTGGCTACTGAACGTGCCCTGTTTCACGCAGTACAAAGAGTGCCGATCATATCACTGCAAGAAACCCTTGCCCAGCTGCCACCAGTCCACTGCCCAAAGTCAAGGAATCTTGTGGTGATATGTACTGTAAAGGTTGATTCAACCAAGCTTCAGTGCACAGTAACTCACACAGCAGGTTATGACAAACGGATCAGGGTCTGGTGGATTGTACCAGATATCTGATTTAACTACAGGGTGGGCTAGCTCCCAGAGCTTGCCACATAAAGCTTGTTCACTTGTCACTGGTTCATGCCACAAGGCAGCCCAGGAATCTAAGTTAACCCAGAAAGGTGCTAAGATCAGGACGACAGATTCTGGTCTTTTCTTGGCCAGTTGCACACATCACAAGGGTTCTCATGGTGTAACCGTTCAGTAGATGCCACTCAAAGCTACCAACTTGCTTGTGATTAGACTGCTTTGGACTGTTTAGGTGCATATATCTGGATATGATCAATAAGGCAATGGAGCAAGGACAGGGGGCAGATCTAATCCTTTTCTTTGACCTTGCACCATGCGCTCGAGAATGTCCATTCCCAAGAGAGAAAACTTGAGCAGCACAGATAAACGATAAGAATTTGATTGATTTTAAGACAAGAATGAATTTGTTGCTTGTCTTTGTGTAGGTGTTAGTGTTGTGTTTGATTTTTATTTTACTTTAGAAATGCATTCATTTGGTTTGATTTTTATAGGCGAACGAAATCAGTTATAGCAACAATTGTTTTTTATTTTCTTCTGATGTGATGAGTATGGTCTCTGAAAGTTTCCTTCTTCTTTTCTTTTTCTTCTAAAAAAAACAAGGAAACTTGGAGATATATGGAGGAGCAAAGAAAAAGAGCAAAAAACAACTATGTATATGAAAAAGGGGAACGGAGACGGAAAGAAACAGAGAAATCCTTATTGGGTAGTTTTGGTTGAGAAGGGCTCTCAAATGTATTGCGCTAACCAACGGAAGCCTAAGCCCGAGCCAACGAAGGATCAGCACATTGTGGTAAGGGGAGAGTTGAGCGAGAGAGAAGACGAACCGTCACCATAACCTTGTCTCATGACGATCGAGCACATGAATACTTCGATCGGGCGGATATCTACAAGTGGCACTTTGCCCTGGGGATCGATCATCAAGGTCAGTAGGGATCGCTTGATCCGTCAGAAACGGTCGTGAGAGGATGGATTTACCTTGCCAGTGGTTTGGTAGAGGCCGAGACAATGTCGGAGGTCCTCTTCGCTGACCGCACCTGGGGCATCGATCTTGTTCCCAAGGATCAAGAAGGGGACCTTGGAGAGTTCCTATACTTGACCCAAGTAGTGGATCAGCTTAGAATACTTCACGGAGGGGAGGATAGAGGGTTTTCGTTATTCATCTTCTTCTTGGCTTGGGGATGCTGGACGTACCTCGATGCTGAGAAGTGCATCTAACTCGATCTTCGATTCCGAGAACCGCTCCGGGTCTTGTGCGTCCACTAAGAAGACGATCCCATTCACTTCGGGGAAATACTCCTTCCACAGTCGGCGGGCTTGCTGATGGCCACCCAAGTCGTAGGTCGTGAATTTCACATTCCCGATCGCTAGTTCTTCCGATGCTGTATTCGATCATGATCACAGACACAGACACATGTACGTTTGAGTGTTTCCATCCTATCTTTTCTCTTACTATCTGTCATTGTGGTGGTGCTTGTAGCAAGGGAGGGGGATGACGCAACTTGGATGTAGGGTGGGCTGAAGGGTCGCTAGTCGGTCGTTCTTCAACATGTGCAATAAAGTCTGAAAGCGATCGGGAAGCGGGCGAGACCATTGGCGAACTCTTCGAGATATCGGCCAGCAGCTACAGGGGATCGGAGAGAAAGGTACGTACCGTTTTACCCGCATTGTCTAAACCGAGACTGGATGGGTGGCAGCGGAGGAGGGGGAGGAGGGGACGATGATCGATCAGAAGCCGGAGTCTATGGGATCACATACAACGGGAGCTTTTCATCGAACGTACAACAGGATCTTGGCATTCTTGTTGACCAAACCTAAGATAATTCATCCGGAAGCAACGACAAAGGAACAGATATGTGGGTGAGGATCTTCTTATCTGAGCGTTGATCGACAATCTGCTACTTACCCAGGTTAGCCAAGACATCCCAGAACCTTTTGGCCGAGTAGTATCAAGTGATGTTTGTTGTTAAAAGTCAGTTACTGCCAGCAATTCCTTCATTTCAAACCACTCAGGAAGATGTATCGAGATGGTGAGTCATACCAATTCAGACTGTATACACACCAGGGAAAGAGGAACACATCGATCAGCCGGGTGTGGTGTCATCTGGTGCTCTCGCCAGACAGGGACTCACATAAACATGACGGCGACTTTGTGTGCTGGAGACGGGCGTTCTTTTCTTTTCCTTTCTTTGTTGCTGGGGGTGGTGGGTTGTTGTTGTTGTTGCTGTTGTTGGTGGCTTGGTTTTTTTGGTTGGGAATCGGCTTACACGAGTTCAACGGCACACCAACGGCTGGGTTTCTGACTTGTGAAAGAGGTTTTTTTAGGTTTGGGTCTGAAACTGTATTAACACACTTTTAAGCTCTCCCTCACACAGTCCAACGCTCTTATTTAATTTCAGGCGCCCCAACCAAGCTACATATTCACTCCTCCCTCAATCTCACAGTTCTGGCTCACTGGAACGCTCGTGCTCCCTGAGACTGACCCAAGATTGATACAGAGGAGAGAACTATCCTACCCCATGTCGAGGCTACGGTAGCAATTAAATTTACGCCAGAAAGACCACCTTGCCAAAGCACCCACACCTCAAGTCTAGTGATTCCTTCCCAGCCATCTCGATAGTCCTGTGCGGTCCCAATGGCCAGCAAGGAACCATCTCATCGGGCTGGACGGCAAGGAATCATCTGGGACATTCCTCTCGGCCACCAAGACTCAACAGTTTCGATGGATTCCTTCTCGCCCATCGAGATTGTACGCTCTCGCAGGGAAGGAGGATTGCCTCCGGCTGGCAAAGATGTTCCCCCAGGGGCCGGGCGGTAGTCAGGCCAGTGCACAGACAGAGCACCACTTTTTTTTTTGAAAAAATAACAGACCCGGCTCCGGCACCATCGCGCAGGTGCCCAGGCGGTGCCAGTGATACCGATCAATGAAAATAAATTGTTTATAATTTGATTGTATAATACGCAAGCTTGGGCAAAGCAAAACTAGCTTCCCTATGCATTCAAAACCCGAATGATTTTAGGTTCTGCTTGTCAGCTCTTCGAACTTGGTGATTAACGTTGGGAATGAAATGTTAGCCATTCTTTCATGAAAAAAATGCAGGATCAATAAGAAATCAGTTTTGTTAGACTTCGGGATGATCCAGTATCATCGCATCGAGAACTTACACTTCGTTGAAAATTCCTGGACATAGATTGTCTTCAATGAATCCCAAGAGGTCAAAAATTGCTGTTGCAAGTTTTCTGTTATTCTCGTATCTTGAGAAAGAAACACCAGGGGTTTTCATTACCAGCTGGATGATCATGTTGGTCATCTCTTGTCTAAATCCAGATGGATCAACCGCTATTGAAGCATGAAGTTTCTCTTTTCCTGCTGTAAAATCTGGGTTGTTGGCTGCAAGTAAATCTTTCAATTTACCAAAGTATCTTTCAGTGGAAAGTAGATCCAAAATTTCTTCATCCCAATACTCTCCATCAGATTCTTTCCAAATATTCTTTATACACTCTACATGAGATACCAAATCAACCAAAATTTCTTCTTTCTTTCCTAAAGCTTTTTGATTGATGAAATGAAATCAGATCAGTTGATTAAGCAGGAACTGTTTCTTTTTTTTTTTTTAAAAAAAAAAGAAGTGGAATTACCTGATGAATACTTGTTAAGCCCAAGGCTGAACCAGTGTGTTTTAAACTTGAATGGTTGGTTTGCCAAATGCTTCAAATGTCTATCACTGTTGATAAGATTAGAAGTGTTGAAAATCAATTCTTTAACTATCCTATAATCTTCAAACAACCTTCTAACCATCAAATCATTGATAAATTCATTCTCATATAAAAAATCAACAACCTCATTTGCATATTTCCAAGTTGTGAAATAATCAAAGGATCCATATATTTGATTCATGTAAGGGTCATTGAATATTTGTTTGTGATCAGTGATCAGCTTCATCACATCTTTTAAAACTAAATTCCCAAAGCTTTGGAGATACTTCTCAAAAACCAAGGGAAACAGTTCCTTTGGAAGATCTAGAATCAGTTTGTGAAACGGACCATCTTCCTCAGATGAAGTAACCCATTCAGTGAATTTATCTATTGAAACATCTGTCTTGATATTTGCTAACTGCGACAGTTTCCATTTCTTGAGGGATTTGATATTCTTCCTGGATTGTTTAACTAATCTTCTTGCTTCAGATACTTCAGGGTGGCGATGTGAACCTATAAATTCTACCCAGTCAAGATGACTTACCAGCTTGTTCCATAAGCTTGAGAGTGATGTTGAATGTTGGTAGACTAAATGCACCTTGTCTACATATGAATAAACATGATCCTCACTCAATGGCCCTACTTAACTAGTCACAGAAACCAGCTTAAAACCAGCTTACCCTGATTATTGTCCCAATGATGAAGTATGTGTGCACCTGAAAAGAGAAAATCAGCAGAAAAATAAGTTCAAACTTGGATAGAGTTAGGCCACATTTGTCAGCTGCATATGGCAGGTGTGATAACACAAATTCATGTGACACCTGATGAATTTTTGGTCAACCTGATCAGCTGACACACAGGATGCCATTAAATAATTACACTGTTATAACTGCAATATATTTATGAAAAATGTGGACATCTACTCTGAGTAATGAACTGACGTCTTTCAGGAGAAATATACCTCTCCTTTTTCCCGTTTTCTCCAAGGGAACTTGAGCCACTCAATTCAGGATTGATTTCATCAGTAGTTGTTTCCCAGGGGTACATATCATCCGGCTTGATTGCAAGTGCTTTTGAATTGGTTTTCACAATACATATGACAAGTTTCAATCATCAGCTAGAAGCCCAGGATTTGAGCAGTGCTATGGAATGTGTTGATCCAGGAAAATTATGAATGTGTACCGTGCAATCGATCATCCACCCTGGCTTTCCTTATTCCACTACTGCCTGCTTCCAGCTCATTGCTTAGCTCAGGTAGACCTGCCAAAGCTGAAATAATCCAGGAACTAAGAAAGAGTGATTGATAAAGCATGGTAAGAGTGAAGAAGGATGAATTGAAATTGGGAGGCAGTGACAGATTGGGAAGTAAGGTTTATTCTTAGTGAGCAGGAAGCAACACTTGCTGTACACTTAAGATCAAAGCTAGTCAGATTTTTCAAAACTGACAAAGGTTTTGGGGGTTGTGATAGGGTGTGATAAGAACCTCAGGATTGTGCAAATGTTTCCAGTTCTCTGCTCAGTGTCTAGATGCTCACTGTGGTTTCAATGAGACTTGAATATGAAGAAAACAGAAGCTCTGACAAATCTTCCTCTAGACTGCAATCCGTTTACTCTTCCGGCAAAACCCTTTGGCTAGGTTGCAAGAACAGACCCGCCAAGCTCAACAATCATGTCTGAGAAACATACTAGTTCCTTGCTGCAACAGCGCCAAGGTCCAGTTTTGTTGATTCTAGATGGAGACTTGTCCACAGTTTTCAAACAATGGGGTGCCCGTTCTTTGTTGGAATTTTGCCATTTCCTCTTACTTACACCTCTAAAACATTGTTTCATGTCATTCTCAAAAGCATTGCCAGTATCCTTGTTAGTACAGATTTTATCACACCAAGTAGTCATTGAACCGTGTGTAGTAGATAATATCTTGTCATACTTGTTATCACGCATAGTCTCAGAGATAGTATAAATGAAACTTGTCTTGATCAAACTTTTTCATTATCCTATTGTCTTCCAACCACTTGTTGGCCGCTTGTTTTTAGTCTATTTAAAGCCAGCCTACAACAAGAAATTACACTCATCGGTTCTCCTCATTCTTTCTCCGCGCCCCGCTGAGCCGCATCCGGTGAGAGAGTCATCCTCACTGCCCAAATTCTTGAGTTTTTATCAATACTCATCTTAGCCCTTTTATTTCTCGTGCCTGAAAGTTCTAAATTCTAACATTCTTCAATTCATCCTTGCATGGCAGGACACCAAGAAGCATCTTCTGAATTCCATCATAAGGTCTAATCAAAGCAGAGGCGCGATTAAGGACTCAAACGGGGAGACCAGGGGAGCCAAGGGCGAAGCGCTGCGCTGCGCTACAATAAGAGCACATCTTAGGGCCTGTACCATAGGGCATGAAAATTGAAATTTTCCAAATTTATTTGCCTCCAAATTTCTTGGGACAAAAACTGAGCCTGGCCAAAATGTAGGCTTGAGCCCAAATGTGAAGAATTTCAACATTTGAACCCTCTGCTAGTTTTCAATTCTTGTGTACAGGGCAAAAAAACTTGAAATTTCTCAAAATTGAGGCCCATGGTACAGGCCCTTAGCGCAGCGCAGCGAACTTACGCTACAGCGTCAGGCCAAAGCGCTAGCAGCCTGGCGCTCAATGTGAAGCCCCATTTGAGGACTCACAAGTTTGGATTACTTAAGCCATTTGACGGACTCTTTCTTAGGCTCTGCTTCCCCGCGCCCTCCTAGCTCCGCAGAGAGAAGCTAAATTCTCTCCTGGGCTAGGTGAGCATTCAATCCTTCTTCATTTTCCTTCTGTTGTAATTAGGAGAGAGAAGCTAACTTCTCTCCTGGGCTAGCTGTTGAACTACAACAGTGGTTCCTAGAATCTCCTCCCAAGGCCTTGTGCCTGTGTCCCAGCCCCAGCCTTAAGACTCCAGTGAATAGTCCTAAGTGGAGTCTTACACTCAAACTTGACACAAGTCCCTTGTACCCAGTTTGGTAGAGGATGGCATGAATCTTGACGTCATCACAGCCTTTTAAGTTGCTGTTTTTGGGGTTCCCTTGTTGACCGTCAGAATCAAACTCCACAATCTGGTGTAAAAAACAAATCAAATTTCAATCTGAGCTACTGTGCTAGCGTTGCCAACAGCAACACCATCCGTCACCTTACCTAAGCTCACGCCCTTCCTCAAGCAGCTGCCTCGCCGTCACCGTAGCAGCACCTCGAGAATCTTGAATGTCAATCGCCCGCACAGGTTCCGCGGATTAGTCGGATTTTTAGCAGGGGCCGGCAATGCTTCTAATTGCTTAGGTAGTATTTATCTATTGGGTTTCTGTTTGGATAAACTGTGTGGCTTTCGGGTTTGGGTATGCTATGCCTCTTACTTTCAAGATTTTAATTCTCTTGGAATGTCATAACGTAAAAACACGACGCACGTGAAAGAGTTTTGGTGGTAAAAATGATGTGAGGCGACTGCTTAAGCGTCAAGCAACACGCTTGCACTCTGCTTTTTGGTGCTTCGTGGATTGGCTCTTTGATGAAAACTGAGTGATGGTTTGTCAGTCAAGTGGACTGGTAGGCTCAACTTCTCTTCTCGCAGAAAGCCGAATAGACGTTGGCAGGTTTCAGGTATCACAGAGGAATGAAGCAATTGAAGATGAAATTCAAACATTGGTGATCTCTGATGAAGCGAAGGACGATGACCCATGAACAAATTAATGCGGAAAAGATGTGCTAGAACGACTGTACAGAAAGAATGTGAAGAACGAGTGTACGAGATGAAAATAGGAACAACAGAGAAAAAAAGCGTTGTCCACGATTGAGTGAAGTCCAATAAGCGGTGCTAGAGCGACAAAGGCAAGAGAAAAGTCAGTGGGCATTTGGAAGCTCTTGGACATCGAAGAAAGTCAACAAACCTCGAATCAGGGCTTCCCGAAGATTGCAAAGGAGAAGTCTTAGTAGCTGGCGCACTCAATGGAGGTGAGGGCGTTGATGTTGGCGAGGGAGAAGCCAAGATTGTCGCCTTGGTTGCCACAGCTCATTTGGGCGGGAGCATAGCCGCCGCTACCGCCACACCGAACATTGGTCAGAGCATTCGCGTTGAGCAGCGCGTTGCCCTGGTTGGCGCAGCTGATTCCGGTGCCGGTTGGGCTGAAGAGCGACGTTGTTGGTAGAACGGAAAGCGGGCCACCGAGGAGCTGAGCAGAGGCCGAGTTGAGAAGAGCTAGAGAAAAGGCTGTGGCGATGGCGAAACGCATGTTGAAGGCTTGACTGGGGGGTTGAACTTAAGTGTTTTGTTGGCGTTGGCTGAGTTTGAAGGTGGTGAGGCTGGGACTTGCTGGATGTGGCGATGAAGAGATGGTTCGAGATGGTCCAGAGGTGGCTATTTATATCCGACAACTTGAGGCTCCGCAAAATCTTACGCTCACTCAGCACTCTACTCGGCAGTGGCAATGCATGTTGCTCATTTGAGATCACGTCTCCCTGTCGAGACATCTGGATGAGTCTTGACAGAGAGAAGACACGGAGTGGCTTTCGCCCTCCGAATAAATCCATCACCAGACCAAAGGAGTCCAAGCGGCCACAACCCACTTGCCAAAAGCAATGGAAAAGGAAAACCCATGACTCATGGTGGGATGAGCAACATCGATCCTCCATACGCCCCGGCACCGGAATAGAGCCATCGTCAAACTCATGTTCCCAATTGAGACAGCCGGTCTCACCGTCGTGCCAATCGAACGTTGGGAATGTGATGTGACTGTGAGACTGAGCTCGACTCTGAAGGGTGGCAAGTCTCAAATGTCGTTGCTGCTGGGGTGCTGCGTCCGAACTTAACAACTTGGCCAAGTTGTAAATATATTGCTGATCTAGAAGATGAGCTTGCCTCCAATCAAAGCAGTAAAAGCAACAAATATTAGATTTAGGCTCCGTTTGGCTGTCCACAAAAATGTGGGAGCGTAATAAAAAACTTTGCAGATTATTTTTGGGGGGACAGGGGATATTACGCTATCCCCTGTCCCTGTTTGGCAGCCCACCGAGCGTCATAAAGTTGAAGACAGGAGTTCACGCTCCATTATTCCCCCCGCCATTTGGGATATTTCACCCTGACCCCAAAATTTGCGGTCATAATTGCTCCCTTCGGCCTCGAATCCGTGCGACTCAATAGCACCCCGACGCAAGAGACCTCCATCCTCGAACCCTCCCCCCAATCGACCGAGGCCCCGTTTGGCAGGGCCCAGCGTCATATGTGGTAATAAACCGCAATATAATAATCCGAATAAGCTTTATTAAACCTTATTTGTATTATTACTGGGCTTACGCAATTATAGAGGGCCATTTGGGACGGCCACCGTCATATAGCGACAGCAGTCCTGTCTGTTTGGTGCGCCACTCAAAAACAAGTCCGGCCTGCGCTTCTCTCCTCCTCAAATCCGATGCCACGATGCCCCCACCGGGCTCTGCAACCCTCGACAACAGCTGCCTCTCGCCTTGCTTCCAACACGAACACCAGCAGAAAGTCATCAAGCTGTTCATCTTGATGGTGATTGTAGCCTCGATTCGTTTGGGTCAGGAAGCGGAGGCGGGATTGAAGCCTCGGTCGATTGGGGGGAGGGTTCGAGGATGGAGGTCTCTTGCGTCGGGGTGCCATTGAGTCGCACGGATTCGAGGCCAAAGGGAGCGATTATGACCACAAATTTTGGGGTCAGGGTGAAATATCCCAAATGGTGGGGGGAATAATGGAGCGTGAACTCCTGTCTTCAACTTTATGACGCTCGGTGGGCTGCCAAACAGGGACAGGGGATAGCGTAATATCCCCTGTCCCCCCGAAAATAATCTGCAAAGTTTTTTATTACGCTCCCACATTTTTGTGGACAGCCAAACGGAGCCCGAGGCTTCAATCCCGCCTCCGCTTCCTGACCCAAACAAATCGAGGCTACAATCACCATCAAGATGAACAGCTTGATGACTTTCTGCTGGTGTTCGTGTTGGAAGCAAGGCAAGAGGCAGCTGTTGTTGAGGGTTGCGGAGCCCGGTGGGGGCATCGTGGCATCGGATTTGAGGAGGAGAGAAGCGCAGGCCGGACTTGTTTTTGAGTGGCGCACCAAACAGACAGGACTGCTGTCGCTATATGACGGTGGCCGTCCCAAATGGCCCTCTATAATTGCGTAAGCCCAGTAATAATACAAATAAGGTTTAATAAAGCTTATTCGGATTATTACGTTGCGGTTTATTACCACCTATGACGCTGGGCCCTGCCAAACGGGGCCTTACTAGTTGATGGAGCTGTCAACTTTGCAGAATCGACTCAAATGCATCATGTCATGAAACAATGCTATTTTCAAAGTGCTGATGTATTTCTAGACGATGGGTTTCTATATACATGTCATCTATAAGAGGCAGAGTGGCGCCGTTTTTGATTTCAGAGTTGATCAGGACCCAGGTTGTCGGAAAGACAACAGCAAGGTGGCGGAAGATGAAGAGAGAGACAGAGGGTGAGAAATGTCAACGGGATTGAGATTTCCCTCCGATCCTTCGAGAAAGTAACGGCCCGATTAAAATCCAGAGCCTCCGCCGGGGCCGTTCTGGTACTGACTGGCGAAGTCGGAGAGGCGAGGTAATCCAGATTGCCCCATGGTTTGGGCAAAATTGGGGGGCAAGAGGGATTGAGCACCAACACCAGCACCAGAGAACCGGTCGAGGTTCGTTTGCAATGGTCCATCCAATTGGGAGATGGCTGGTGGGGAGAAATAGAGATATACAGGCTCAACAACCGTCGAGAGAAAGATTTACAAGACATGCTTACGTGAAACAAGCTGCTGGGCTTGTGGGCCATAGACTTCATTGGCGGTCTGTACGAGCGAATTCATCTCGGAGTATGCTTGGCTGGCAGAAGTGGTCAAAGTGGCCTGAAACAGCGAAGGTTGTGTGTCAGGAAAACACAAAATTACCAAGCGGATCAGGGAGCGGCACTTACCGCTGATCCATGGTCAAAACAGCGCTGGCAGTTGTTCAGAGCCAGAACAGTGGAGCTTGCCTGGCTGGAGAGCGACTGGAATTGTTGCTGAGCACTCTGAAAGCTGACTTGTCCACCCGCAATGCTTTGGCGAAGGCTGCTGAACTCGCTGCTCATTTGTTGGTAAGAGCGACTGGCGGTCTGGACGGAATCGACATACTGACGAGCAACCAATTGCTCACTGCGTAATCAAATTTGTTGACAAAAAAAACGATATCGTAATTCAGCTTCTGTCCTGATTAGGAATTTTAGCATCCGAACACCTTGTACACACCTGACCGGGTGGGCCATAGCAGAGGCGATGACTGTGAAGGAAGGTTGCGTGGGTTTAGTGTCACTGACGCACAATTGGGGGGCTTTTGGAACTACAGCAAGTTGTTGAAGGAATGCAGTGTGACTCACCAATGGACAAGGTGGCAATAGCATTGAAGGCAACCATATTGACTGAGATGGACACGTGAAAGAAGGGTGACTACTGGGCTGTTACACTGGAAATGATTGTTGGATGGGAAATGGATGTGGACTGGGGTGATTTGAAGGCTGAAGGATGGGATTGAAGGGGATGAGGATGATTCTGATTCGGAAAGCAGCTCCCTTTATAGCTGAAGGGGACTACATAGTACTAAAGAAGGAGTCTCCCGGGTCATGCGTGGATCTTGAGCCATCTTAGCATCCATCACTAACGGCGATGTGTCCATCGCCGGGTACATATAGATTGACCTGATCACTGCCATTAGCAACAAAAAGTCGATCCCGCTGTTCACGGCCAATCTTACGATTATGAACAGTAACAATAGGAATTCAACAGCGTAATCGGCGACTTGCCGTTTACTCTTAAGCGGTTGCTACTATCAGCCTCCTCCGAAGAGATCCTAGGCTATAAGGATGTTGATGGAGATGCCCGAGTTTTGAAAGGGTCAGCCTAAAGGCACCCCAAACTTTTACTTCATGTACACCAGTTTGGGGTGCGGAGCCAATGCACACCAGAGGGGTTGGGGTCTTTGCGGGTCTACCCCAATAATGTTGGGGTACAACATGGTGTACACCATATCAGCTGGGGTGAGCCACATAGCACCCCAAAAACCTCAATTTCCGTGGTGTGCACAGACAAGGCACACCATCATAGATGGGGTGCCTAATTCCCGCACACAAATTCTTGATAGAGCAGTAATCTGGGAAAGGGGTTCCCCACTCGGCACCCCAGATATACCTGGGGTGTTACACCCTGCACCCATGATTCCTGGGGTGCCCAAGCAACCGTCTGACTTCCCATCACCCATCACCCAGCTTAACACCACTCTGCAACCAACTCTCCGACGACTTCACCCCACTCAGCAACCATGTCAAACCCTCCACAGCAGCTCAACACCAGCACTGGTACCCCATCAACAACCGGAGTTACTGTACCCCCAGCGGTATGGGAACAGATGCAAAACCTCCTCACAATGTTTGGTCCTCAGGCTAGTGCTAATTGTTTGGCTGCCATTACTCCCCCCGCCTCGGCTCCTATAATTGCTCCCGTAAATCCTGTGTTGGCTCCCTTGGATCCTATGTCAACCCCATCGACTCCATTGGCGGTGGCACCAACCACCCCTTTGTTGGGTCCTTCATTGGCACCATCCGAAAATTCCTCAGACAAAGCTACTGAATCTCCAGCTTGTGCAATCTCCCTGGTGCCGCAGTCAGCTCAGGGTCATGATACTAATCCGGAGGCGCAAATTGATGTGATCACGAATTTAAACATATTCAATTACTCCACCGGTCGTAAGTGCCTTCTAGGCCCAGAAGTATCAGAAACTACCAGAACTAACTGATTTTTATTTTTATTTTCAGAACCATTGGATCCCCCCCCTTCTGCCCAGTTTCTCTCAATGGACGACTTGGTCAGGTTTTGTCAAAACTGGGCCAAATCACATGGATATGCGGTCGCCAAGTCTTGCTCGAATGCCAACAAAAATGTTTACATCCGATGTGATTGTTCCGGCAAATTTTGCGGCTCAATAATGAATCTCTCTGGGCGAAAAACATTGACCTCGAAGATATCGTGCCCCTTTGAAGTCAAAGGTTCTATTCCGACCAGCAAGAAAATTGCGAATAAGACTTGGACACTAGAGATCCGACACGGCGGACACAACCACCAAGCATCTTCTGGACCCTCTTCCCACACCACTCACAAAAAGCTTCTTCCCAAGCAAGTGGAAGAAATCCGAAAGCTATCTCAGTCAAATTTGAAACCTGCACAGATTTTACTGCAGCTCCAAACCTCCAACAATGAAACTTATGTGACTAACAAGACTATTAGCAACGCTCTTCAAAAAATTCGTTGCGAGGATTTGGATGGAAGGTCACCAACCGAAGCGCTTTTATGCATCTTGAAAGAATCTAACTGGCTCGTTGACGTCAAGGTTTCCCCCAATACTGGCGCAATTCTATTGATTTTTTGTGCCCATGCCGGCTCCGTTCACCTCGCTCGAATCAATCATCACGTGGCCCTGATGGATTCGACTTACAAGACAAACAAATACGACCTCCCATTGCTTCATGTCATTGGTCAGGCCGCCTCGAACCGGTTGTTCACGATTGCTTTTTGTTTTATGGCTCATGAAGATGCGGACAGCTATTTGTGGTCGGTCAGCTGCCTGAAGAAGCATATCTGGCGACCCCTTCGCATCCCAAAAGTATTTATCACCGATCGCGACAGTGCCTTACGAGGCGCATTGGCGAAAATCTTTCCTGATACACAAGCAAATCTGTGCACTTGGCACCTCAACAAGAACATCACCACTCATTGTAAAAAATACTTTCCACCCCCTCCAGATAAACCAAAACCCAAACCTCAGTCGC